>NC_092061.1:24806032-25144564 GCF_039877785.1 Chaetodon trifascialis | reverse complement strand
AGTAAACAGTCTTTTCAGTCTGGGAAATTTCCAAATTGGCTGCTTTTGAGCATGTGAAGTGTGAATAGTAATGTTATTGCAGCTGAATATGTAACTGATTTGGTTCAGGATCACTGTCCAGGGATTTTATTTTTCTGGGCTAAATAACATTGCACTAACAAGTGTGCTATTTACTAAATGGAAATTAGGGCATATGTCTTCAGTCCAAGAGGCCAGTGAAAAAAACTGCCAGATGATCTACGATTTGCACCAACTGTTAATGCAGATGTTTTTATTTTCATGACTGCCTTTTAATTGAAACTGTACTGTCTGTTAGAATTACACTAAAAATGGCAGTCTCTCTGTAATTTGTGTCTTTTTTTATCTTCTTGTGAAAAAGCAGTTTTCTTGCTATTTTATTCCTCTTACCTGTGTGTTGTTTAAACTCCATGTACTTTACGTAAAGCACCTTGAGTTGCCTCTGTGTATGACATGTGCTATACATATAAGCAATAAAACATACCCTTGATCATCAGCTACTACAGCCTTTATTGATCTGGTAGCTTATGATGGCTGGCTAACTTATGATAGAAACTGCTGTGTAAATAAGTCAGTTTGCCCACTTGCATTTACTTGTACTACTTTTATGCTATGCGTTAGCATTTACCATGACCCTGTAGTTGCTGCTTGCTGGCACAGTGGAAGAAAAGACTAATTCATGCTTCTCTTGCACAGGTTTCGTGCTGGCTTTAAACAAGCTTTCTACTGCTGCCCTTGCTTCCCTCGAGGCTCTTACGAAGGACTGGAACTCAAGTCCACACGCTACCTTCAGACCCAGACAAGTGTTTACAAGGCCAGTCGCATGGAGACTACCGTGTCCACTGTTCTCCAAGTTGGGGACGACATTGAGCAGTCCAAGGTCAAGGCAGCAGAACCAGGGCCCACCGGGGCTGCAGTCGGAGCCAGACCACACAGCTCCTCCCTGGATCTCGCCTCAAATGGGTCATCGTCCCGAAGCGTCTCCAAAACAGTTTCAGAGACGTCCAGTTTCTACTCCAGTAACAACCTGCAGGAATAGAAGTTGAATACAGGTGGCATGTTGCTGGACAGCAGGGAGAGAGAGTGAGTTGACTGTTCACATTGCTGCTTTTGCATGTGTGTATTCCTGCAAAAGTACAACATGAATGTGTGAGTTTGTCTGCCAGTGACTGTGGCTGAGTTTTTGATGAATACATTTCCAGTGTGCTCACTGGAACATCATGTTAGGCAATTTGCAAGTGAGACAAAGTCACTGGTCACTGAGCACTGTCTTCACCCACAATGCAATTGTATAAAGTATTTATGCTGCTCGCAGTTAATGATCAACTGCCATTAGAAATGTTTGCTCAGTGCCAAAAAAGTGATGACGAGCACTTCAACGACATGAGCATATTCCAGTTCAAAAGCCAAACTGAAGCAGACGCTAGCGCCTCCAATCTTCACAGCTTCTGCTCGTCACACCAGCCTTCTCTCAGTGTAGAATGAAGGTTCACACATCCACAATCACACAAGCTGTGTGACTTCACAGTCTATTTTAGTGGAGTGGAGCTATAACATGAGACCAGCATGCTGTGAACACAGCGGCTTCTCATTTTAACAGGGGTGTTGTTGGTGAGACAGTGCTTGGAGACCACGGGTTTTCAGAAACGTCTCTACCCCTCTAATGGGGAAAACCTGACTTTCGCAGAACTCTCTCTCCAGAAGACACATGTTTAAACCACAAACAGATGAGTGAATCCAGCTGGAAGGCTTTCACAGGTGATGGAGAGAAGGAAACAACAAAGCATAAACTCTGAACTTCTCACATGACTGTGTGTGTGTGTGTGTGTGTGTGTATGTGTGTGTGTGTGTGTGTGTGTGTGTGTGTGTGTGTGTGTGTGTGTGTGTGTGTGTGTGTGTGTGTGCGAGCTGATCAGAATACCAACTCTATCTCCCTGAGCAGTCCAATGTGTAAGACGAGTGCCTGTTTGGCTGAGGGAGTGCTCTGAGGATCCCCTGCAGGTGTTATCTGGCAATCACTGCAAACGGTGGCAGCAGCTAGTTCAGCTTTCATCTGGCTAGATATTGACTTCAACAGCTGAGAGCATTGTCTTTGAAACGTAGAGATGCTTTAAATGCTGAAGAGGCAATAGCAAACGTCAAATGAAAGCTAAAATCCAAACTTCCCAAATTAAGACCTCAATCCCAGATGTAGGCCTCTGTGACACCACCAAACCCACATAACACTGGTGTGTGGCTTAGAGCTCAGTGAGCAATGGAAAGCAGATGAAATGTTCCAGTGTTCTACAGAATCAATACAGTTTCACAATAGTAACTGTCCCCTTAACTACCTGCCTGTGCAACCTGCTCACCCACCTTTATCAGACACATGACACCAGGTCATGATCTGAATGCAAGGCACCACTTGGAAACTGTGAAATATTTATCTAACTCTCATTAGCTGCTCTACCCGTCCACCTGGAAGTAACATGCACTCTGTGTCTTAATGCGATTTGGCTGGATTACAGTTATACCTAGCAGATGTATCTCCAGTACACACTTACATTTATTGTTGACTGTTTGTGTGCATTGTCTTTGTATTTGTACTTTCAGATATCTACATTTTATATGCTGTTGCTCCATCCACATGTAATCCAGTCATACTAGATGCATGTTAATGTCAGGTTTAAAGGGCTCGTAGACATCGCAGCCTAGAATGTGCACAGGCAGCCTGTTAGCTGTAGCTCTCTAATGTGCAGTGATGTGCCTTGCTGCGTAGCATAATGTCTGTAAAAGGGTGAAGGGAGCAGAGATTCAGCTCACTCTGCTGGGGTCCAGGAAATGGAAGGTTAGGTAACATGGGACGGGACAAACAGTCTTAACCTCCCACAGTGGGAAACACATATACACATGCGTACACACAGAAACCACTGTTTAAAAAAATGACAAGCGCGGTATGGGATTTTAGAGAAAACATATTATGCTTGTCTCAGGATACACGTAGTCAAGCTGTCAGCACTCCCACAAGTTTCATTTAGATTTGAATTTCTTTTTTTTCATACACGGAAGTGGAGTTAATTAATGGAAGCTGGAGTGTTTTACTATAAATATCCTGCAGCGAGCTCAATAACTAAATCGTCAAGACTCACATTTTTGCTGTATGCAGAACAAACACAGGCTTTAACTACACACATCCACCAGACAGTGAAGCTGTAATCTATCAGACACTGACACACACACACACGCACACACACACACACACACACACACACACACACACACACACACACACGCACACACACACACACACACACACACACACACACACACACACACACACACAAAGTATCTAGAGTAAACATTTTCCAGTTTTTAAGCAATGGAAATCAGTTCAGTAGTTTTCACTATTATCATTAACTCAGTTCTTGATTAATGAATGTTTCAAGGTGAATCTTCTTTGCAGCGTGCATACACAACACATACACATACATGCGAAGACTGATCACCTGTTGACACCAATCATGCTGCTCTGACACACATACACACACCCCCACGGCCCCCCTCCTGACTCCTGGTTTATTTTCAGCATACAAAGGCTGTTGTTATAAATTCCAGTGTCAGCTGACATGAACCTGAGGAGCAGACGATACATGAAGCAACGTGACTTAATGGAATCACAGTGGCAATCAGTATTATATCCCTGTATTCACCAAGTACAACATGAAAAAAGTGTGTCTTGGTTTCAAGGAAACATGTAAGTACAAACATGGTGCAGGGACAACAGGAGCTTACATTCAGTGCAAAGACCAAATGAAGCACATACAACAGACTTTAGAGAACATTAAAAAAAAAATAAAAAAAAAATCGGCGTGTCACCACCACATTTTCATGGAGAGTGTAAAAGCAATACACCCTACAGAGCACTTGGGAAGTTGATGTCCAAATTGTCAGTTCAATGATGCGAATAACAAACTCATAGATCTGGAAACACATTAACATACACTGTGTTGTGTAATAGTCTGGGACTTCCATTCAAGTACTTTGAATTAGCATCTATGATACACATTGTGAGGTGGTTATGCCTGCAAGATTCATGAATTTTGAAAATGAGTATATAATGTAGTGATATCATTTAATGACATATCATTGGCCAAATATATTATTGTAAGGCAGTCCCTATAAAAAAGAGATGTAGATAAAATATTTCTTTCTCTGTAAACTATTTTCATTCTTTAATACCTGGTCTTTCTAAAGGTGTGTAAAGACAGAGGGGGAAGTGAATTTTGTATCAAGTGTAGATTTGTATTTAGTAGCTCATTTCTGCTCCTTCCATCAGCTTCTCTCCTGTTCCTGTTCATCTTTGTATGTTTATGAGGCAGATTATGATAGATGGAGGCACAGTTCTCTCTCAAGCTGAAATTTTAGATGTGCCCTGCAGGGCAAATTCACATCTAAACGTATCTTTCTTTATTGACTTTGTGAGCAATCGATCCATTCCTTAAACTCGCCTAAACAATTGTAAGCTAAACATATAATGATATGAAAAACAAATATCATCCAGTTCCCCAAATCCAATCCAATTTGGGGAACTGGTGTTTTAAGAAATGGGACCTGCCTTGGTGACCTTCATGCCTAGAAATGCACGGACACAACACCTGCATTATGCTGAAGTGTTAGCAGGAAGGCTTATTTCCATACAATAGTGTATGGTACATGTCAAAGTGTCCTCTATAACTCAGCAGAGTGTGTATGCGTAAAGTGTTGTCTTGGAGCCCACTACAACCCTGCATAATGTGCGCTAAAGCAAAATCCCAGCCAGTGGATTAGATATATGACCAAAGCTGAAATAAGCAACAGTCATCCAACCTTGATTCCATAGGTAATACTGTTTGAGTTTAACACTTGCAAACTCAGCTAAGCTGCTTCAGCAGGACTGTGTGGGTGGGGCTTGATCACATTTGAATGACAGCACCCTGGCAGCATAAGCAAACAACCCACACTGCTAAATCCTGATTGATGTACAGGAGCTTTGAGCCCTGCCCACCTCAAATCAGTGCGGAGAGCTCACAGAAATCTAGCTGTGAAATAACCACAGCTATTACTAACTTTGGAAGAAAATATTGGGTTCATGTGGGATCCCATTACTTACACTGAGTGGACGAAGAAAAAGGCTTTAATTTTTCAGATCTCCAAATCCAGTCAAATGTCCAATTTGTTTAAAAGCGTGAAAAAAATGTCCTCATAGCTTCTCCTGGCAGCAGCAGTGACACTCAATCACTCAGCCTCCAAGCAATGCTTTACCTTGTTTTTGCTTTTAGAGCAGAAACATTCAAAGATGCAAATCTGCCTCAAATGATGGATTGAGAGAGAATGAGAGAGGCTGCAGACCTTCTCAGTATCATTACATTTTAACCACACAGCCGCAAAGAGAGTGAGCCGGCAGAGAACGACACCATTACGGTTGATGTCATTAGAGCATAGTTATCTGATTACGGCATGAGTGAGACCTGCACCCTCGGTGCCTCCTGCCCTGATATGATGATTTGGAGTCAGTGAGCTTGATAGGGAAATGCTCCTTGTCTTCATGTCCTCCTGAAAGTAAATTAGCTCATACAGTAAGTGTACAAGAGTGACTTTGTTTCTCACTGTTGCAACAGAACCTACTAGATACTACCATTGTCATAATCCCAGCAATTCCCATATGTACTGCCTACATAGACTGGCTACAAGGCATCAAGGCTACAACTGCAGCTTGTCACAATGACAACCACAGCAGCAGTCAGTCACGAAGTGAATGCTGCCACATTCCTATGTGTGTAACGGCAAAGCTTACCATAAACCATCAGCTTTACACAACTGCTGCAGTGTTGTAAATTTCTTACCTCATACATGCCAACTGCTATGAATCCAGCTTAGTTTGTTTCAACACACAACTTGCCACCCATTCACACAGCCAACCACAGCGCTGGACCCTCCCTCCCACTCGGGATGCAGTGAGAGCTCGGCCATGCTGGGCTCTGGTAATGACTGACAACCTACTTGTGCAAATTGTTGTCCTCATGTGACCCATCATCTCATGACACATGTGCTGTGAGCTGACTTTTCAATTCCAAGTATGTCATTTGAATAATCATTAAAGGTCTGAGGAGGTCAAACTGTTGTTAAAACAAAAGAAAGCAAAACCAAATTTGTATATTTCTCACAGATTTCTCAGAAAGCTTTCGCCAGAGAAAAGTTAGGTGGGAATTAGGTTTAGGCTTGTGTTAGGGTTCATTTGGTCAAGGTCCTCACAAGGATAGTAATACAAATATTTGTGTGTGTTTGCTTGAAGTGTAGAACAACAGTTTCATTTTCACTTGCAGGCAGAGGAAGTGAAATTAATCTTCATGTGATTTGTCAGTACTAGCTGAAAAAATCCTATGGAATTTGATTGCCACCTGAGCACAGCAAATTTAATTATGGGGACAAATGACAGGCCTATTATAACATATCTAGAGTATCCATTAAAATGTAGCAACAGCTGTCAGTGTCAAGAATGCAGAAGTAGGGTGAGCACTATTAATGTACACAATGTACAATGTAATCATTTTACTTATTTTTTAATTTGACTGCTGTATCCTAATACAGCAAGCAGGGTTAATCCACATCCTGTGTCCTGAATGCAGAGTATGCTCCCTCATCCGCCCATCACTTGGACAGGTCAAGTGGAGTGGCTGAACGAGATGCTGGGGCTTTAATTAATGTGTAATCAACTTTGTTCAGTGAGTGACCCTCAAATGAGCGTACTGCAGGCTGTCTCTTTCTCTCTGCCTCTCTAACACATACACACACACACACACACGCCGATGAGAGCTGTAGCAATGGAGACAAAAGATGCCAGCTTGTTGCTGAAGAGAGACGCCAGGCAGGCTACACAGCGGGGTGAATAGCCTCATCAGCACCATCTCTTCCTGTGTTTCTATCCATCCCTTGCTCTCCAATCATGTTAATTACCACAAAGAAGTGGAGAGGGCAACCAGCCGAAAACACACATACACAGGCATACACACACACACGCATATTTGTGCAGGTGACAGATTGGTGCACTTATCTGCTACAGTGACCTAAGTAGTGCCGCACATAGCTACTTGTTCAATGTCCTTACATTCACTGATCCATCACTTATGGTGCACTTCTCTGAGAAAAATAGATGTCATTTACAAGAATGTGTACACAGATGATGCTTCATCCAAAGTAAATGACATGTGCATCAATATATAAGGACAAGTTCTTTCAGTTGCAAGGGCCAAAACCACAGCAACTTGCACATTTAAACCAAACAGCAGTAAAGGAACAGCCTCTGCAATATAAAAAAATCAATGTAAAGATTGTTGCTTTGTGAAAATACTCTAACTACCTATTCTCTGTTTTTTTCCATCTTGCACAAATGCCAACCTTTCCAGTGGTCCCTTTTGTGATTCTACTGTACTGCTGAATGTGACATTTTGATTATGAGCTGAAAAGAGAACTCTCTCTAAACTGTGATATTGAAATGTCTGTATCTGTGTTGTGTTGTAAAATTAATGAATCCATGGAAAGACGTACTGCACAGTATCACAGCACATGAGACTGTGTGTCTTGGGAGAAAAATTTGGACTCTGGGGAAAGATGCCGAGTCTGTGCCATGAAGAGACATCTTCTTACAGTAGTGCCTGTTCCACTACCAATGGTCATATACTGCACCTCTTCCTCATCATGCTATTGGCTGTGTCTGAAAACTAAACATCACTGCTTTTACTGAACCTGCCACATAAGGGAAATTCTCTTCCAGACAGGACGAGCCTCTGCTGTCATTGGTTTTACATGCATTATCCTTACTTTAGCCTTCTGGCAGTGGCATTTAACAGCTATGCTGGATTTGCTTTATTGGTAACTATGTCCTAAATTTCATCAGAAGGTTGAGGGCCAGTGTGTCCATGTGTTAAAGTAAACACATGTACTCTGTACTTGTGCATTCAATTGTGTCAAACTCATTCACATTTGTCACAATTTTTCTGTTGCTACTTTTGATGAATATAGCTTGGTAGTTTGCTGGCATGGATGTATTATAAGAACTCTGTACCTTTTTCCACGAATTCATTACAAACAAATTTGTATACTGGGCACATGGAGAAAGTTTTCAGGTTTCTGCTGCTGTCCTCATTTTTGGTTGTATATAGCATGTGTAGTATAGTACTTCAGCCAAAATAGAGCTTGCATGGCTGAGCCATCTGCTGTAATTGTCCAATGTGGCTGTTGAAGATTACTAAAACTAATGGATCAAATTCTTATCATCCACAATCTGCAGTGTGCATCATGTACTAGGCCAAAATCACCTCACAGCCCAGCATTTCTCCTGGATGCTTAGTAGGAAGATGATGTCCCCAGTTTTAATCCTTTCTACAAAACTCTGATTGGTCGACTGTCTCTCCAACAGGTGGAGATCTGGCACGAGATGTAGCTGGCGATTCAGAGATTCAGATCCAGGCTAAACAAAATCCATAGAAAGACCAAAACCAACAAAAGCCTAATTTCCACCGCGCAGTACAGCTGAGCTTTTAGTACCAGATACTTTTCTACATTTTATTTTCCAGTGCAGACAGTACCCCCTCAAGGCAGGCAAGATTCTTAGCTTGTTACAGTGACGGCACGTGAAACTGCTGACATCAGCTTTGATGTGACAGAAACACACAAACATAGGAAGCATTGAGGATATGGAAAGGATGGTGTTCCTGATTCACAGCAAGGAGGCAAACTTAGATTCAGAAAAGGCTGAAGGCAGCAAGACAAAAACACTGCTGAAGAAAGCGTTTGGGAAATCCTACATCAAAGTGCAGACGATGAGACGACTCTGGTCGCTCCATGTCACACGTGACAATTCTGCTGACAGTTATCTGGGACCAATCAGTGGTCTGCACTCCACCTTTTAGTTTTGGCTCAGCTCGCTTTGAACCTTGACCGAGGGGATACCAGAAAATCACCAGGTAGCAGTTGCCAAACATAACTTCACCAGTGGAAAACAAAAAAAGAACGGTTCCAAATGAGTCGAGTTGCACCGAGCCAAGCTGAGCCGAGCCAAGCTGAGTCACACATGCAGTGGAAATGAGCCAAATGAATTAGAAGCATCAGTGAGCATCAGTGAGTCGCGCCACTGCCCAGTGATGTGCTCCTTTATTACAGTGAACACACAAAGTCTAGTCTATCTCGAAGTAATGCTACACACACATCCTGCAGCTGGAATTTTAATTGAATTAAAAAATTTGCATCGTTAGTTGGAACAAATAAGCTTGAGTCTGACTGAGTGCCGCAGACAGGTTAGAGAAGTCAGGAAGTAATTATGCACTTTTGACTTCTCTGGATTTGATGACAGGAAGAAAAATATAGTTTACCACAGCCTTATCCTTTAAAATGCTGACTCTCAGCTTTAATTTGATGGTGATTACATCCAGATACAATCAACCATACAGAACTTGGAGCCCTTTGAATGCATGTTCCCCATGGATACAGGACAACAATTCCTTCTGCTCCCCAGTTTTTTAAATCCCTCAAATACATTTAAAGCTGAAAGTCAGCACTTCAACCTCACAGTCAGCATTTAACTTGAAGTCCAGTTTGCTGGAATATAGCGTGGATTGGCATTGTGCAGTATGTGATCATGGATGTGACTAATTGGATTAGAGATATAGATCTGAAACACTATGTAGTTATCAGGCACTTTTCAGACACAGCCAAGTATGCCTGTCTGACTTCTATGTTGATGTTTTGCTGCTTTCTATCATGCTTACTTATTACTGAAAGAGATTTAGATCGAGACAACATTTTAAATGGCTCTGTTTCTCCAGTTCAATCATTCTTTAGCCATTTGAAAAGAAAAAAAAAGAGTTAATCTTGTGTATCTTTTCAGTGTGAGTACTGCTCTGAGGTGACTGTGTTACTGCCTCCATTGTTACCTGCCATTTGTGAAGTCACATTTACTGTACAGTGAGTGATTTTATCTGTGCTCTTTGACGAAACCAGGTTATCAATTGTAATGTATTCTATTAAAGAAAAAAGTAATTACAGTATTGACATACAGTTCACCACATCTTGTGTGTGTTCATTTCAAGCAACAATAGTGGAGTGTGTGGATTTTTTATTTTATTTTTTTCTCCAGATCAAACAACAGTTGGGACTAAGGGATGGAACCAAGCAGCTGGCACAGAAAGCGCTGTACAGCTTCAGTAATGTTCAGAGAGGGAGAAGGCCAAAAACAATTTTCTTTGTAGATGCACCACTGCTCATTCTCTGCCTTTGTGAGTCCTGACCTGCAAGTAAGGGTGCACAGACATGAGAGAGGAAGATGAGGAAGAAGGAGCAAGGACAGGAGGCAGTGTATATGAGTGTGTGTTTAAACAGGTGCAAAACAACAGAGGCTGAGTGTGTCGCTTGTGTCAGATAAGAACATGTCCTGTGTTGTAATGGCCCTTTAGACAGAACACACTGCATGCATAATGAGCAGCTGAGCTGAGTTCATGGGCCTGAATTCTCCTACAGTTTTAATACCAAAACACTCTCAGTCACGTATGTGGGACTGTAAGATTAGATTTGATCAACACAACAATTGCATGAAAAGAATGCTGATGGCCATTTGAAAAACCCACATAGAATCAGCACTAATGCTCTGAGGTGACTTGTTTGATGTCCTACATCGTGTAACTTGTTCCACTGAGTAATATTTCCAGTAGTCAGTAGTGAATATGACTTAATTTTGTGGCAAATAACATCAAATGCAGTGACTGAAGGAATGAGGAGGAGTGACTGAAGGAATTGTTCAGCATTTTGGAAAAACAGGGCGACACATATTTGCTTTCTTGCTGTGTGTTAGATGAGAGAATCAATACAACCTTCATAGGAAGCTGGAGTAGCAGATGGTTAGCCTAGCTTAGCATAAAGACTAAACTTTTTGAATGCATTTTTGATGTATTTAGATTATGAGATTGGTGTATTTTGCCATTGGTTTCCATTCACTTCTATACAAATTAAAAATCAATTACCAGATTCAGCTTGCTCAGGTTGTGTTATCCATCTCAGTGAGTTTCAAATCTACGTTCATACATTTAATTATCTTTATGTGATGGTGTAGTTTAATATCAGAATGATTTCAATCTTCTCATCTAACTGACAAAAGCAGAGAAGCACCTTCGAGGAATGTCAAACTTTCTCATTAACAGCAGATTGATTTGAAAAGTCTTCCCTGTTGGATCTTAATTATCATGTAACATTTCCAAAAATTAATGCAGGCTTAATGATCAGTGTGAACACATTAAATCTAATTGATTTTGAAATGAATGAAAACCAACGGCTGCCTGGTAAAGCCGAAAAAACACATTCAAATATCCAAAACACAGCAGAGTGGATTAAAAATGTAAGGTACTGTAGATGCAGTGTGCAGTAAAATATCTGAAACGTGCAAAACCAGTAGTATGGTTCTTTAAGCTGCTGATTCATTTTGATTTTGTGTTAATGTTTAATGTGATTACATTTAGTGATTTTATTTCCCCAAGTATTCAGTGTTTCACCTAGAATAGTGTTATTGGCAGGTTTTGAAAGCCTCTAAAACTGAGTTCAGACTATCTTGGGAGTGTAAATGTCTCCACTGAAAGCCTGCAGCTCATTAGGACATGGTGAGGGACATTTTATTGCAGGCTTTATGTACTGGAGTGATGGGCAGGCCCTTGAATAACCTCCCCTGATCACTGGACCAGGGAGTACCTCCAATCATATGAGAGACACACCACAGCCAATGTGTGATTTTTAATAAAAGGTCATAATTATCAGGGCTGCTGCTGCTGTCAGCTTTTGGGAAGCTAAGCCCTGCACTCCAACTGCTTCCTGTCATTTTCCAAACCAGTGGGGAGAAATTCAGTGGGCAAACGTCTGAGGTCTGTCAGAGGAGCCCAAACCTCAAGGTAGCACCATCTGTGCTTCTCCTCGTGTCTTTCCACATTTCTATCCTTATTCCATATTAATATTCCATATCAAAACTTTACTCAGAAGGTGGGATTGTTGGGAGAACAAGTACAAAACCCTGTGTGTGATTGTTTAAAATCAGTGTTCATTGTAGAGTGTTAGGGCAGAGCTTAGCCATATGGCAAAAAAATAAACATGCATTTTGCATGCAGGTAAGAAAGGTAGAAAGCATTAAATGGAAATCAGGTTGTATGGTACTGCAAACTATGGTTAAGTTATTTCAGCCAGCCAGCTCCCATGGAACTGATTATTTTGTGACAGCAAAGTACAGCATGAATATTTGGTGCTTTGGCTCCCCTCAAGGAAACTGACAATGATAAATCCCTCCCAGAGAGAACCGCTGGAGCGGAAGTGGTACTCTTGAAAGGCAACAGGTGAGCAGTGTGGCAGCAGACATAAAGGAGACTCATTGGATGTTGCAGTGGGAAGAGTTTGCTCCGTGAGTGCTGCAGTGAACTGGAGTTGACTGCCTCAAGTAGCTCAGCCTATAAAGTTGGTGTTATTTCCCCACTTTCTCTCAAACACACTGACATTAAAATGGTACTCCACCACTTCAGCAATTGATGACTGAAAATATAAACATGCACCTCCAGTACCCACAATGCATCGCAAATGCTGACAGTTTAGCCAGAGCTCTGAGTGTGTTAAGCAAGCAGCAGCTGCTGGCCTCAAGCAGAGATGAAGAGTGAGCCACTGAGGTCGACACTGACTCAATTGACATTGCTTTGACATTAAAATCCATAACCATTACACCAGAGAATATATACTTTCGTCGATGACATATGCCAGCCACCAACTTTTTCATTGACCTATCTTATAATTTATGAAGGCAATTCCATTCCTGTTATTGAAAAGTTCCATCGTTAACTTAGACACTGATCAGCATTTAGACAGTAATTGGATGTCTGTGCCTGGCTATCAGCCAAGGCTACGCAACAAATGCACTTAGGGACAGTTAGAGTAGACAGAATATCAAAAGGAGAGCAGCAAAGTAAGATTAAGGCAGGAGATCCAAACTATTAATGACAACATGAAACTCTAAAGGAGATTGAAGGACTGAGAGAGGAAGAGAAGTGGGGAGTGAGAGAGAGGAGCCAGCAGACAACTGATGCAAGAGAGAGGAGCTGGTGAAGGGACATGAGGGAGAAATACTGTGAGAAGAGAAAAAGAGAGAGAGTGCAAGTTCAGAGAGTGAGAGAAGCAAGTGACAAGAAACAAGATGGAGGGACTACAGACTGAGTGATAGAGAGATGTTGGGAAAACAAGAGCAGAGGAAGTAAGGGGCTAGAAAATGTGAGTTTTCATGAAGGCTGATTATCACATCACAGGTGCTCCATCAGTCCCTGGGTAGCACTCTGCAAGCCAGCAGCTCATGACAGAACATGGTGAGTTTCCTCAACCATCGCTCTTCCACATTTGAAGGTGTCAGAGTGGGGCCATGTTTGAAAGAAGGCCCGTCATCACACGAGCTTTGCCTTTTCACACAAAACCCAGCAACGCCTGCATAATACTGCCCCAGTGTGTGATTTGAGATGGCAAGAGGGTCTTCTGGAAGAAGAGCCGCAACGTTTAGCACAACAGCGTATATCAGCATATAGTGTGATTGTTGCTCATAAGTTGATTCGCCGCTGTTACTCCATCCACTGCCAGTCTGAAAGCAGAACAAGCTCATCCTGGCGCAACAGTCTCACCTTATATTAGTGCTGTCAAAAATATCACGTTATATTTTTATCGCGAGACTAACGCTCTTTGTGACCTAGTGAACTTGTAGTTTTTTATAAGCTGTGGTCACTGCTAGTAACGTTAGAAAAACTACAGGATTCGATTGTAAACCGGAAACAAAACAATAGGCACGCCTCACACACGTGTTTGGTCTTGTCTGCTCGCTAGCTGTAAACAGTAGGCTACTGGTTTGTGTGGATGTCAAGCATGAAACGCCGAAATGGATGCGAACAAGATTGTGAATGGAAAGTTTAGTTTCAAAAAGTTGCCAGATGGTTCGACTGACAAGACCAAAGTTATCTGTGTGTTGTTGGTGTGAACTGAATTATCACCGCAGCACATCCAGTCTGAAATACCACTTGATGGACAAACACACGGCGATTGCGAATTCTCCGCCGCCTCCTTGTCAAAACCAGGTGACAATGGATGGCTTTCAACAGAGACATATGGATGCACTGTGTTCAAAGGAAACTTAAGAAAGGAAAGTTTAAGCCATGGTTTAACTGCGCTATAGCCTGAGTCCTAGTTTACAATGATGTGCACTAGAAAGGGTTGTTGAAGGGGCTTTTTTGTAACCAAGTATTTATTTTTTTGTCATCTGTTTGTTGACAGTGTTAAATTGTGTGAGATTTGATTCATTCAAATGTGAATGACTGCTCAAAGTGAGAATGTTAGTGTGAAATTTAACATTACATGTTGTTGTTTTCAATAAAAAACATTTGCACAAAGCAAGCCTATCCACTTAAAATGATAATTCAAGTGACATTTTGAATAATTTAATTTCCGATTAATCGCGAGTTAACTACAATATTCATGAGATTAATCACAATTAAATATTTTAATCGATTGACAGCACTAATATATATTTATTTAACAACCTCAAATCACACACATATATAAACAATCGCCTCCTGTCTCACAAAGCAAACTATTCCTCATTTGTGAAGCAGATTCACCAAACATAAGTTTGTTGCGAAGAAGAGTTCCACAGTTGTACTTTGCCCCCAGTGAGTGAATCCACAGATGCCACTGCATGGCATTCAGTCAGCGAAGACTAGTTTTACAAACGTGCGTATATGTGTGTATTTGTGTGAGATTAGTATGTTTGTCTGAGCATTAATGATGGTGTAAGTGTGTTATTATCCATGAGTAAGTGATCATGTGTATGCTCTCTCTGTAAAGTGTGTGTGTGTGTGTGTGTGTGTGTGTGTGTGTGTGTGTGTGTGTGTGTGTGTGTGTGTGTGTGTGTGTGTGTGTGTGTGTGTGTGTGTGTGTGTGTGTGTGCGCGTGTGTGTGTGAGCTGAGGCAGGTGGTGGAGAGCTGAGTGGGGTCTTGGATCCTGGGAGGTGTCTCTCCAGAGACTAACTGAAGGACTATCATTTCACTTCACTGTCATCAGCATCACTGCCTCGCACATCCAGGACATAATAACCAGCCAGGAGCACCCCCATGACCCTGCACTCCTCTACACACGCACACACATACACCCACGCACTGTTCCCACAACAATAAATATTCAGATTTGCTGATATCACAGGGTGATATTGACATCTTTATTAGATATCAGCCATCAGCCAGCCAGTGCTGTCCAACTCCGGCATGATGGAGGTTCCTTTCATGAATAGAGAATGAATCTCTCAGGTCTGGTGTGGAGAGATAGTAGTTAACAACCCGAGGAACCTCTGGTGTGACCTGCCTCACTTTCAAATGAAATGTGGAGGCTGTATAGTGCCTGCACTACCAGGAAATGTAGCACAGATGTTCATAATCCACAGAAGATGGATCCTGCTGACTTCACCAAATCAGTCGGTTGACATTTCTGGTTTTTAATAAAATGTCTTGCACTGCCATGTTATTTGATATAATGCCCAGTATCCTAATGACTTTTGCTCTTAAGTACCTTCCCACAGATGTGTCCTGGCCCTGACATTTCCAGTGAAGTTTTGAATTATTTCTTTGATTTGGCTGGATGAAGGTGTCAGGTGGAGCTGTCTCAACCCACAGGAAGTGATGAATCAGAACCGTCAAACTCTCACAATCCACAGCTCTGGAACAGCAACGATCATTCTTAGTTTATAAAATTACATTTCACTGCCATCAAAAGAGGTTGTTTTAAAGTTCTTTGTCCTGTAATCTTTTGACCCAGAGATATACAACAATCAATAGACCTCATCATTACTCTCAGCTGATCACTGACACACAGACCAGCATTAGCAAAGCCAGAGAGATGCATCAGTCCAGAGCTGCCACATCAGAGGTTTCTGTTTGTAAAGTAACAGATGGGGCGCTAAATGTAATATCCAATCCAGGGGTCGCAATGAGAATCAAGCCACTAATTCACCATTTACATTTACAGCCACCACCGTTGCTCCCTGTAGACCCATAGAGGTGTATTTTCATGCTATGAAGGGCAAATGGCAAACCGCTGCTGTTCAAGGAATTTAAGAAAAACAATTTGCTGTTTGACAGCAGTTGAGTTACTGGCTGCACTTTTGGCTCATGTACACAGTAGTGACAAATAACAGAGGGAATTCCCTGGAGAGATGGCAGCGCAGATAGAGAATAGAGCTAAGTGTCAGGAAGACAAACTGCTGCATGCTCAGAGGCACCACTGAAGCTTCTCTGAGTAACACGGCGGCACAAAAAAGATGCAAAATTCAAATGTCATCGCTGCACCTGGAATTATTATTAGGGAATTACTATTAAGAACCATTATTATGGCATCACAGAAGTCCTGTTTAGCCTGGTGACAATGTTTTGGTTTTTACTTTAATTTAAAGGAATAGTTTGACATTTTGGGAATTACACATGAAACCGGACAGAAGCTGATTATTTTAGTTTAGCGTAAAGACTGGAAGACAAGGGGAAACATCTAATCCATACAAATAACAAAGTGTTGAAACAATGTGTGGTATTATGGAGGTTTATGTGCTATTTCTGGACTATTTCTTGGCCAGGCGCAATGACTCCGGAGTTTCTTTTGGTTAGATGAAGCCAAACTAGCTGTGTCCCCCTACTTTCAGTCTTTATGGTAAGACAAGCTAATCAGCTGCAGCAGTAGCTTCATCTTTAATCTAATGTAACGAGAGCTGCATCAATCTTCTCATTTAACTCTCAGTAAGAAAGCAAATGGATTTTTCCAAACATGTTAAGCTATTCCTTGAAATTCATCTTTTGCTCATCTTACTTATCGTACCTCCCAATGATCATTATCACAACGAAAAACATGGAATACCTCATGATAGCAACAATTGCATATATGAAATCATCCAGGATAAAAGGCTGGTAAAGGAATGGCAAACAGCAGCTGTCCTCTTGATACAATTATAAATTCATAGAAATGGAGCAACTGAAGCCGAGCAAATTACATTAATGAAAAGCTTTCAGTGGATTTAGGTAAATGCACCATGCCTGCTGACAGTTGCCACTGTGACTAATGCAACACAGCACTTAAGTATGCAGAAACTGCCTGAGACGTGGCCTCCTGCTGCTGTCATGTGAAGCCCACGGGTCTCATATTTTGGTGGCTCTTTTGTTCATTTGCATTGTTATTCCAGGGATCACACAATGCTCGATGGGAAGAGAAAAGGCACAGGCCTGGGTTTATGAGGCCAACTGCAGATATCAGGTGTTCAGCAGAAGTCCTTCATTCTAAATTTTACTTAAGCATTTAATGGTTTTCTCAGCTGTTTGGTAGAGCTGTGAGTTGTGATGTCTTGCTGGAAAATGTGTTGTTCTTAACTTAAAGCATGTAGGGAACTTTTCAGGTGGTGTCTCTCAGCATGTCGCCTGTTTTTAGGTAATCGTATTTTTATGAAGTTTACCATCAGAGGGTTTCTTGAACAGAATTATGTTAATTCATACCTTGATTTAATGTAACGTTGTCAGTGTGATAAATCTAAAGTTATTCCACTGTATATTTGTGGAAATAATTGTGCCAATGTGATGTTTTGGACATTTTTAGATGTTTTCAATCCATCTGTGAAATCCAGTTTGTAACTACCAATGTACAAATTTAAGCAGAGTAACAGAAGTGGACTTTGACCATTTCACTCTGATTACCAAGGGAAGAGCAAGTTCTGCTTAAATGGTGTGTCAAGATTGAAATATGTATGAAATACTCTTTTTTCTTTTGTTTGAATAGGCAGCAAAGAACAGCGGTTTGTAGAATAACATAAGATGATTCATCACCCTAAAAACTGTTCATCCACTCCTACAAAGATTACATTGTAAGTATGACATATGTTCTTAACTAGGACCTTTTATGGGTTTATACACTGCTCTTGTCCATACAAAAAAAGTGTTTTATTTTACTTGAATGGAGACAAATCTCTGGGTGCTGTCAGGTTCAGACAGACAAACTGGGGGACCCACAGAGCAGACCAGAGACTCAAGAGTGAAAAGAGGTGGTTTATTAACAGTCCAAGGTCGGTACACGGGAGGCAGTCAGGACAGGCAACAGTTCAAAAATCGCTAGGCAGATCAGCAGTCAAAAACACAAGCGAGAGTCCAAAAACCAGAAACTGAGGATCAGGCAAAGGTACAGAGACGCTGGGCAAAAGGCAGACAAAGAGCAAAACAGGTCAAAACACGAGGAAGTCAAAACACGAGGAAACGCCGGAAAGCTACTCACAATGAACGCAGACAATCTGACAAAGACACACTGGGGAGAGCAGGTTTATATACACACATG
Source organism: Chaetodon trifascialis (assembly GCF_039877785.1). Lineage (NCBI taxonomy): Eukaryota > Metazoa > Chordata > Actinopteri > Chaetodontiformes > Chaetodontidae > Chaetodon > Chaetodon trifascialis. The sequence goes on along the minus strand of NC_092061.1, from coordinate 25,126,125 downwards.
AGGGGTGGACACAATGAGACACAAAACAGGAACTGAAAATACTCTACAAAATAAAACAGGAAATGACAAGACAGAACACAGATTAGGGCCTGATAGTACATCTCCCCCCCCCCCCCCCCCCCGGTCCAACAAAACAGGGGGCCAACTTACGGGACGCCTGAGTCCACACTCGCGCTGGACCATGGCGACAGTGGATGGAACGCTGACCTCCCTCTCCAGCTCCATCCATGGGAATGGAGACATACCCACGGATGTGCAGGGCAACGTGTTGTGAGCATACTCCACCCACATGACGTACTTGCTCCAGGAAGTGGGGTTTCGGGAAGCCAGACAGCGCAGCCCCTTCTCCAACTCCTGGTTTAACCACTCTGTCTGCCCATTGGATTGAGGATGGCGGCCTGAGGTCAGACTGACAGTGACACCCATCAGCTGGCAGAACGCCTTCCAGAACTGCACAAACTGCGGACCCCTTGAACAGTCTAGATAGAGCATCTGGCTTAGTGTTCTTAGAGCCGGGACGATAGGAAGTGGTGAAATTGAACCTGGAGAAAGACAGCCCACCTGGCTTTACGCGGGTTCAGTCTTTTAGCTGACCTGATGTACTCGATGTTCTTCATTGTCCTGATCAGTCCAGACCAGGACTAGTTGTTCAGCCCCCTCAAGCCCGTGCCTCCACTCAACAGCAGTTCGCGATCCCAAACATCGTAGTTCCTTTCATGGGGGAGAACCTGCGAGACAGGAAAGCACAAGGGTGGAGCTTGTTGTCCCTCTCTGTCCGCTGCGAGAGCACTGCCCCTGCGCCCAGGTCAGAGGCATCCACCTCCACTATGAACTGCCGTTTGGGGTCAGGAAGGATTAGCACTGGGGCAGAGACAAAGCTGTTCTTGAGTTTCTGCAAAGCTGACTCGGCCTGAGGAGACCAAAGGAACTGCACCTTGGAGGAGGTTAAGGCATGCAGAGGAGAGGCAATGTGACTGAAGTCACATACAAACTTCCTGTAAAAGTTAGCAAACCCTAGGAACCATTGGACCTCTCGTTTGGACGTGGGAGTAGGCCATTCCTGCACAGCCCGGACCTTCTCAGGATTCTTTCAGCGACATTTCACAGGTGAACTACGAGCTTCCTTCACACACACTGTCAGTCTCTACAAACACAACATGTTGGCGGCTGTTGTCCGTTCTTGTGTCATCATGATGTGTTTGAGGCCGGATGGTTGTGTGCACACACATGGCTGGGACAGGCGGCTGGTCGGGCTGCGTATGATGGTCACAATAACACGACATGACAGTCAGGGGGCATTTATCGATTTAGGAGCACAAGAAACCACATTGATAATGCAAATGTATTCCATGTACTTATTTACATGAACAAAAAACAAAGAAATGAACAGTTGTCAGATTATTTCTCATTATATGTGTGTGTGTGTGTGTGTGTGTGTAGATAGATAGATAGATAGATAGATAGATAGATAGATAGATAGATAGATAGATAGATAGATAGATAGATAGATAGATAGATAGATAGATAGATAGATAGATAGATAGATAGATAGATTAGACATATTGTGCTATTTTTCACAGATTACCCAGTTACAATGTCTAACAAGGACTTTTGTTGATGTCTTTGTACACCCATCTCTCAAGCTGGTCGTGCTCATGACTATTGTTTGGATGTCCTCTGTCAGTAACAGTTCTAAGCTGGACTTTACGTCATCCACGCAGGATATGGCATACCTTGACCATTGAGTCTTCTTAATGACATTTTCTGCTGACAGCCGACCTCTCCTCTCAGGTGGGGATGAACCAGGACAAAGTCCCATTCTTTGACTGGAATGTAGCGACAGCAGGAGCATCCTCTTCATCACTGGATTGTTCCCCATCAGTGGTCTCTTTGTCTGGATCATATTCTGTGTCATCCTCATCGTCTGACACTTCTTCTTCAAAAGCATCTTCAATGACCTTCTCTCTCCCTCCTCATCAGTGTCATGGTCAAAGAAAAAATGTGAAGTCTCAGCCATTGCCATTGCGCTGTCACAGAAATGAATTTAGAGACACGCACACACACCCACACACACATACCGCTATTTTATACACTAATTGCAATCTTACCCATTCATTTTTAATGACCGGTCATTTCTGACCAGGAAGACTGAAGGTGTACATAAGTTCAATAAAACATCAAAAATTGAAAAAAAAAATCCTAAAATTCATTTTGTGTGTTCAGATGCCATGTGTGAACAAAGTCAATGGATCTTATGACAAACAGATGAAATTAACTACGTAATTTAGAGAGAGAAATTGTCAATCAGTCAGATTTGACCACGAAGACAACAGGAGGGTTAAATATTGTGACTGTAACTGTATAACTGTAATTTTAGAAATATGGATGCATCCCTGTTCTTTAGCATTAGTAAAATGGTGATTGCAATTTCATTATTTACACATGGCTAAAAAGTGAGCAAGATAATTTGCAGATTGTAGTAGCCTGTTGGATTGTGTCATTAGAGGAGAAGAATTTTTCTAATGAGAGAGATTGACATGGCGAGGTGATATGACTTTCAAAAACCTGACAGTCAGCTGCCGAGACGAGGTGGTGCTGACAGCCTGACCTTCAGAGCAACACAGGTCTCAATTCCTGAACAACACCCAGCCTGTGGAGTGCAGACCACTGGTGTATAAATGATTTAACTCGAGGCAAAAGTATTCCAACTGTCATCCCATCTTGTCTCATTCTACCTTAAGTGCAGATGTGTGGCAGACTCAAGGCCAAGGCAGCAAGCTTTTCAGAAAATTCTATGTTTCAGGTTAATACAGAAAGAGGACTGAGCAGGCCAAGTGGAACGGAGTGAGGAAAAGATTAAGGAAAAGATGCTGCTGAAGATGGGTGTCAAGTGATGGGCATGTCTGAGTGCAGAGGAGGCGAAGGCCCTGATCTGGATTACAAGAGGCACTGTCGTGGAATGTGAAGGCCAAATGCACAAACCACAATCAGGCCAAAACACTCAAAAACAGCTGTCCAATTATTTCAGAGAAATCTTCCTTTTTTAAAAAAAAAAGTCCAATAAAGATACAAAAGTGTAAAAGTAAAAGGTGTCCAATAAAGATAAAAAGCTGTCGAATAAAAATAAAAAGGTGTCCGATAAAAATAAAAAGGTGTCGAATAAACTCTGCAGGTGTCAGAAGTCCGAGGAGCAAAGTACTATTGCCGGCAATGAAGGGGAACATGTTCAGAAACTCACAGAGTGCAATCCTGATGAACTCCGACTTACAATGGTCAGTGCCCTGTCTTTTATACACTTCAGCTAGGTGTTTACCACGCCCTGAGGGCATCTTTTGTTTTTTGTGAGTTGCTTCTCATCTTACACTGTGAGGTCATCTCAGGGCAGCCGCTCTGACCTTAAATCCCCTGTCTTTCCCAGATTTGCATTGTTGCATCAAAGGTGCATCCCAAGGATGCATTCCTTTTATTTTCTCTCTATTCTTTCCAAATTACATCATTATCTTTTAGGCTTTTCCATAATAAAAATAAAAAAGGTTTGCAACTTTATTGCAGGCACAGAGTGTAAAACAGAAAGCATAAAACAATACTTTGGTCATTAATTGCACATAAAGTGATTATGAGAACTTTCAATCCATCAGTGATTATAGCAAACACACAATTATAAAGAATACATGCTTTAAGGTTACTTCAGGACAGCGAGGTTATATTAGGTCACGCAGAGTAGCAGAGGTTATGTTAGGTCACTCAGAGTTGCAGCTGCCCGAACACCTGCAAGGTCACGAGGGGGGGTCTCAAAATCTCAGACCATGAGCATTCTCCTTCTGTCTGAAGAAATAGAAACTATTACTATATACATACATGAAGATGAGGATTATTTATAAAAGTAATGTGACACAGTGTGTACAAGAGTATTGCATGATTGTAGGTAGCGGTCTTCCTATGTAAACAGTGCAGACAGTATTCTAACATTATTGACTGTCCTGGTTAAGTAGCAGCAGTACAGGCAATACTTTTTTCTATTTTCTTTTTATGAGCATTTCACACTTTCACACTATCAGATACATAGCAACCTAAAAGCTAAGTTTCCTGGCTATGACCCAGCAGCAGATAATGTTCAGTATTGCCTCAACTCGCTCTCGTCTCTTATGGAACAGTTAGTCACAGATTTACTTTTGATGTCATCTATTCATCACATACTTATGATTCTATTCATCACATACTTATGATACAAGTTTGCTAGTGCCGCAACAACCAGGGTGTCCAAAGCTAACAGTGAACAGTGCTGGGGAGAAACTACTTGAGTTAGGACGAGAATGTAATTCAATTCCAAAATAATAATAATGTAATTTTTTACATTTTTACGTGAATGTGGGTGATTCCAGAGAACTATTATAGTCTTTTCTGTAAAAAGCAAAAAGCAACAACAGATAAAGTACCCCCTGCCCCAACATGTTATTTATGTGTGTTCAAGATTTAACATCACTCTATCTTTTTCTTGGTTCCTGTCTTAATTCAAGTTCTAAAGGTTTGACAGTAATCAGTGCTGAGTATGTGAGGTTTTGCACTACATTAATGTAGACCAGGCAATTAAACGTAGCCTTCCTAATACTGACCATGAAGTAGAAAGATGATGGGTAAATAGAATATATTCATGTCATATCATGTAAGCTCCATCCGCGACTCCTACACATCTCGTCTCCATCAGGCAGAAGCCAAGGAGGGAGAAGAAGGGTGGGGGCAGTGTGGAGAGGGTGTGGCCTATCCAGAGCTTCATCATTCATGTCACAGTGTGTCACTCATAAAAACATTTCTCTCACTGTTTAAGAATTGTACTGAGATAACAGACGATTTGTCAGCTGGGCTATAATGTCAAACAAACAGAACGCAGTTAATCTCCTGTCATAAATATTTTAGTGTTGGCCTTGGAACAAGCACTTGTGCTGAAAATGTGTTTCTGTGCGCTGGGATTTGTCCAGCAATACATATCCAGGCCTACATGTGGATATTTGAATAAACCCTTTCTCCTTTTTGTTGTTCTATGCCTGGTTGCTGCTACATATTTGGGAGTTTCTACCTAAGAGTAAATAGGGATGAGAATAAAGCCACACATCCTACATATTCAGCTGGACTGTTATTGAGCATTTGCTAAGTTAAACAATGACCAGTGTGCATCAGCTCTGTTAAGTGTGAGGGCCAGCATCTAGGTTGACAGCACTGCCCCTTGTAGGTAGGTTTAGACAGAGCTTCCTGTCTTTATAAAGACAGGTGTGGGTAATTAGTGCTTCTCTTTGTCTGAGGCCTGGTGAACATGTGGTAGAACTGTCTTGGTGTGTTCAGTGTGTGTGGCTGTGCTGTAGTGATCCTCATAGGTGTATGCTGCTGAGCAGCCCCATTTTGAAGAGGAACACACTCCTGCCCCGTTTGAGCTGCAGTAGAGAGCCAGTCATCTTTTTGGTGCTGGTTGTAGGAATGGCCTCTGTTGAGCAAGATTTAATGCCTGCTGCTTTGCCTGAGCTGATTCATCAGTGCTGTTAGGCCTGTGTGTTTGGCCATTTGCCATTTTGGGCTTATTGCTACATTTCCCTACTGGTTTTGGACTTGCCAACTTTGCACCTAATGGGACTGGAAAGAATTTTATTAGATTGCTTCAAGTTGCCTATTTTTTAGTCAATATTGCCTTGACTTTTATATTGTTTGGGATTGTATGATATGAAACTGCTGTGATCCTGAACCAACTGAAGTCTAAGTACTATACTTTTCTTGAGACTGAAGCCACATGGCTGCTGACTTTCATCCATCCTACCCTGCTAGAAAAACCAGCATAGACCAGCAAAGCTAGCCACCAGCAAAACCAGCATATGTTGTGTTTTGATGCTGGTGACCAGCATCCCATGCTGGTTATGCTGGTCACCAGCATCCCGTGCTGGTTATGCTGGTCCAGCATCAGGTGCTGGTTATGCTGGTTGTGCTGGTCCATCATGGGCCTCAGAGACTATACATATGTGTAATTGTGTACACTGTAAGAAAAAATTCTGTAAAAAAAAAAAAAAAAAACGGTCAAATGACTGGCAGCTATGGCTGCCAAACAAAAACCCTAAAACTAAAGTAAAATATTGATAACAATATATCTGATTCAAATGAAATTAAACTTTCATTAAAGGTTCTGCAGAAAAATACCGTTATTCTACAAATTTTTCCTAGATTATTACAATCTAACACCTTCAATTAAGTGTGTTAACACATGCTCAAGATTGTAAACTGCATAAAAAAAGATTCAAATCTGTAACTTGCAGTCTTTGTGTTTAGATTGAATGTTTAAATATATAAAATTGAGTTAAAAACCTGCAGAAGTACAAGCTGCAATATTTAATGATTCAGTTTTTGTAGAATTACAGTTTTAATGTAATACATTTAATATTCTAACTACTGTACTGACTAAAAATATCGCGTTAAAGGTTACTGTGAAATATGCTCAACTGAAAACATACTTAGGAAATACAGAATAGATACATCTAAAGATTTTCACTGTTTCAATTAAAGTGGGGTTGGAAACTTAATTACAAATAAAATGCACACCACTATTGATTCTACAACTCCTTTATTTGATGTATTCAGATGTAAATTGACAATATCAACCAGTTATTCAAGGAACTGGAACTTAAAAACTAAAGATTGTATTTCTCCATGTGTCTATCTTGTCTGTTAGCGGTACTAACACTTGAGGTCATGATTTCACTGTTGAAACAGGTGAAGAGCTGCCCTTGGGGGCTCTGTATACCACAGTTCTGATAATATTTGTGGACAAGCATTACAGTCTTAATTTAGAACTCCCACTACACAGTGTATTATTAAGTAAAATCAAAACATACTACAAAAGGTCAATGAATCTGTACTAGAAGTGACAATGCAACGTAGCAGATAAAGAAGAATCCTCCTCCAAATTGCCAGGAATCAGCTGGACCTTCAGTGCATCTGGGGGTGGGGGAGGGAAAAAGGACACAGTAAGATTCACTGAAAAGTCCTAGTAGGATTTCAATTTGCATTTCATTTGCAGATCTACCATAGCAGAAGTGTAGCAAATGTCATGTGTGAAAAGACAGACATTTGAGAGGCCTGTGTGAGTTGTAACTGATGACTTGTCTGTATTTCCAGCTCTTCCAGCAAAATACTTTTTTGGAATTTTTTTTTTCCAGCCTAAAGTTTTACAGATTTGTCTCCACATACAGATCTCAGTCACAATGTAAAGGATAGTGGATTATATTGACTATACTAATAATTGATTAATATCTTGTCTTATACACTGCAGTTGATACTTACTAATGGTGGACTTGTCTCTCTGCTGGGTGCCTGTTCTCCCCTGTAAACCTTGTTCAAACGCTTAATCTAAAAAAACACAAGCAAGTTTCTCATCATTAGCAGTTATCAGTGTTGGAAATAAGAATGTAAAAAATATTCAGAAATAAACATACAACATGTACATAACAAGTTAAAGGCCAAATAACACCTCTATTACATCTCTCCAAGACACGCACAAGCCATATCACATGCTGTATTTCTGTGTAATTACGTGCATACATGCTACCATGCAGGGAGCCAACCAGGTCATCAGGGAGACCTAATCATTCACACACACATTTACACACTGATCCACAGCATTGGGACGACTAGGGGTAGGGATGCACAATTGAAAAAAATTTTACCGAAGTCGCAATAGAGCCAAGTGCAATATTCAAACTGCAGAAGCTGCAATTTTTTGATTGATGACATGACAGTCCAATGTGTGACAAAAATGATGCAGAGATGCTCTGGCCTACAAATCTTGTTCTCCGGATGTTAGAAAACATGTCAGTTGGGTCCAGATGCCAACAAATGTCATATCATTATGATGTAAAAATAATCATTCCCACTAATCACAAAAAAACTGCAGTATGATTTTTTTCAGCATATTGTGCAGCCTCATTTGTGTATAATACAGGCACTTACTTTAAGAATTGTATATTTAATCACAATCACATGTTAGCTGCCATCTAACCTGCACACACCAAAGTTCAGATCAAACCGAAAATATTTCACACCACTGAGTAACTGAATCATATCATGTGTCAGTATGTGTTTGGATGTGAGTGAGAAGAGAAAAGGGTGCTACCTGCAGGTTGAATGAAGGCCTGCTGCATTTTCCCTTTTGCAAAGACAGAGAGGACAGAGACAGGACAGGTCATGTTTACAAATTTCTTTGTTCTACTAAATTCTCAACTAGTTAAAGATAGGGTATGTAATAATATTCAATAGCATCTATTTTTTATATTAATTAATGCCATGATTCATGACAACAAGCTAGCTAACGTTGTTACCTGTAACATTAGCTAATTTATTTAACAGTTAGCTAGCCTAACAGTTTGAAAACATCATCATTCTGAGTTAGAGAATGAACACGAACATTGCGTTAGGTTATCGATTTACAGAAAATAACAGGGAAATGTTTTCTTACCTGATATCTCCAGGATAACAGTTATAACCTTGAAGTTCACTGTCAGCTGACCAAACAGATCCGTCTGACTCTTACACTGTGTCCGTACTCAAGCTTTTTGTTCTCCGTTTAAATTCCACAATAAAATAAATAAAATAATCCAGGTAATGCATTATTAGTGGTCCACTAGTCAGGCCATGTGCTTGCCGAGGTGTGCATGTTACTGGCTTGGTAACAAAGTCGTCCATTGAAGAGGAACGTTTTTTGTTTTTTTTTTTAGCACTGTGACATAGCGTTAGAAAACACTAGTGTTACCACATTTCCTATTCAAACACGATATCAGCGTTATAACGTTACAGCAAACACATATGTGTGGTAAGGCTAATGAAATCGTCGTCGTTAGTGTTAACGTTCACAGTTGAACCAGCCACAACGACGTGCTTCCTTTTCAGATGCTCGTGCATCGCCGTCGTACTGCCATGGGAGGCAAGTTCTGCCTTGCAGATTTTGCACTGCACATGCTTGTCTTTCGTTTTGTGAATGCTCGCAAACTTTAGAGCTCCGTTGCCGGGTAGACATGATACTGGTCTGGCATAACTTCTGGTGACATCACGGCTGACGCCAATTACCATTACTGCGCATGTGCGTCAAGGACAGACAGGCAGACAAGGCAGCAGAGGGTACAGCGGCAGTTTTGAGAGAAAAACAAAGCTTCAAAAAAATAAACAACGTGTGGACTACTACAAATTAAATTAATAAAATAAAAAAACAGAGAAAAATATAAGTATGGTCATAAACCTTTATATAAGGAGCTACATATTTAATTACAGAGTTTTAATGTAAAAGTACACACACACACACACACACACATATATATATATATATATATATATATATATATATATATATATATATATATATATATATATATATATATATATAGGAACCATTAGAGACCACTACATCCTGTAGTGACCACTAGACCACTGTAGTGACCATTAGACTGGTATAGAAACACCTGTCGGAACCATTAGGACTTCTGTAGGAACCATTAGTAGGGACCAGTTAAAGTCCTGTAGATTTGTGTAGGGGATAATAGAATTCCATCAGAAAAACAAACCGAACCATTAGGAAAACATAAGTAGCTATTAGAAACCATTAGAAACCATTACAAAATCACCAGGAACCATTAGAAACCAATAGAATATGCCTAATGGTTGCCTAATGGTTTCTCTGACTTTTTTCAGCAGGGTGGGGGGAGGCCTGTGGCTGCTCAGGTGGGGCTGGTGAGGAGGACCTGCACCTTCTCCTTCCTGTCTATCATTTTCAGCACTAAACACAAATGAATCTGTTAATACGCAAAATGTCTGTAGCCATCTGGCCTTCATCAGTGTTTCTAAATGCAGGGATACCACTAGCTAAGTTAGCAGTTGAATGAAATTGCCAATCAGGGTACAGTCTCTTGTCATCTCCTTGTTCTCTCCACATCCAAAGCAGGTAGAACTTCTGCCTGCTCACAGACAACAGCCAGCCCAACATGGCAGATGCAAAGTTTCTTTCTTTTGTCTTTCTTCCTCTCCTCCTCCCCTTTGTCGAAAGTAGCTATTCTAACAATAATAATAATAATACATTTTATTTAAACGCGCCTTTCTGGACACTCAAGGACACTTTACAACAACAACAACAAGAGCTAGTAATCTGTGCTTAGTTTGTGCACGTCTGTTTAGTGCAGAGTTAAGTCAAATCTCCATTAGAAGTCTTGTCAAAACACAAGCTTTTTATTGTTATGTCAGAGTAATTTCCCTTGTTCCAGTTGCCTCTGATTTCTTCACCAGCAGATGAGCAGCTGGCTCCAAATGTCAGCATCTTGCACAAAGCAGTTGTAAAATATCAACTGCATTCACTCCACAGACAGAAGGAAAGAGCGCAGAAAACAAAGAAAAACACCACCACCAGATTGATCAGCCATTTCAAATTTTCCTACTCAGATGTTTGATTTGTAAGCAAAGGTCGTACACATACACAAAATGAGACTTTGAAAGATGTAGTTAAGACGTGGATCACTGACAGATACACTAATTAGACCGATGTCATTATTTCTTTCCAAATTAATGCGGTGGTCTATAATACATGTATCATTTACACTACATTGATTATTCATACACTCTGCACACAAGAGCACTGTGGGCTTTTTTTAATAAATGATGACAAAAGAGTCTTCAATGTGACTAATAACTGTTCTATCCAACAAGTTGGGTTTTTTGACCTCTGCAGTGTTCCTTCTACTTATCCCCTGGCCAACCTGCCAAATCATTACAAAATTTTTCACCCAAAACCAAATAGTGATTTGGTTTGTTTAGACCTCCAATGAGTGATGATGGGAGGAGGTATGCAGGGAACAGGCATGAAGTCGCCAAACCAACTGAGAAGAATTTTCTTGTAAACACAGTTAAGTTTACATTCAGCTTTACTTACCCTTGTTTACTGCTAGTAGTCTCTTCCCTGCCTCTGTTGGCACATTGCAGCCTAAGTGTGCAGATCAGTGGAATAGTGTGAAGCCATTGGCGGGAATGTATAGTGTGCCAGCAGAAAACACATTAGACAACACAGACATCAAGGGTACATACGATGCATTTTAGTGAGTAACACTGAATATAAATACGTTTTGTTAGTGTGCAAGAAAACTCCACAGGGAGCCTTATAGAAATGCTAGAATTCGGCTAGCACCACTTACTATCTGTGAAAATCTGTTTTGTCTCATTCACTTAAATTGAAGCCTGCGGCACTGATACATACAGGGATGTTTCCAGTTTCAACGCAATCTGTGTTCAGCGCAAAAACTCTCCAATCACGGGCCATAGCTTAACTTTGGCCAGCAGAAACAGTGGTGCACTGTGTCTGGAGATGGAGAAGTCATTAATATTCAAACATTTTGCTATTGTGCAATTTTGTACCGCACTACAGTAACAGACTGCAAAGTACCCACCTCTCATAAACCTCAGTATTTCTCTATTACCCATGTTCCACCTGTGACATTACTTCCTGTGGGCCAGTTTCTTTCAAGGGCCAATATGACCATACTTACAAACAACAACAGGTTTTTTTAGTGTTCTGTGCATCTCTGGGGTGCTGCTTTCGGGTCTCCACCTCTGGGTATGTGTGTGTGTGTGTGTGTGTGTGTGTGTGTGTGGGGGGGGGGGGGGGGGGTCAAATTCAAGCACTTTTCAAGCATTTCCTGGCTGCATTTTCAGGTGTTGTAGCCGAACAGCGAAGTAACATTGTTTCAAATGCCATGGTACACAGGGTCACATTTGAAATGCTCGCCTCCACAAACTGGCTGGGTGAGAGACATATTTGGTGGTTGGGCATCAGGAGCTCGTGCACAGTGCATGCTGGTTCATGTAGGCACTGGAGTCAAGGCTATGCAAACAACAAAATCAGATAAATTCAGCTTTCTCTAAGAAAATCAGAATTCTACGAATACTGACGTTAACTGTAAGTTAAAAATTGATTAGAAAACAATGGCGTCTATGGCCTCGATGACATCTTAAGATGGATGTCCTTTTCCAGTTCTCCCTGGTGATTGACCTTTTTAATCAAAGCACAAGATGACTGTTTTATCAGATGAGCAGTGTAATATTCAGTGTTTTGATTTGTGTTAATTTATGGGTTCAAGCAGCCCTTCTGCTGCTCGCAGCCAAGCCTCTTTGTGTGTTGTAATTGAGAATGTGCTCTTCAACCTGCCAAATCAAATAAGAGTTAATGATTTCAGAGTCACTGAAATACCTTTTGTCTGTTTGCCTATTACCTTTTTATCAGCTACACATCAAGTGGCGATTTGCTTCAGCACACACATATCAGCTGATATCAGCTAATCAGAAAATGAGTTTGGCTTTTTTTTGTGTCTGTGTGTTAGCTGAACAAGGCCAAATCCTGTGAACCAGACCCTGAAATACACTGGGATTAAATGAAAAGATGAGTACTAATTAAATTGATTTGGAGTCATAGATAGGGAGAAAGGATTTCAAGATTGTCAATGTTAATTTTGCACAAATGAGATATAAACAAAGATAATAAACCCTGCTTTGCATTCATTGATCACTGGACTATATATATGAGACAGCTGTGGTGAAAGTTGTTGAGAAGTAAAAGGGCTGCTTTATGTCTCCTCCACACCTTGTCTTCTCTGACAGGAAATCTATTTAAATGAGCCAAGAAAAACTTTTAATAGCATTTCAGTAGGTGTTCAGCAGCAGTTTATTAGGACACTCACACTGTTTTCTATGTAGGTATTGAGTGTGGGCATCCCTCCACACCTGGTCTTATTTTCACCATTGCAAAACAATGGAGTTAAGTTATGGATAAAATCTAATCCTCTGTTGTAGACATGCCCATTGAGCCAATCAAAAAGAAAACTTTTAAGTAAGCAGTGAGGCTTTGCAGCATTGTGTACACATAGACATGATAGAATGAACAAACTGTCTTCTGCAAACATGTCTGCGTACATCATTACTTCAATATGTGCGTTATTGTGTGGCTTCATACACATTTTGACACATATTTGATTTTGCAGCTGATACTCATTCTTTATCACTCTCTTGCTATCACATACATGCATGTACACACTCAAACACACCATGTAAGCTGCAAGCAAAGCACAGCCACAGAGCTCCCTCACCCTCTCGTGCCTCGCGCATCCTTCCTGAAGAGCAAGCATTTCATAAAAGTGATATCCAATCCACTAGCCGATGTCATTTCCATTATGTTCCAGTGTGTTTATTGGTGGGCAACAAATCTATCCATCCATCCATCCATCCATCCATCCATTTTCTATACCGCCTATCCCTTTCGGGGTTGCAGGGGGGCTGGAGCCTGTCCCAGCTGTCAACGGGCGGAAGGCGGGGTACACCCTGGACCGGTCGCCAGTGGATCGCAGGGCAACATACAAAGACAACCATTCACGCTCACACTCACACCTAGGGGCAATTTTAGAGTCACCAATTAACCTAATGAGCATGTTTTTGGTCTGTGGGAGGAAGCCGGAGTACCCGGAGAGAACCTACGCATGCATGTGAAGAACATGCAAACTTCACAGAGAAAAGCCCCGCCCGGGGATCGAACCAGCTTGCTGTGAGGTACACGCACTACCTGCTATTCCACCGTGCAGCCTGCAACAAATCCACCCAGAAAAGGAGAGAAAAGCTTGCTCGCTGCCTCAAAGATGTCTTTAAGTACATTATCAAGGTCCCAATAGATTGTCAGTGACAACACATGTAAATGACAGTCTAAATACTTGGTTTATGTCTATATTGGGCAGTTCCTTGTCTCAACTTCTACATTTTACATCCAGTGCCAGTGCAAGAAGTAGTGTGCCTATGCACAGATATGGTAGGAAGCAAGAATTCAAGCCAAAGCTGTGCTTTATGTTTACTGCTAATTAGAAAATGTCAGCATGCTAACATGTTAAAGTAGGACGGTAAACATGGTAAACATTATACCTACTGACACACTGACACTGACAGCATGTTAGCAACTATTATAAAAAAATATCTCATTATCAGGACTTGTGTGTCATAATACTAGAAAAATGTCTATGATTGCTACAGTATTTCATTATTGTGAACATTCTTAAAATTCTTACAATTTCACGCTGCTCTCATGCACATTTTCTCCCAACTACTCTTTTTCTGTGCTGTCAACGAAATTCAGTAGAATGCAAGCTGATAATATTTCCTCGTGCCCACCATGCACAAACCTGCTCTCAGAAGCACAGTATTTCATGCAAAACTGACCTTTGCATATTGTGTAAACCTTATTAAAATCCAGCAGATTGTGAAATCAAGCGCAAATACCACCTCCCCTCCCGCTACTTATTGAGCCTTCCTTTCATGTATGTTTTCACAAAGGAGAGAGGTATATGTCAAAGTTATACATGTAATAATCACACTGCGTTTGGTTGTCCAATGTTTTCTGAGTCCACTGGAGATTTTGGTATCTTTTTATCTTCACATGTAAGAGCAACTATCAGCTGGTGATACTGCACCATGTTGTGATTGAAAATCCTGCTGTGTTTATACTAATTATACTAATGAATTAATACATTAACGCCATTAAAGGCTTGCTGTTTTTTAATCAATAGCAGATTTTTAAAGCCACCCACAGTCAAAATCGAAATGAGAGCTATCCACAGCCTCAACAAATCTTTATTTTAGAGCTGCAATAATTGATTTTTTTTGGCCACTCGGGGGCAGAGAACGAGATGTAAACACAACACTGTCACATAAAATTGTTGTGGTGAACACGTAACAACCTGCTTGTCTATTTACACATCCTTCAGCCAACTGATCAATGAAAGTCCAGTATTCACACTCTTTAAGTTTTTAGTCTATGATGTTGACCAGCTTGTCTTCTCCAACGTTGTCTGTTTGCCGTTTAGTGTGGGACAGATGCAGCATACTCTGGATCAATGTGACTTTTTTAACTGCTGCCTGCTGTATCTGGAAAAGAGATCTGAGCAATGAGACTGAACAAGAACAGCAAAGTTCCAAACCAGTGAGCTGAAACATACTGAAATGGCCCTTAAAATATTTAAGGGATAATTCTCCTCCTCTCACATCACATTTAGTCATTTCATCCACTGTTAAAGGCCTTAAAAGCCTTAACAGCGTGTTAGATTTAGGGTGATCTACTGACAGATCACTGCCATGTTTCTACAGTAGCCCAGAAAGGACAAACCAAAAGCTGGCTCTAGACAGCACCTTTCATGTATCAAGCAGCCACCGTAGGCTCTCCAATACGTTTGAAAGGGAAGAGTGAGGCGAGGGGTATTCAGATGGTTGCAATCTGCAACCTCACCACTAGGTGCCACAAAATCCTACATACTGATCCTTCAGAAATCAACCAGCTGTGCCCAATGAGTGATGGGTTCTACATAAACATAAACTCATTATCTACAAAGGCTGACACAGTTTTGGTTATATCACATGACACATCTCTATCTATGCCAGTGTTTCTCAACTGCGGTCCTCAGGCTCCACTGCCCTGCATGTTTTAGATGTTTCCTGCTCCAACACACCTGATTCAAATGAGTGGCTCGTTATCAGGCCACTGCAGAACTTGATGACGAGCTGATCATTTGATTCAGAACATGCAGGGCAGGGGGGCCCGAGGACCGCAATTGAGGAACACTGATCTATGCTGTTTGTCTGAGCTTTTCTCACTGTTTTGAAGAGGGTGGGACTCAGTTTCAAAAAGGTGATGTTATGTAATTCTACACCAATCAAACTTTAGCGACATTGGAGTCAAAATATGATGACAGTTGACGTTGTTTGCATTACCAGGCCGCTGTCAATCACATCTGATCAATATCATCTTCTGTTTTAAAGTCTCAAGAAATACTTAATACTAGGTTTATTTAAAACAACATTTTCAAGGGTTTTAAGATAAAAAAATTTATATATTGTGCAGCTCTAACCATTTTCCAGTTAACATTCTTATGCTAAAAATACAGGATATACAGTTTTACAGGATGCAGTCTTTCCAATAAACTGGGCCGTGCTAGACTTTTAAATCCACAGAAAGCTGAAAGTGTTTAATCACATTAACTGTTGGCCACAGATCAGCTGCACTGTATGAACCAGGGGATGAGCACCATGCTCAAAAAAGAGAAGAGTATTGAATTTTTTCATGCACTCACAGTCCAGGCAGTCAGTTAAGTCTGTCCGGGGATTCAAAACATCTGACCAACTATTTCTATGTTTGTTTACATTTGACGCATTCAAAGAAAATACATGACAAGTGATTGTTAAAACCCCTCCATCATTTCAAGATATAATGACAATATCAGGTACAGTCAACAACAAAGAAACTCAAGTCTCATGGAAATCCATTGATTACCTGTAATCTATCCATATTTTTCAATGGAAGAACACCTTCCAGTATACTTTGGATGCAGGAATTGTAAGAGGTTAGATTGTTTTAATAAAGATAAGATTGAGTCTATGCAGAGCAGGTGCAGATGAAATGCTGCAAACAGAAACTATGGTTAAAGAAAGCCGCCACTAGATTTATTCAACAGGGGGGCAGACTGAAACATTCTCAAAGCAGCTTCAGGAAAACATGTCAGTAAAAAGTGAAATGCAGTAGGCTGCTCTACAGCTTAGAGGAAGGATGGCATGAGAAATGTTTTCATAAAGTCAGGCGAGGAGAAGCATTCGGATTTATTCTGACCTTTCCAACCAGGAAATGCCTGAACAAGTGACAGAGAGATTTGAATTTCAATAGCAATTGAATACTTAATCCTGAATTCATAACAGTGATTGGTGATTATTAATGGAGCTACATGTCAAATAGGAAAGGTCGACTTCTCAGCTTTCATGTGTCATCTTGTGACATTGTGCGTGAACCGATGCTGACTGAGGGCTGGCAGTGAGTACATACTGGATATACAGCTGAAAAGACTTGTTGCCTTTGAGTTGAGCAGCTCTTTAGTTTCCAGGTTATGTTGGAAATTTAGATCATTTAATCTGGAAAATTCCCTTGGCAGAGAAAGACTAATTGATTGGTTGATGCCTTAGCTGTTGAGAAGATTACAAAGTAGAAAGCTGAAATGTGAAAGGTATGTATGCACAAGTGATAAAGTTAATATTGATTAAATTCATGCTCAAATTAACATTGTATGATAACTTCTGCAAACATCATCACTACAGGCTGCCCTTAATTGTCTTCCAGGGCTCGGGAAGGATAATAAATTCCAACATTCTGTCAACACAGTTATGCCACAACGTATTTTTGATTTTGACACAGTTCTATGTAATTATCTGTCACCACCCAACCCCAGTATTTCATGTAAATGTTGACAGAATGTCTGCATATTGCTTTTTCCATTTTAAAAGCTTAATTTAACAAATTTATGTGCTCTGCATTCTAACATCTCTTTTTCAACAGACCGCGCTTTGCAGCCTGTGTGTAGGCTACATCTGACTATAACCTGAACCCTAACTCAGGAGATCAGCTGCAGGACGAAACATCACCAAAGCAGACAACACAGACATGTTTAAACAAAGTGAACATGTTATTACTGCAGTGGTTGTTGATGGTCTCACTGTCTCTGGGCAGTGAGTGTTGTACTCACCTGTGAGAACGTCGTTCTGTCCTGTGCACCTACACTGTCTGCTCTAGGTTCAATTTCTCTGCTCACTCTTTCTCAAAGAATAATGTAACTAGTCCTCTCAGCCTCTCTGTCCCTCTATTCAATTCCATTCTGTTTTATTCATATAGTGCCAAAACACAACAGAAGTTGTCTCAGGACACTTTTAATATAGAACTCTTTAGCTAGGCTGCACGGTGGCGCAGCAGGTAGTGCGCGTGCCTCACAGCAAGAAGGTCGTAGGTTCGATTACCGGGTCAGGCCTTTCTCTGTGAAGTTTGCATGTTCTTCCCATGCATGCGTGGGTTCTCTCCAGGTACTCCAGCTTCCTCCCACAGACCAAAAACATGCTCATTAGGTTAATTGGTGACTCTAAATTGCCCCTAGGTGTGAATGTGAGTGTGAATGGTGTGTGTATGTGCCCTGCGATCAGCTGGCGACCGGTCCAGGGTGTACCCCGCCTCTCGCCCATTGACAGCCGAGATAGGCTCCGGCCCCCCTGCAACCCCGAAAGGGATAAGCGGCATAGAAAATGGATGGATGGAACTCTTTAGCTACAGAGATCCAGGAATTCCCTTATGAGCAAGCACTTAGTGACAGTGGTGAGTAAAAACTTCCTTTTACAGCATTATTTGTCATTTGCAGTTTGCAATTATTTTTTGTTTTTTATGACATGATTTGTCAGTGCTTTGTCAGTTACCCCTTAGGAAGTGCCACTGTTGTTTCTCCTCTCTTTAGCTCTCATCACCATGTCTGATTTCTTTCTGAATCTCTGAAATGCAACATATAGCCCTTCTGCCCAATCAGCATCTTTTCTTGTCTGCTTGCATCTTTCCATCGATTCTTACCGACACCTGACATTGCATAGGATTATATGTTGTTAATTATCCACCTCGACATTCATCTCTGTCACCAGATTGCAGCCAAACCAGGGTGTCTTCTTTTCTAGTGTGGTGTATTAGCACCGAGCGCTGTGTCATTTCCCTCGACATTAATCATGCTTGTCTGCAAAGAAAAACTGTGGAGCAGCCATCTTCAGCAAGCTCCCCCCACCATCTCCCTCAAGACCTCTTTAATTATGAATTACATAGCTGGGGGAAAAACAGCATGGTGGGAAAGACCAGGTAGCATAAAAAAGGTAATGTGTGAATGTGTGTGTTTGAGTCCTTTGGGAGTGTGTTTGCAGAGCAGCAGCCAAGAGTCCTGTCTGACCATTCCAAGAGAAAACAAGAGTTTTATGTCAGCCAGCACTTAAACATGGGACCATAATAGAGTCCATAGGATTTTCCGTATTATCCAGATAACTCAGTCACTAAATATACAATGGAAACAAATAAATAAAGGAGCTACACCGTGAAAGGTGCAACAAGCAGCATTAGGCTACAGAAATGAAATAACCACTTTAACAGAATAAAACCTCACCAAAGGAGACGACACAGGCATGTATTAACAGTATGAACTCCACAGCAGCAGTAACAAACACACATGTTAAAACAAAGACACACACACACACACGCACACACACACACACACACACACACACACACACACACACACACGTTGCATAGACTTACATGCATTTCCTGGAGACCTACCATAACCATAACTATAACCGCTGCTTGCCTAACCCTAACCCATACCCTAACCTTAACCCAAGTCTTCACCCTAAAATTAAATGATTTACATTATGGGGACCTCATCAAGGTCCTCAACAATCTGTTCTTTGCTTGATCAGTCTTAGCTCATTATGACCAGTCCACTTAGCGTCTCTGTCCAAATATATCGAGTGAAACTCTGTCCCACTGCGCTGGGCACTTTTGAGCATTTGAGCAACATTTTGAGCTGAATGAAGGTCTGCAGCCCCAACTGTGACAGAAATAGTCAAAAACAGCAAAAAGGTCTCACACATCTCACTGAGAGAAGTCTATGAGCAATGCAGCAAGTGTAGAGGTCACAGCCGGAGGATCCACCATGAAGGATTTTAGCATTTCGCATTTAGCCAAACCCAGTGTGCCTCCGTTAGTCACACAGCATCTTGCCTGTGTTTCATTTGTGTCACTAGTGTGTTAAAATAGATGTGACCTTTTTTTTAACTATGCTGAGGAACAATAATGCTAACCTAAACCCAGAATGATGTCAACCTTCATTCTAGTGCATCATTGTTCATTTTCATATTGTTCACAATCCACTAGGCCTGGCCCACGTAAGACCTCACCCCCAACAACACCCCTTAGCGAGTGACTCATTAAACATGTATGTTGTCAGTGTCACCCCAGTGTGGACTGTTTCCTGTCTGGACATGAAGCTGTCTGGAGCTCCTGCAGTTTCAGACACACAGGATAGATCAACAGACAGACAGACAGACAGGTGAACAAACACACCAGCAGCATCTCCTCTGCTGCAGCTGCTTATTTGGCTCCTTTGTTTTGTTTAATTCTTGCATAGTTTATGGCCTCTATGGTTCCCAAACAGCATTAGCTTCTGGCCGGGGACCCCCTTTGCAAACCCACCGAAAATGCTACAAAATATGTAAAGAAACATCAACTTTTAGAATGATTTTCTTACTTTTATTCACTATTCAATAATTATTACATTTGTTTAGCATAAGAATATTAACGAACATGTTTTAACACTGTATTATATTCCCACTGAATAATGAACTTTTCAACAAACTGTTGACAGACAAGAACAGAACAAAAGAAATCAAACCTCTCTCAATTGTGTGTGTGTTCACTATTCAATAATTATTACATTTGTTTAGCATAAGAATATTATTAACTAACATGTTTTGCTTTTTTTTCTTAACTTCCCTCCAATTTTCCGAGGCCCCCCTAGCGGCCCCTGGCGGCCCCCCAGGGGGCCCCGGCCCCCACTTTGAAAACCACTGGTTTATGGTTTATACCTGTGATAAAAAGAAGGCTACTGTACTTAAGTAAAATCACTGATTTTAAGAAATGCCCCAAAAAGTATGAAATTATAAACATATGTGAAAGTATACAAATATGTTGAATATGGTCACTAAATTTTATTAAAATTGTGGTAATGGCTTACCTGTTTGTTATTATGGTCATATTATTCAGTTGAAATCAGTGGTGAAGTAGTGTTCATTTAAGCTAAGGCTCCTCTTTGCAGGTACAGGGGTGTTTGACTGTGGACAGGTGCATTTTAACTGCATTGTGCCAGAAACAAGTATATTGCTCCAGCATCTTCTCTCGCAGTTTGGCCAACAGGAAGTAAATCTTTGGGTTCACCTTTCCCGTTTTTCAAAGTGGCACAAATCTGACAAAGAGTCCAGTTTATCTCCATTTTGGTAATTGTTTTAAAATCAATAGCCAGATCTTTCTCAGCACAACAGGTCTGAAAACGAATGGAGCACATAGTCTATATAATGGTCCTGGCTTAGTGTCTTGACTTTCCAGCCCTCTCTAATAATTTCCTTCTCTATCCTGTACATCTCCCTCCACCACTCATCCACACTTTGCCTATCCAGTAAATCAAAATTCACAGCAAATTGAACATTTATTTAAAGAGTATTATACAACAACAACAATAGTTTTCAAATGACCATTAAATTGCTCATTAGAAAGGAAATTTGCACTTGCAAAATTTTTGGCAAACAGAAAACATCCCTTTTACAAAATATTTCAGTCACTCTCACTATTTTTGAACTACAAGCTAAAAATAAAAGCAGTTATTACCACTGTCACTAAAAATGAGTAAATGCAAATTAGTGAATTTGGCCCTGGTGCCCATCTGAGGCTGCTGAGGGCCTTGAGCCTCACAATTTTTGTTGCCCTACCCTGGAGCCAAATAATTAAGATCAATAAGATAAATGTAGACAGATATGCATGAGATCAGACAGACATCTGATTGTTAAACCAGTATAACATGCAAAGATCTTCCCCTACTCTCCCAAAACATTTAGACAACTCCCCTCACAGAAAAAAAAAAAGATACATACCCGTTCCCCTTTTATTACCCCCCTCCCTTCAACTTCATCTTCAGTGACATTCTTTTGTTGTTAATCAAGAGGAGTAGCAGCGGATTGTTCCAAGCAAACTGAAAACATGAAGTGTGATTTATGGGCAGGGGGCAAGTTGCCAACCACATTTTCTGGCAATGGGGGCCAATAACTGCACTTCAGTGATGAAATTCATGCAAATGTGCCACTGATCAGAACAACAGCAAGCAAAGTGTGAGAGCAGAGCAGCTGTGTGTGTGTGTGTGTGTGTGTGTGTGTGTGTGTGTGTGTGTGTGTGTGTGTGTGTGTGTGTGTGTGTGTGTGTGTGAGTGAGTGAGTGAGTGAGTGAGTGAGTGAGTGAGTGAGTGAGTGAGTGAGTGAGTGAGTGAGTGAGTGAGTGAGTGAGTGTGTGTGCAAAATGGCCAGCACTGATATGTCTTTCTCCCATTATTTACAAGTTACAAATCAAATACAAAATTACATCTGTTTACATTCAGTTGACAAAGCCCTCAGGTGACCGTATTAATTATGACCAGAGGACGAGAGGAAGTCAGGTGAAGATATTTTTATAATAAAGCTGTTTAAGCCAGGGGTCAGGGTGGATGGGTCAACAACACATCAGACTTTAACACAAGATTTCCGCTTTCCTACACAAGGCTTAAGCTTGTGTTTAATGTAGTCACCATGACAACCTCAACAAAGTAGCTAAACAAGTTGTACAACTAACAGAAATTCCCCAACTTTCTCACCAAGTGTGCCAGGTCACTGTAGGACAGGTCACTTTCACTTAAAGTCAGCCTAAAACAGGCCTGGAGGACAGAGCAGGCTCTTTCCCATTTATTTCTCATCAGTGGTGAATGGAAGGCCCCATGCTGTGACACACCACATAACTATGACCTCCAGTGATATCATCATGGTGGGGCTTTAGTCTCCGTGGCACTGGCTGCACCAGTGATTATGACTAGAAGGGGCTGCTGGTTAGCGTGCAAACACCATCGGTTAGTGAACAACATGCACACACGTACACACACCACCCCCTGACTCGAGATGTCACCAAAGTGCTGCCAGTCATTATCAGTCAGCATGCTGAAGTTAATTGCCACAGCTCTGCAGGCCTCTGCGTAATGAGGGGAGGCTCTCAGGGCCCACATGGAGCACCAGGCCAGCTGATGAGGTGGAGGTAAAGTCTATTAAACACTGATGTCGGTGGCAGGGCGGAGGTTCATGCATTTTTTACAAACAGTGTCAGAACATGGCTGTAATGTGTATGGCATGTGTGAGAGGGAGATCCTATGGGAGCTGCACAGAGGATAACAAACATCTGTCTGTCCAAATGTAAAGGAAAAGTGCAGGTTTTCACAACCCGGGGCATTTTATGAAGTTATGAAAGCATTTTGTTCATGACGTAAATTGCTGCAATCTGGGGGCATAAGCAGTTTGATACAGCTGTAAACAAAGTCCTTATTTAGAGGGGAAACTGAAAGTGAGCACACGTTATATACCAGTGTCTGCACAGGTGGAGGAGTCTGTGTGTCAGAATGTGGCATGTAGAGTAAAGGTCCACACGATGGATTCTTTCTTTAAAATTTAAGGCAAATCTGTCTTTACTGATTTTCAGACTTTATTGTTTTTCTTAATAATTCTCTTAAGAACAGAACAATGTAAAACAATTACATTGATTTTCCACTCATACTTTATGTCCAGAAACCATTTCTGGCTTGAAGAGGATGCAGTTTACAGTAAACAGATTCCTGTGATTGAGTGACCAGCTCAGAATAAGCCATCACTAATAGAAAGCAAGAAATCACACTCCTTTTAAATACATGATGTTTAAGATGCGGTTGGTATTTTCATCATCTGATTTGTATTTGTCTGTGTTTTCTGCATTTCTTAGAAATCATCTTAAAAATCTGTACATCTTATGGTTTTGAAAAGATTACCACTGCAACACATTTGACTAATAACCAAATAACATCATATCCACCACCACAGTCCACCTGCAATAACACATATTCTAGGGCATTTGGGTACAATGAGAACAAGTTATGACGTTGTTAGCAAACAGTTGCTTATTTACACATCCAGCAATTATGGAAAAAAAAAAAAAAATGACTTGTGTTTATGACCACCTAATGAATCTAAATCCAATATTCATTCAACGTATACCTCTGTTTTTTTGTTGTTGTTGTTTTTTTTATTTCTACGAACTCCTGAGGGAAATTTCTGACTCCTCTGTTGCTAAATGCTCCACAATGTTCACCTGCTAGTCACTAACTGTGTCTGTCTGCTGTTTGCTGCTGAGCAGGTAGTTTACATTGGGTTTATAGAGCTTCCTCACTGACAACAGGCACAATGGGGGCAATGAGAGTGAGCCAAGACAGTGAAGTTGCAGCCTGACAGCTAAACGGTGAGCTCAGACTCACTATAAAACTCTGTAAAACTGAGGGGAGCTGCAGCTGATGATTCTCTGTTGGTTCAACACTATAAGCAACTCCCTTCACATGGTCACATTGTTTTCATGCTCTCATTTGAAACATTGTTCCTGTTAAAATATATTGTTAGAACATTTTTCCCACTAGCACTGACAGCTGCTGCACTTTCTCGCTCTCTTCTCTCTGACAGCGAGCCGACACACACGCCGCTGCAGTGCCCATACAGCCCTGCCTGCTCTCACTCAGTCACAGCGCTTCCTCTTCTCGTCTCATTCGCTCAGTTTGAATAGAATAGTTCAAATTCAGTAATTCACGACAGGCTGTGGGAAACTGCAGGATTTGTATTGCAAGTGAACAAGAAAAGGCGAAGGATACAAGCCCATATGCAAGCAGCGCTGCAGAGCAGTGTGAACACATCACATTTAGCAAAGAACATGAGGCACCCACACACCAACCTCCATAAAGAATTTCAAGAGGTTGGTGGCAGCTCCCATTTCAACACTGAAACTTCAAAAGAGTTTCAGTTGATAGGAAAATACTTTGACCATGGTCAGAAGTAACATAACTTGAATGTTGCTGTGCTTAACACATAGTACAGTTAACTTTGCTTAATTTGTCAAATTAGTGATTTTGATAATTCAGTTATTTTTGAAGGCATGATCTTGTGACATTTCTCTTATGCAGACACCAGCATCCACATTCATGGCGGTGCCTGTGCAATTTATATCACAATCCTCGAGCATGTGGAGCTGGTGTTTGAGCTGAACTCAGAGACAGCTTAAAGGAGGAGGACAGTACACGTAACATGGAAGCTGGATATGTCAAATGTGTCTGGTATCACCAAAGATGTTCAACCAGTGAAGAATAAATGAGGAGATTTTCACCTTCCCAAACACTGGCTCATCCATGATGATCCCACATGCTGGGACTCAGCGTATGAAATAGCAGCAGTCTGTTCAGTTCTAGCCAATGATCGCAAGAAATGGCACCTCATGCCAGATGATTCATACAGTATTGAGGCTGTAAAAGAGCTATAAAGCCCTGTTAGCACTTTCAGATGCCTGTAGTGGTGAAATACACACCACTCTCTCCTCTGATCTGCCCCTGAGTTGGAAGATATTTTCAACTTTGGCTGTTGAGGAAAATAACAGCAACAAAAGGTCACTTCAACTTTCTTAACTTAAGAGAGGAGGATAAATATATTAGATTTTTTTCCTTTATTATTTATTTATTTATTTGCTCATTAGTTTCAGGAAGTAGTTTGCAGTTTTATTTTTTTTACTTGCACTTTATTTCCTTTTGAATGTATAACAATCTCTATCTCAAGATGAGTTACAGTTTTCTTTAATGTATAGAAGTTTGCATTTTTGTTAATGTTTACTACAGTTATTATTCTGCTCTCTGCTACTAGCCAAGAAAAGAAAGCCATAGCCCATTGTCATGTTATCACCTTGCCATAGTTATCTTTTAATACAAATCTATATCTTTATGCCCTTTATGTTGTGTCAGGAATATTGATATTGATAACTTCAATACAGTGAAAATTTTTTTCACTGTATTGAAGTTAGAAATTCTAGTGCCACTACAGTTTGTCCAGTAATACTGTTCTGTTTATTTAGTGCTTACAGCAAATTTTAGCATGCTAGCCTGCTAAACTAAGATGGTGAATGTGGTAAACAGTACAGCAAACATTTTTCCTATTATTTTTTCCTCTGTTGAGAGCTGCTAGTACAGCTGTAATATTATATGGTTAAGACACGGGTAGGGTTTGGCAAATGAAACATGAGAAAGGGAAAGATTGGGTTGCTGTTTGCCTGATTGAGGCTGATACTGTTGTGACACCTCTGTGTGGGTAATTTCTCCTTCCAGAAGTGTGAGTTGAGCACACCTGGACTAACTGCCAGTAACATACAGTATAAGCTTACAACCCTGTGTCCTTGGCAGGCAGTCAGCCTTTTGGCATTTGCTTTGTTTTTATCATCTTCTCTTCTCATATTTTCGTAGTATTGATTTTCTATGCAAGGTAAACTTTGTTTTAAATAAAACTTTAAAAAGCTCATCCTCGTGCACCTTCTTGTCGAGTCTTTCCTTTCCTCTGAAAATGGAGGACTTGTTAAGATGTGCTAATTTTTTGCAGTGCACCTCTCAAGAGAAGGTCACATAGGCCATGAAATGTAGTGCCTGTTAATTACATCTTCACTCACCCAAGGCAAGACTGAAGCACACGGAGAGCAGGAAATGTCGATGCAATTGAATTGAGGTCTATGGGTTAACATGAGATGAGTGATGGAGATTCACGCCCAGAGCTTATTCAAATCTGAATGACTCAGAAATGCAGCAGCACAAAGCTTAACAACACTCGGGCCCTGTGTGACTGAGGATGGATTTGGTTGTTGAATGAGTGGGTGGACATGTTGCACTGTCCATCCCTACAAGTCCTTTAGCGCAGTTCAAAGGGAAATGAGATTGAAAGCGTTCCAGTTACGGTCTCTTTGTGTGCAGTCTTTTTAACTGTGGTGTTGGTTGCCTTGTTTGTTCATCTTTTAGCACAAATTCAGGGCTAAGCTTGCACGGCTTAAGGAAATATTTCAGGCCGGAGTATAATGTAGAAGTACAGAATGAACAAATCACATTCATTTCATTTGTCAGTAAACTGGACTGATGGAGCCCTGCAATCGGCTGGCGACCGGTTCAGGGTGTACCCCGCCTCTCGCCCATTGTAGCTGGGATAGGCTCCAGCCCCCCGCAACCCCGAAAGGGATAGGCGGTATAGATAATGGATGGATGGATGGATGGACTGATGGACTCAGTGGCCGCTTGATTGAATGTCTGCTTTCTCAGAACTCAGTGCCTTGAGAGGAGCAGCACAAGACTGCACTGCTGTCAAGGACAGATTCAACACAATTCAATGAAACTTCATGTACAGAGCAGTTTCACAGGAAGAGCACAGGTGGAACCAATAATGCTACTCAAGTCAAGTTAGTTTTACAGGACAGAAAAGTGTCCATATTGTGTGGGAGGAGTGAGTTCAGTAGGTAGAATAACATGGGCAGCTGTAATTCTTTTACAGGTGTAATTACGCAGAAACATTTACTGCAGACAAACCAAACGTCCATCTATTCATCCATCCATTTTCTATACCGCTTATCCCTTTCCGGGTTGCGGGGGGGCTGGAGCCTATCCCAGCTGTCAACGGGCGAGAGGCGGGCTACACCCTGGACCGGTTGCCAGTCGATCACAGGGCACAAACCAAACATAAAATTCAAAAATCTGTGATAAAAAATAATCACAACTATTCAATTCAAAAAACTCTAAACTCTAGTATTATACCTCATTAAGTAACCCTCTTGTTTTTTCTTTCCTTTCTAACTTTTTGTCTACATTGTGCTACCTTCCCCGTTTTTTAATACAAGCTATTAAAAAACAAAATCACCTTTAACCCAACCTGCATCAGATCCTGCACCATGACCACATAAACAGGATCATGTTCATTTAATTTCATATGCAAAGACAATCATTTTCAAATGAATACAGTTTAGGGGAAAAAAATCCTTTGGAATAACTAACAAACTAGGGATCATATATAATCACTAAGCAAAAGATTATGACAATACAATATACATGTCTCAATAGAAATAAAATAACTAAATCTTAAGATATTGCATTTTCCACTGAGAATGAAAGGAGTCATGTAGATGCAGGACAGTAGAAACAAATAGGCAGAAAACTCCTATTGTAGTTATAGTTGGGAGTATCTCACAATTTTAGAGCTGATACTGTGAAACTTTTTTTTTTTTTTTTCACTGTGGACCAACGTAGCTGGGTTTCAGCAGAAGATCAGTGAAAACTGAGTCAGACAGAAGCAGAGGCCTGGAGATGAGTTTGTCAGGCATCTATCATTATTAGCTCTGCCTGTGTCTGCTGCTCAGCACTTGTCCATCTCATCAGAGCAGAGGCTGATCTCTCTGACTTACAGCTTCCTGGCAAACACAGTCATGTTTTCCAGTACTGACAAACACATAAACATACAATTGGTGGTGGCTTTCATCAGTTATGAGTACTTTTTCTTTTGCAAATCTCATGCATTTCAGTGGGATGACATTCACAAGAGCAGTATTTTCTCAGCACAAAATGGAAATTGGTAGTAAGAAAATGATGCTGGGTTTTTTTTCACAATTCCTGTATTTCAGAGCTAATTCTACTGCTTTTACAGTGTGTTTAATGTCAACTGTAATTAAAAAAAAAACACACTTTGCAAGAGTCTAGATATGTAATCACATATCTATCTCATCTTGCCTATAACTCAGAGGACGTGATGTGATTGCACGCCAAGCTTTGAAGAGCCTTAGCCCTAGAAATGAAAGGAGTTCCAGAGAGATATAGACAATAAAAGACTCTCACAAGTGTTGAGAAGCAGCTCAGGGAGGAAAAGGGACCTTGACAGAAAATGATTTTGCTTTCAATAAGCCTGCTTAAATGCCAGAAGGGACAGGAGCAATATTGTCCATTTAATAACTGGATCATGATAAATGTAGGATACAGTTAAACGTAAGGAGGATGAGGTTAAGAGGAAGGTAAGAAAAACATCAACAGCTACAATTCCACATTTCAAAAGCCAGTCTGACTGACGCACAAACTTCTTATTTATGCTCACTTTTTTCCTAAAGCATGTTGCAGCAGGAGAGAGCAGATTATAAACACATATCTCACACCTGGGAGTTTTTCACAGCTGCTCCACTGGAGCAACAAGGTGGTCAGTGCTCCTTGGTGGTTCTTAACAGCCGTTGATGAGAAAGTGGAGCGCTCCTGCGGTTCACTTTCAGCCTGCCAAGTCTCCTGTTAAGTCTCAGTCTCTC
The DNA here is from genome assembly GCF_039877785.1 of Chaetodon trifascialis. NCBI lineage: Eukaryota > Metazoa > Chordata > Actinopteri > Chaetodontiformes > Chaetodontidae > Chaetodon > Chaetodon trifascialis. The sequence goes on along the minus strand of NC_092061.1, from coordinate 25,097,261 downwards.
GCTGCTCTCCCATGAATCTTTACTGAACATGTGTGCAGGTGTGCAGAAGTCAGCAGTTACTCTCCCATCTGTCTGTCAGAGAAAACATAAGTTCTTGTGTGTATTGATACTGCCTCATATATAATATCTTGACTGAAGAATCTGGGATGCTCCAAGGACCAGTACTCGGGCCCCTGCTATTCTCTTTTTATATGTTGTCGATGGTGATATTATATAATATTATTAATGTACACTGAAAAAGTCATTGCATTACTAATTAATCAAGCAGAAATAATTTGTTGCATGACTCATTACATTATTTTCAGTTCCTCAGGCTGATTCTGTCAAAGGTGCTTTTAAACAACCACATACACATACACATACACATACACATACACATACACATACACATACACATACACATACACTGTGTTAAATAAGCAAGACATTGTGGCTAAACAAGCAGCCAGTCTGCATTTTGGAGAGGGTCACTGACCATCAACAGTTAGCTCAGCACTGGTGACTGCACTAGAGTTGACAGTTTTCTATTCAGAAGATGAACATGGGGAAAAAACATACATTTTTAAACTGTAATGACCTGTTCGAATTCAGTATTTACAGCCAAGTGACACAGACAGCTTGAGGTCATTTGCTGAGCAGTCTTGACCTCTTCCATGCCCTATTGATCTATCAATAAACAATGGAAATTGATATTAACCCTCCACCCTGATAAAATGAAAAACAATTCAACCTCATTATCAAAGGAAGACAGCACTCTAACTGCCCAGCACAAGCAGTTATCAGACATCAAGTAAAGGATGTCAGGTAACTTCCTTGGCCTTTGACCTCACTCAGATTTGCTCTAAATATTTAAGTGTATCGAGCCTCACTGGCTGATTGTAAATCTGCTAGATTGTTTGGAGGCTTGTTAAAATCACTGTCCATTCGTCCCCTGGTGATCCACTGAGCAACGTAAGACAATGATTAATGACCTAATATGAAAATATAAAGAAGGTCAGGCACTTGCAGATCCAGCCTGTAGTTACTCACTTTTCATTCAATTTTTCATGCTCCCTTGTTAGATCCTGACTGGCCTGGCAGAGTGAAGGCCAGTTGGACAGGCGATGATGATTGTTATCACCTGATTTTCGAGGCACACTACGACACCCCCCCCCACCCCCACCCCCGACCTGTCTGTATGTTTCGAACAGACCGGTCAGCTCCTCATCCTCTGGTATTAAAGAGCATTGGAAAAATCCCCCCCAGCCGCCATCAGATAGGTAAGTGAGTGCACCCACATGGAGAAAGTGGCAGCTGCAGGGAGAGGAGAGGGTGGATATTTCAGCAAGCATGGCACATTCCTAAACTGTCTTTGTCTCGTGAGCCTTACACTCAATTGAGAATGGATGATTGACAGAAATTACACCCTGAATCTAGCAACGAGAACCAGAGATGCATAATATTTTCCCTCCCATTGTGAAACCCCTAAGTGCTTCAATTAATCCTGCATGTAGCATAGCATAATTATCAACATCTCACAGAGCACATTCAAAGTATGACACATTGTCTGTGTTTTTTATGAAGGAAGATAAGAGAGCCATTCATCATTCATAAAGAATCTTTGGGAACAATTAGTTTGATGACATGGAAACATTACCCATACAAATCTCTGACCTCTGACTCTGCATTTGTTTCAGTGTGTGAAATGGTCAGAAAATGATGTTCAGATTCCACTCCACTGACACCGAACAACACAATCATCATCTATGAAACACAATCCTCAGAAGTGGCAAATGCGATTATGTGGACTTTCCTGCTGTTTATTTAATGCCCAAGTTGATCAAAACATCCATCCATTTTCTATGCCGCTTATCCCTTTCGGGGTCACGGGGGGGGCCGGAGCCTATCTCGGCTGTCAATGGGCGAGAGGCGGGGTACACCCTGGACCGGTCGCCAGCCGATCGCAGGGCACATACACACACCATTCACACTCACACATAGGGGCAATTTAGAGTCACCAGTCAACCTAATGAGCATGTTTTTGGTCTGTGAGAGGAAGCCGGAGTACCCGAAGAAAACCAGCATGCACGGAAAAGTTCAAAAACTTCACACAGAAAGGCCCGACCCGGGAATCGAACCTGCGACCTTCTTGCTGTGAGGCACGCGCACTACCTGCTGCGCCACCGTGCAGCCTGATCAAAACATCTCATACTTAGAACTGCAGCCTTAATCAGCCGAGCATGATGAACATACTAAATCAAATGGTCCTCATTTTGAATCTGAAAATTATTTAAATAGCAATATAAATTGTTACGTCTGGACATCTACCGTGAATGTTGCCTATGCATAAGTGCATACACTAATCCTGTTTCCATCAAACAGAATTTGACCACAAGGACTGTGTCCCCTGCAGTTCAAGGGTTTGACGCTGTCTTCTCAACACTTTATTAAGACATTGCTAAACATATAATTAGTCTGACATTTTAGGAAATGCACAGATTCTTGTGAGAGTCAGAGAAGAAAATGTAAACCTCTGGTTAGCATAGCTTTGCATAAAGACATGACACACTAGGAAACAGAATCCGTTATGTGCCAGATTATATCATGACTGGACACTTTCAGGAAGCTAGTGCACCCAGCAAAGAAATAGTTGCCCTGAAAACATTATTTGTTTCACTCTGTTTTCAGTCTCTGTGCTAAGATAAGATAACACACTATTGGTTGTAGCTTCATGCTCAGCTTACAGATGTGAGAGTGGTATCAATCTTCTCAACTAATGGTCAGCAAGAAAGCCAATAGGAGTATTTCCAAAATATTGAACTATTTCTTTAAGGAGATTAATGTAAAGTCAGTATGTATTATATTAACATTACTAATTATTATTACTAATTACTCTAATTCTGAAATTAAAAGCAAGGGAACTCTGAGTGTACAAAGAGTTTAAAAGCACAAAGAGTTTAGAAATAGTAGACTTTTTACTTATGATTAGTCACATTTTAGGATTTTCTGTGCATTTTGCACAAAAGGTGGATTTATTTTTGTTTTGCCTTTATCATTTTTTAGAGGCTGTGTTGTTATTTAAGTACAAATACATCAGTTATATGGAAATGCTTTCATTGCTATGCTACATGCTTTTTAATCCATTAAGCCCCATGTAGTTCACTTTTCATGCATGCTGATGCAAGCTACATTTTAACTTAAGGAAGCCAAGCATAAGAATAAGAGGAATACAGCTTGAGCTTTTTCAGGCACTCATCGACTGGAATTCCCATGTCATCAAGATGGCAGACCTCTTCTGCAGACCAAGAGGTCCAACCACAAACAGCGCCTGTTTTCTTGAACATATTTCCCTTTCAAGCACATGAAAAGCATGCACTTCTCATGATTTCCATCTTCGCTTCGCTGATGATTGTCATTTTATTTATTCAATTTTCCTCCCAGGGCTGCTATCTTACTGTTGCTCACATTCTCTCTCCTCCTTCCTCCGTTTGCTTTCACTCTACATAATCTTATCTGCCCGAAAATGCCATGTTCCCCACAGAGGCCAGAAGATTAGCCCGCCACAGCCATGGTTAAAAAAAAAGAGCATGCATGCTGGGTGCTGAGTCTTAAGCTTGTCTTAATCAGTGGACGATACATTTCTTTGGTGATCTGCTAAGTCTCATCTTTTAATTAAAGGGGCAATTAAAGGGGCTACACCGCAAGGTTGCTTTGTACCTCAGGGACAAATCATGTCATGGAAGATGAATAGTATAAAGGTCCTGAACAGGTTTTTAACAGCTTCTTGTGGTGAGAAGCAGCACGCAAACCTGTTATACTGTTCTCTCTCTCTCTCTTTCCCTCTCTTTCCTTGTGCAACATTACATCCAAGACAGTGGCTATAGGGCTCATTTTTATCTCCCCCCTTCCCCCTCTGATGTGAGGTGCTTCATCACTGGCCTATCCCACACACTTATGGAAATGGGATGGCCTTTATTCATTTTTGCTCTGTTGCCTGGGAACTAAATCTTCCCTCTGTTGCATGCTGCACTGAAGACCTCTAAAGGAGATGTAATTTACCTTTATTTTATTTTACGCTTGAGGCATTTTTCCATAGCTCCTTTTCAGAGTGACCATAAGTAACTGCAATAAGAGAAAGAGGTTGATTTCTCCGGATGACAACAAAGCACAGGCACATGTCCTAAGCACGAGCAGGGGTGGAGGTACTTATACATGTAGCATGTGTTTTCTGTCAAATACCACTGTAGAAAAGACAAATGACGTCATCAATAAACCCCAGGCAACACTGGCCCAATGCAAAGAGTTTCACAATGTACACAGAGCGTCAATGATTCTAGCTGGATGGCTGTCATGAAAATCGACCGTGCTGAGCGTCGGATTTTTCCCGTGATCTGCTGCAGGCAATAACATAATGCAGAATTCCAGGTTTGACAGTAAATAAGCTTATGTTAGTCTTACTAATCACATTTTTTACCCCAATCAGTAGATCAAATCAATATGTGGACTGCTACCACCTGCTTTCCTCATATGAGCTATCAGTATGCATGGAATCACTTCGGGGTTAGTCAGATGTATGTGATGGAACTCTGTGGGGCCATTTCAGAGTGTGCTGGATTTATCTTCAGCTGCCCCATGGAATACAGCAAACTACTGTGTTTGAAAAGATGGCATTAAATTTGTAAAAACATTTCATGTTCTGAGGATTAAAGCTGCCTCCCAACAAAACACTGCATAAATATCTGTCTGTATTTGCTCACATCAGAGTCCTTTGTGTGTTTCCAGTTTCTTCTGGGTCTCTGTGAGTGTGGACAGAATGTATTTATGTAAGTTGTGTAAGAAAAAGACACACAGACAGAGACAGAGAGACAGACAGTCACCCAAAAAAAAGGATTTTTCTCTGTCCTGTGTGTCCATCTCTCCAGGTCGACCAACCTTTCTCAGCAGGTTATTTGGACAATCCCTGGCCACAGGTGTTTCCAGTGAAAAGGTGACTAACTGTAAGCACACACATAGAAGAGGTCAGGGAATTAGCACCTCAGAGAACCAGCAGCATTCCCAGAAGCATCCACAGCCTCTCCTACAAGTACAATACACTTGGGAGACAATGTGCAAAATGAGATATGGCCACAGCGGATGTACACTTCAAGGACTTAACTGAAATTCTCTCTGAGATTATTGTATTAAAGACACCTTGTGGGCATTTATGTTAATGTTATGTTACAACCAGTGTTTCTTCGAGGGACACACACATTGCCAATGTATTTTTGAAGATGGTTTTGGCCACTTGGGGGCATTTTGGGCACACAATTGATTTGTCACACTTTCAGCGGATATAGCAGCCATTTCTGTTTGTCACAGTGTTTAAAACTACACCATGACAGAAGTGAGAGTGAACAAAGCAGTGAAGGTACAGACTGGACAGATAAATAAGAAGTTGAAACAGCTTCATGAAGCAGAGGGGAGGTGCAGATTCAGGTGATAATTCTCTGTAGGTTTATTACTACAAGCAACTCATTTCTCATTGCCATTTAATACCTTGTTATTATAAATATTTGGATTATTGCCACTTTAAACCTGCTGTATTTACATCCATGTTGGCTAGTTAGTCTTTCAATTCTCTGCCTTTGCTGGTGGAATTTCTATGTGTTTTTGCAGTTTTTCCTGGTGTGTTACCTCCACTGAGTGTCAGTCACTTGAATAGCCAGAAACACTGATAAGATTTGATTTGGTGTATGTGACAGTATTGATCTCGTCTTTATTATTCAACCTGTCCCTGGAGGTATCATGGGTTTTGGTCCTGTACTCTGTACCTCTGTACTCTGTGATTCTGCCACATAGTGTTCTTTACTCAAACCTTAGGGTCATTAATTCAGTCAAGATCAACACTATTTTTTACCTGTAATCAATGCAGCGAATTGTATCCTCTAAGGTATGAATTTCTTCCCAATATGATTAAATGTTTGAGTATTTCCAGAGGCTGGGGAGTGGGGCTCCCCTGGACATTAAAGCTACTCTGTTGAGTTTTCTTGTAAACAAAGCTTAGTTGACGTTCACTGTTCTGAAAACACATGGTCCTTTCGAGGGCATGTCTTCTATCAGAAAATATGTGTAAAGATGTTTTTTGTAGAAACCTGTATTTTTACATCCATACTTTCAAGCTTGTAACCTTCCTTATCCCTGCTTTTCCTTGTGCGTTGTGACATTTCTTTGTGCATTGCCACCAACAACTGTAGATCAGTGGAACAGCATGTAACTTGCAGCACAAATATGAGTTGTGCTGCATGCAAGTTTGCTCACGTGCATGTGTGCAGTGGTGCAAACTGGACATGAACAAAATGTGGGCCCACATTTCAAAACATTGCACATGGCCATACTTGTGGTCAGCAGCTCCACCTGGTACCTTTTGTATGCTGGCTGAGAAGTGGCTGGGAATATTGGACTAAATTGTTGGTTTCACGACAGGAAAACATTTTCTCATGTCAGGGAGACAGTAGAAGATATATGCCATTAAGAATGCCATTTAGATTTTTCCCCACAGGTTTACATACAGTCGGAGATGTGAATCATTGAGTATGGAGTGCTGATGGCTATATGAGTGGTTGCAGCTGTTAGACAGACCTGTAACAGTAGTGATTGACCTCATACTAAGGCAAGATAGCCTTAGAGGAAAAAATTAGGTAATGTTATCAAAACATATACAGATGTACCAGGGGGCAAATTCCTCATGAAAAACAGCGCATTAATTACTAATTTAAATCATTTTTGTTCAGACACCAAGTTGCAAGAGGCTGTTGTTACCACAAAGTTTAGGGCAATACAACAACCAGAAGGATTATTCCATTTGAAAAATGAGAATATATTCTCCATTTTCATTTGACTTTACTATGTTATTCTCTATGACAGCTCCCTCTTCCTGACCCTGCCCCATCTGACATCCCCACCATGTTAAAACAAACTGCCAACACTCTATTCTTTGACCCTGGTTGACTGCTTCAGTCTGCCCTTATTTTAACAATCCTGTGTACCCATTCACCGCACTCTCGCTTGCTGCTTTGTAATTTCATTAAAAGCATTGGACCAGTACAGAGCATATATCTTCTTCATTGACTTGGAACTCAGCCCATCATCGCCTCTGCCTGGTAGACTGAAGTTAACAACACAATCTAGTATTTGCCCTAACTGCATGTTGTTTAAGTGTGCTAAGAATTAAGTACCCCATTAACCCTGAGCTAACAAGAGCACAGAGTCAGAGTCTGAGTCCTGAGGGAATGTGTGCTTGTGTAAAACAGGGTTTAACTAGACAAACAAGACCTACCTGAAGTTCACTGATAAAGACAATGTCAGGCAAGATGGTATTGAGAACTACGAAATAAAAAATAATTAGGATTACAGAGAAGCAGAGAGAAGGATTGAGTCATTTAATAATCCTCATCATCTCCCATCAATGACAAGATGGGGAAAGTCAATCAAATGGCCCTGACTGGTGAAAAACGAGCTGCTGCTTCATCTGCTGAAGGCATGAATGCTTTTCATTTGTTAGCCACTGCAGCGTGTTGACATGAATGCGTGTACGTGTGTGCATTTGTGTTCTTATGTTTATGTATGAGATTTAAACGCAGTGCATGTGCATATTACACATACACATGCATGCGCACACACACACACACACACACACACACACACAGTCTTTTCAGTTTTAAAGTCCATAATAATATATCACACTAAACTGCTTCTGCATTTTGAGATGTCACGGCACACTAACACAGACACTCACACACACAACACACACACACAGGATTTGCTTGTGTTATTGTTAAACCCTGACCAAACACTACGACAGTCTTCCACCAGGAGATTAATAGAGTGTGGATTTTTCAGAAATCACTTTATGAACTGCATACTAGAAAGCTGTTTCTTTCTGTTCTCTGTGCTCAGGATGTATATACAGTATAGCTTACGGTGGTGTCAGAGGACAAAAGATGTTGATGTTCAAGAGCTGTCAACACAGATGTCCAGTCAAAGGGTTTTCATCAATCTTTTGCTCTTCTGTGTCATACGGCATTTTGTGAGTCAGATTAAAAGACATAAAGGCAAGCAGGCCAGGACAGGATATGAAGTGGAGATGATCATTTGGTTCACATAATTTGGACTGAAGTCAACGTTTGACAGACTTGACACTTTATTACATGAATAAATGACTTTATGTAAATTACAGTTCTATGGCTTCAGGAGAAATTGTAAATCAAGAAGAATCACTGTATTGGCTGAGACACCAGGAGCAAGGGGTCCCCTTTGGAAAGCAGGGAAGTTCATATAGACCAACGTGGATCTTAAGAAATCCAAGGCACTCATGTGGAAAAAGAAATTCTGATATTCTGTTATTATTTTTGCAGATATGTACAAAAATGTATCTGTACCAGTAATTCAGCTGCCACCAGGGATTGCAGCCTGGATCCTGCTGGTCCCTGTCTTGACTGAAACATGGCCAAACCTCAGAGACAGCAATATGCCTGACAGCCCCTCAGCTAAATGAAATGTAGAATGCAAAGTCAGGAAGGGAGGCATTGGAGAGTTTGTCCTGCGGAATTCATTTTCATTTCACAGCAAATGGGGGGAAGCTATGGAGAATGTTTTACTCCAATGCCATGCCAGTACTGTAGCCTGTGGCATGGACCGTAACTTGGTGGAATTGAAGCCTTAGTTTTTACTGCCACCTAGTGAGCAGCTACTGCTTTTTCATTGTCGTCAACTCATCCTCTCTGTTCCATTTTCACATGTCTTGGTTGATTTGGAAATAAATTTTTTAGAAGAAAGAAGTCAAATAGGAGCAAATACATTAAATCCAAACTATATACATTACATCCACCATCCCATCAGATTCGACACCAGCATCATATGTCTTTCCCACTTTGCAAAATATTTATTAATGTACTTTCGTAGACTTGAAAGAGATGTCATCGTACTACTCACTATGATAATCAGACTGCAGATTTACACTCATCACTTGAATTGATGAAACTGAATTTCTTAAAAGGAACAAAGAATCCTAAGAGACAGGCCAGCCAGTGGTTAGGTGTAAATGGTGTGTGTTGTTAACAAAAACATCCTTGATACTGATGAAAGAAAAGCCATTCCACTCAGCAGTAAGTGACAAACATAAAAAGGAAATCTGCTGAATTCTGGTGAGGGTTAATGTAAGGAACACTGCAGCTACAATGTGCCATTGAATATCCATTTCTGCAAATTCCAAATTACAGTGATAGCCTTGAGGGGCATTCCAGTGTTTGTTTATTTGTCTGTGCTGGCTTGTCTTGGAAGCAATTTTGATGAAACAAGGGGGAATGATGCATGTGGGAGTAATGTGTGTTCTGTTCTCCGTTGATATGAACTATGAGATTTGTTTTGTTCCACTGCATCACAGCTGAGTGGCCTCCCACCCTGAGCCTATCATGCCTGAACTGCCAGGTTTATAAGGAACGCTATTTCAGTAAACGTTTTTCCACAAAAAGGACGCTCATTGCATCCAGTCAGTGTCCTTATAACTGTGCCAGTAACAGATCAGATCACTTAGACTATCACAGTGTTCATCAAATTGTCAGTGATCACGAAGCAGCTCATGGCCATCGAAAGAATGAAGAGCTAAAAAGAAGGGGGGAAATGTGCATGCAGATAGTGTTATTGTGCCATAGAAATACAATCTCTGTATCAAGTGTTTACAAGAGCTATCAACAACTTTCTCAACAAATTGTGCAAGAGCAGCTGGAGCAACAAGGCACATCGCTGCCGGAAAATTGGAGGCAAGTATTTATTTTTACCCAAGAACAACATTCAGCATTGATGATACAAATACTGAACAGAAGTTAACGGTCAGGCCTTTTTAGGTATGATTTACAAAACAGAATCATAAAATGAATCAAGCACATTATCAAGGAACAGAACATGAATTGTTGTTATTATTAGTAGAAGTACCTATAAATCTACAACAATAATAATGATAATAATAATAATAATAATAAGAAGAAGAAGAAGAAGAAGAAGAAGAAAGCAATTAATTAATTAAAATTAACTTGCTTTGAGGTAACATCTCATTATTTTTTAGCTGTAAAAAACCTAAATCTCAAAAGATTTACACAATATTATAATGCAAATCGATGATTTGAATTGGATTTAGTTTTTTGTTTTGTTTTGTTTTGTTTTGTTTTTTGCTGGTGAGTCATCCAGAAAACCCTGAGTGGGCGTGGGCGTTGCGTCATGACGTCAAATTGTGTAAACCGTTCGGCGCAAAAATTCAAACCGTGAGCAGGAAGAAAAAACTGACGTTACAGCTTGCTCTGCTCTTCTATACCGGACTGTAAATTATTGCGAGTCGTAAGAAAGCCGAATCGAATTTTAGGCATTGTGAGGTACGTTGGGTGAAACAGGCAAGTTTTGTTGTACAGCTCTCGCGTGTCAGGAAACCAGTCAGCTAACCACAGTGGGAGCACGTTCATATTAGCTAATGCTAACCGATGCTAGCGTTGTTATGCTAAGTTGCACGTAAAGCTCGAGTGAATAGCAGTTCATTGAGCTCAAGCAGCGTTTATCTTTTGTTTTCGTTTGGTTATTATTAGATAGTTAAGTTATCTTGGCAAGTACGCTTTCTCTAAAGTTTTATTAGCGGCCACTTCAATCATTTTTTAGCTACCTTAAAGTCAGCCTTATGATCACGCTGGGGTCCTTTTGTTTATTGTTGTTGTTGCTAAATTGGAGCTAACGCTAGCTAAACTTAAGTCAGAATGTACGGGATCTAAATACATAGACCCAAAAAGCAGCATTTTGTAAAAACAAAAGTCTTCTAGAAATTCGCATTGTGTGGCACCCTCTGTGGTTAGAAGAGGTCGGTGGACTTAATCTGTCATTAAAGTCTTCTTTACTGAAGTGTGCACCTTTTCAAGTAAACGGTAGTAAGGCTAACATGTAGTGGGTTGTAGCTTCACATTAAAATTCCTTTACAGGGGCATACAACATAAATGTAACGTTAATGCTAACTTAATTCTTTAGTATAAATGCATATATCTTTCGTTTTCATCACGTCATAATTGTTCTCACGTGAGATTCCCACTTAAATCCTTATGTTTACATGTGGGCAACGATTGTATGTCAGCTCACTGAGGAGTGAAGGCCTTCAAACTTTGCTTTAAAATTCAGCTGGACCATAGGAGCTGTAAAACAAGCACTGGTAGTCTCTCACGCTGTAAACCTTGTTGTACACACAGTCAAAATATTGTGTATTCTACTGGAATTTTTGCCAATTAAGTATGTTAAAATTAGCATTATCATATCAACTTTTTTCACACCTTGAAACATAGCAATACAATATAAGTGAAATGCAAATACTTTTCAATATGTGTAACATTCTGCAACCTATTTTATTCATATCTTTCTCAACACTGAAACATGATCTGCATTATTTTCCTTGAGGTGAAACTTGGATCTGTGTCAACATCTAGCCGCTGTGTTTGTATATTTGTCTTCAGCTAAGATGAGTGCCGCCTCCACACCGGTTTCCCACGTTCGTCCAGGATGGACGTCATCCTCCTTGAAGAACAAGGGTCTGTCTCCTGCTGCTTGCAGCACCCCACTGCTGGCAGCCTTTCCCGGCAATGATGACGAGCAGGAAAGACGTCAGCGCCGGAGGTCAAGAGTTATTGACCTTCAAGCTGCCACTGAATCCTCTTTTAATGACTCTGCATCTCATAGGTAAGCTGTAAAGATAACATATTTTCAAACCATGCTCTTAGCTGTTTGAGCGTGACTTTGGTGACAGGTTGTCATGTAAAGCTTATAGTTTAAATGTGGCTTTAACAGCCAGTTTCTGTCTGCCCAGCTAATACTAATCTTGAGAGCTTAAAGATAATCTCATTTTTGTATGCAGTGCCACAGGGACTCCTGCTGCTGTGCCCAAGTTGTCAAATGCACAGATCTCAGAGCATTACTCCACCTGCATAAAACTCTCAACTGAGAATGTAAGTGTTACAATAGCAACAGTGTGCAGTGTTTTTTCTCTTTGTCTTTTACGCTTTCTGTGTGTTTAAGATATACTTAATATCTACTACTTATTAAATAGTGTTAAAAATGAAGTGACAAGGAAGAAATTACTAATGTGTTTTGTTTTTCATTTTGCAGAAAATCACCACCAAAAATGCCTTCGGTCTACATCTGATTGATTACATGGCTGACATTCTCAAACAGAAGGATTCTGAGCTCACAAACTTCAAGGTTTGTAATCTACCTCTTTTCTTTCATTTAATTAAGATGAACAAAAATGTATCATACTTTATCTGTTGTAGCTATTTCTACAGTTCAACCCCATAGTCATGAAAAACCAGGAACACGGCCTTTGTAATCATCCTTCAAAAAACTGTGAAAAGGAATTTTTTCCTGATTACCATCAGGCTGATTTGCTTTGGAGAAACAGTGGTCCAAATAAATGGCCTGGTTGGATATCGTGCAGATCTTAAAAAAGTTTAACATACTTCAATCCAGCAAAATAGAGCAAGTCAGTTTAAAGGTTTTGATAAATTATGCTGTCTAGCCTCATCTTTTATCTTATCTGATCCTGAGTTAACCCAATGAAAGCTGCAGACACGCTGTTGGAAAAGTCTGAAGGGATTGTTGTAATTATTTAAAAAATATGAGGTTTTATTCGAGTTAATTGTGCCATGAAATAGCCATTGTCACATATATTTCACAAGCAGTGTATATGATGTTTTCATCTATTCCCTGTGTGTGTGCATACGTGTGTTTGTGTGTCCTGAAGGTGGCAGCTGGCACTTTGGATGCAAGTACAAAGATCTACGCTGTGAGGGTGGATGCTGTTCATGCTGATGCCTACAGGGTGCTGGGTGGCCTTGGGGCTGAGACCAAACCTGGAGAGGGTGAGAGTCTCAGCAGTGTGATTCATTTGTTTTCAAGTGTTGTTGGAATTTCATTAAAATACTTAATTCCACTGGAGCTCCAATGCAGGTTTTCAGACTTTGGCTCCTAGAATGTAAAACTGCTCGTTCTACTCATGTTGTTCCTTTGTTTGAACTTTGTTTGAAGTTTTCTGCTTTTTGTTTTCTCCGAGATATATATATATATGATTTATTTATTTTTATTTTTTGTGCATGTACAGGCCATGGATCGAAGGAGGAGGGAGCAGATGAAGAGGTTGCAGGAGGTGAAGTGACTGCCAAGCAGCCAAAGAAAAAGAGGCCTCCAAAGAGAACAGTAGAGCAGAACCTGAGCAACATCAATAGTGCAGAGTCTGAGAGGAAGTGTGAGGTATGGTGTCATCTTAAAAAAAAATTAAAATAAGTTCAAATGTCATTGACAATTGTAAAAGGATGGTAGGTAGACTGTTGGTCAGAATGCAGTTAGGAGAATAATAATGCTATTTGCTGTACCATTAAATCTGTGATGCTTGTTCTGTACACATGAATCTTTTGTGGAAGTTGGGAACTAAACCTGCATCTCAACCAGTGGAACTAGGGACTAAATTTGGTTCCTGAAGCAAAAAATATTTTCTCCAGGAGTGGAGTTTGTAGAGCTGAATGTCAAACACAGCAACTGCTCAAATCGTCTACCACTTCATTCACAAAAAAGAAAGAAGTGGTCACCACTAGTATCAATAATAGGACAAGTGCAGGACATTTGTTGAGATTTATTGAATATCAAAGTTATGTTGTCTGCTTCCTAATTAGTTTGAAAAAGATTGAGAGAGTGCGCAAATGAGCTGAGAGCAGGAGATCTACTGTATGGTCCAGAGAGCTAGTGTATGAACGAGAGGGAGATCATGAGTAGAGGTCAAAGTGAATGTAGAGGAGAAATTTCATTTGATAGTTATGTTGTAAAGCAGAAATCAATAACTGGCAAACACTCACAGATCACCCCCACTGTAGAGACAGATGCTCTGAAGTTTTCAGTTTCCTTTTGCACCTCTATATTTCTCCTTATCATCCAGTCATTACTTTTAACTCAGTCATCCAAGTCAGGCAAAAGTAAATACAAACAAGGCAACATGGCGTTGTTAGTTCTTCCTTTGTACAATTCACACTTCAAACACCACCACCATTTTTTAATCCATCACTTCTCTAATTTGCTTAATTCTGACCATTCCTCAGATGAGGACACAATGGTAGTTTTGTAGGTCCTATGCTTTGTGCGTTTTATACACAGGTCACCTTACTGAAGTGTAAGCCATGGCAACATCCCTGCAGTTATAGCACATCCATCTGTAATAAACCAGAACTTCAGAATTACTTTATATGTACTGAATGTGAGATTGATTACTAATAAGTTCATGTTTTCTGAGTACAATCAGCTATTAGAGAAGGTCACTAAGTTGTCGTCTTGAAAGATTTCTGCACATTTTTGTAAACTTTTGATCTCTATTATGACTGATCCTCATGCTCTAATAACCAAATGACAGCATGAAGGACATTTGAGTCTGACGTCTGTCAAGGCATTGTATATGTTTTTTACCTCACTTCTGTTATCATCAGGCTGTGAACATTAACTGTTTATTAACTGATTAACTGCTCGTCTTACCCATCCAGGTGGACCCCATGTTTCAGCGGATGGCCTCATCCTTCGATGAGAGCAGCACAGCTGGCGTCTTCCTGTCAGTTCTCTTCAGTGAGAACAGTCGCTGTGAGCTGCTGTTTCCCTCCTACATGACTCTCCTTCAGTCCAGACCCTCTTACTCTCCTCCTCCTCCACAGGGAGTCCCTGCATCCCCGTTCATGGGTAAGAAATATTTACCAAGCCCAAAAACTTTCATTTACATAAACGCTAGGTAGCCATTAACTATTGTGTCATTAAGTATTTGTCTGAACTCAGCACCTTAGTGCCTAGCCATGTCTCATCTTGTGACCTGTTCTTCAGTAGAAATGTGAAATCCCATCTTTCTGTGCTGTGTTTCTGCCAGCCGGACTGCAGCGTTCCCAGGAGAAAAGCTCCATCTGCCCCTCGCTGCAGGACTTCTCCTTCACCAGCTGGAAACCTGAGCAGGTCAGAGGAACATTGTCTGCAATGCCTCTTAAAAGTTAACCATACATCTGATCCTCCGTTGTTCAGCATTTTACACACACACACACACACACACACACACATATATATATATATATATATATATATATATATATATATATATATATATATATATATATATATATATATATATATATATATAAAATACTATAGCAGAGAAGGAAAATCTGTTGCATGCAGGCATCTTGTTGTGTTTTGCTTTTAGAGGAAAGGGAGAATTGTTCAAGCTGTCTGTCTGTGTCTGACCATGAATCCTCTTTCAGACCATGAATCAGCTCTTGGAGAAGATGAAACAGGGCGAACATGTGTTCGATGTGAACGCTGAGCCTGAGCCCGAGCCTGAAGAAGACGACTGCCCTGACTTTGATGCCGACTACGAGGAAGGACTGGGTGACTGTGAGGAGAGATCCAAGGAGCACAAGGAGGGTTGTGAGGCGTCCGGCTCTGGCAAAGGAAGGTAAGATCGTGGTTTGTAGGGCAGTTGATCAATGAGGTCTTACATGTAGAAGAACTCACCTTTCACCACAGACCTTCTGATGAACTGATTTTTCTGGTTTTGTTCAGTCATTTTTTTTATAGTCTGAGGCGAACTGGGTGAAAGTTTCTCGAGAAAGCTCTCTTTTCTGCACTTTTCAACACTTTAATGCTGATTGTACTTTGTGTTAAGATGAAAGAATGGCATCCATTAAGTTCTACACAGAAAAACAGCCTCTTCTTCTTAATGGCATCTAAGGTGTGCAAGTTTGAAATCTGCCACTTGCGTAGGCATGGGGGGAAAGTAATTGCATTGCCTATTATCAAAGCAAAGGGGGTATTTCACTCTCATGCTGGTGTGATGGTTGTACAGGGATGTGATTCCAATCGGAGAGGGAGACATTGCCACCATGTGTCTGCAGCTGTCCTCTCAGCCCAGAGAGTATTCGTACTTCAGCCCCAGGACCATGGCCACGTGGGCTGGACCAGGCTACTGGCAGTTCAAGCCAAAGCACAAGTGTGAGTAAAAATCATGGTTTAACACATAATTAGAGACAAGAGGAGATCAAGCTTGAGCAAGACACAATGCTTTTTATTTATGCAATGGATAAATGTAGGCAGGTTAGTGCTATAACTTTTTAACAAACATGTTTAATTAATTTTGATGTATTTTGCTCTATTTATTGTGATGAGAGTTAATGTAGCCTCAATGTACTGCATTTCTTCTCTTTGTGTTGTCCTCATGTGGAGCTTCTTGTTTTGGTCAATAGCCATCCCATTATATGTAATACCAGAACAATGTTTGGATGCTGTGTTATGCTGACAGCATAATGTACACACATGCGGGTTCTGTTAGTGTATTGAGGGATGTTTGGATAAATTAGTTTTTCACATTCCTCTAAAAGCCAAGATGATTTTCTAATGACTGTCCTCCCCTGCTGAATGTGTGCTAAGTAACAATCATCTGTCTGCCTGTTTTCATGTACTTCATCCCCGTAGTGGACCATTTGCCTGACAAGGAGACACGTAAAAGGAAGCCCAAGAAGACCTTTGAAATAGACTTCAGTGATGATGTTAACTTTGACACCTACTTCCGCAGCACAAGAGTAAGAAGCCTTTCACTATGGGAGAGTGTCATTTGGTATAAACGCTGCTGGTGTTTATTGCTAAGGGAGTAGTGCAACATATGGAGAAATATGCAGATGCTGAGAGTCAGATGGAAAAAAATTGATACCACTCATCGCTGTGCAGTAAATAAGACCTTCTTATAATAAACCTGCGTTTTCCCGTCTAGAATCACAGCAGCATTCTTTCATCATAAATCTAAGAAAGTGAGCCAAGGACTTGTTGATCTGCCGGCAGCTCCAGATTAACTTAAAGCAGCTTTAAAGAACCAAACAAAAACTGCAAAAATAAAGTTTTTCATCTGTCAAAATATGGAGGCATTAAATGCACAATATGTGACGTTTCCACATTAAAATGTCTAAAAATAAATAGACCTATGTTGCTGAGCTGTGTTCTTAACCAAATGAATCCAACAATGTTCAAACCCAGAGAAAGCTGTAGTTTTATTCAAGGTAACTGTGTTTCATTTGGTCGTCTCAAATGGCAACGTGGAAAACACCAGATGATACTTCAGAGAGTGGGGAAGGAAGTCACCAATGTGACTAAACATAACGTGACAAAAGCTTATATTCACTGCGTCATCCATGAATATTTCTGCCTGAGTCACGTCAGATAGATCTTCAGATAGAGTGGTGGTTGATTAATAATGAGAACAACATGTCCCATGACCCCGCGCTGCTTCACAATGTCGTCAAACTCCATCTTTTCTTATTGTGATTGATGAGAGACCCTGAGCAGCAGAAATTACATGTCCATTTAAGGCTAGAAGTGGCACTTTTTGGTGTAGTAGCCATAGCAACGCAGTGTTCAGCACTCTGAGAATCATTTTTGATGCAGCTGGTGTCATAATCACCAGGTCTGGGAGTCTTTTATGTCTCAGCCTGACGTTCAAGAAATCTGATTTTAGTTCAGGTGAACTAGTCTGAATAATTAAGTTCAAATCGAGTGTAGCTGAAGTTTTTATTCTGTTTATTTTTGCATAGTAAGTGAAAACTGCAGTTATTCCTGGAACTTTTAATAGGAGTCTGCCTGTGTGAGCAAAGGAACATAGACCCATAGATCCCAGACAAACGAACAGTGTGGTGGTTATAGCTAATAAACCAGCACAACACTCTTAACATTGTGGACATTCTGCTTCTGACCTGGGCCTGACAACATTTTAGGATTTAATCTACCAAACAATTTCTCATTGTTTCAAATCATCTGTCAGGACATCTCTATTTGCTGATCTGAGCACAGGCTATGCACATATTTCCACAATGCATATGATAAAATTACAGTTTTTGCTCTGGTAATTAAATTCAGTGAAATAGACTTTGCAAATAATGTTTTAAGATAAAAAGTGTCTGTAGGGATTTGAGACTGATCAAAACCTGACATTTGTTTTCCCCTCACAGGCTGCCACTACCAACAGCAAGTCTGCACTCAGTGCCAGCAATAAGAAAACAACTCTTCCAGCAGACTTCCAGTTTCCCCCAGAGACACTCTCCCAGCTCAGCCTGAAGCCCTCCAGCTCGGTGAGTCTTCACCACTCCTGTCAGCTGACAGGGCCAGTGGAGAAGTTGAAAGTAGAGACGCACAAATACAGACATGCTTTTTGTTGTTTGTGGAATCGGAGCACCAGTGTGGTCCACTGCGTTTGCAGAGCAGCAGGGAATTAGTTAGTTCAGGGTCACTGGATGTAAATGAGACACTGTTCCTTCTTCCCCTGTGGAGGACTAGATTTCTGTTGGTGAACACGAAGAAAATAGTTTGAGACTACATTTACATTTTCTTTTCAATATAGACGAGCCTAGCACATAGCTATAGTCTAACTGTGTAACTGAATAGATCACTTGTGTTGTATTAAGAAGGATATGTTTGTTTTTGTTGACTCTAGTTGAGTAAAGAAGGCCAGAAGAGGCTGTCCGGAGAGCTTGGAGAAGGCATTGGAGACTATGACTACAACAACGCCAACGACACAGCCAACTTCTGTCCAGGTCTTCAGGTCTGAACCCCACCTTTTCTATACCATTTGATTTATCTTGTTTTTGTTTATTTGATGTTATTTGATTCATATATTAACAGACTTCTCCTTATCTGAGGAGTAGGGCTGGGTGGTACAGGCTTAAAGTAGTATGATATAGCATGATATTGCAAGGTGTTATGGTCTGCTGCTCTGTCTCTTGATGAGTCACTGCTGCAAACACAGATCTGCTGGACTGATGTTAGTTAGCTGAGTCCAGCTGATAAATATCAAACTTGAAACTAATTTCAACTAGATGCACATCAGTTTTTTGTCCTGACAGTGCAAAATCCTGAGGAAGCAGATATGGAGGATTGTCATCAGCAATTCCAAAAACTGACAGGGAACCACGCCTCACATTTCCATTCTTTTGTATCTCTTCCTGTTCAGGGTGGTGACAGTGATGATGATGATGTTGAAGGGTTTGCTGGTTCAGATGATACCCAGCCTTCAGGCGACAGTATACCTCTGCCTTCACAAGATCAAGAGGGCATCTCAACCTATGGCGAGGATGATCTGGTGCCTGAACCACACAGGGTGAGTAACAGGATTTTAGTGCAAGGGTGTGAATGAGTGAATGTTGGTGTTTTTAGGAGTTCCATCTCTGCTCAAAAGACCGAAAATTCAAAAGTTCTTTCTAACAGTAGAGTTTTAGCACCTGGCTAGAATTTGACTGATTGTCAGTTTTTACTTTGCGTTTTAAATACTGCTTATTGTTTGTTATTGTAGGTCAACAAGATTGAGATCAACTATGCTAAGACAGCAAAGAAAATGGACATGAAGAGACTCAAGAACAACATGTGGACTCTTCTGACAGAAAGCCCAGAGAAACCCACAGAGGTACATCACACTGACAGACATGTCTCTCTCTCTCTCTCTCTCTCTCTCTCTCTCTCTCTCTCTCTCAGTTCAGTAGGTTTTCAGACTCTTGTCTTTGGCCATTGCTCATATTTTGTGGGTAGACATGCAGCCAGTCAAAGATACTGTTTGTGCATGTGTGTTTTTTGAGTAACGGCTTCATGTTCCCTATAGGAGGTGGCAACTGTGGAGAAACCAGAGGTGTGTGGGGAGAAAGTCTTCAGTCAGACCACAAAGACGCTGCTTCAAAGGTACCGGCAGACCTCCTGCCATGCCACAGCACTAAAGAGAAATAACGATGGCTGAATAGCACTTGCCAAAGGGCCACTGCATGCAGATACATGCATCTCTGTGTGTCGTGTTTGACTTAATTTCACTGTCATGCAGGGTTTCTTCTTAGATACAGATGTATAGACTTGAACAGTGTCCTCTCCCAAATGTCTGTCCTTGTGAGAATGATTTTCCTCTGTAGAGATACATTGTGTTGTTTGATAGGTATACAACAACTGGCCACAGTCTACAAATCCCGTGAAGATAGACTGGCTTGATGGGGGTGCTCAAGTCCCTGTAATCAGCGAACTGAAGCACTGTGTGGGTGATGTGTTTTTGCCAGTTACCCTGGCAGATATACATCATTTGGACCTGCTGAGAACCAGCAGAACAAAAAGCTACTGCTTCCTTACAGGCGCTCAGTTTGAACAGCTTGATCGATGGAACATAAGATTTATTGTGTCTGTCCTTCTCTCTCTTCTTTTCTGTCTCTCTTTGTGTCGTCCAGGTTGCCAAACACAATGGCTCAGAACCTGTCGGTGCCTCTGGCATTTGTTGCTCTGCTTCATCTTGCTAATGAAAAGGTGAGTTTTGTTTGAAAAACAGCCATTTTAAATGAACATACATCATGACTGGCTGTTTATGATGTAGAAAGGAAGCCGCATTGCTCTATTGGCAAGAGAAACCAAAATGATAGACGCAGATTTTTAAAATTTAAAGTAATAGTTTGACATTTTGGGAATTATGCGTATCCACTTTCTTGCTGATAGTCAGATGAGAAGATCAATACCACTCTCATATCTCATGTCCGTTAAACATGAAGGTACAACCAGCAACCACCTTGCTTATCGTAGTTCATATATGCACTAGCCATGAAATGGTACATAACAAAACACACAAAACTATGAACAAATGAGATATAACATGCTGTTGGCAAACTTTAGAAGTGGCTGCTGGCTGTAGCTTCATATTCGGTGCACAGATGTGAGAGTGGTATCTATCTTCTCACCTAACCTAACTCTCTGCTAGAGAGCAAATAAGCAGATTTTCCAAAATGTCAGACTATTTTAGTTAGTTTTTGTCTTGCTATACCTGTAGGTTTAACACTGAACGCTCAAAGCTGCCTTATATCAAAAATGTTGTACACCATTAATCCATTACTGTTGTGTATTCAGCTGCATGTGTTCTTCACCTTCAAATTATCTGTTTTTTTCATTGGACATAACATGAGATACCTCAAACTAACTGTAGTGCACAATATGGAATATTTTTTGTTTTGAACAGAACTTGGAGCTGGTGAAGGTTGACGACATGTCAGATATCATCATCAGACAAGGCCACTGAGGAGAAATGAGCGCTGGGACATCGTATGGAGAATCACTGTTATTCTTTCATGCTTTTCTTTGCTTATCCGTCTCTTTAATTTGTATAATATTTGATGCTTCTTTGTATTGCTTTAGTTTTGTCGTGTTTCTATTGTTTTCTAGTAAGTACAGTGTGTAATCTGGAACTTCAAAAGTCATATCTTTTGTTCCTTGAAAGACATAATATTTGTCTTTCCTTTTATTCTGTCCTATTGATGCTTATCCAGTGTGTAGATAATTTAACTGCTCAGCCACCATACAAAATATGTATATTGTCAAAAGAAATTAAAGCCTTTTCCAAAACACGTTGCAGAAGTTAATTCCAAAACATTAGGCTCTTTTCCCTACTGTCCATTTTTTGGAGAATGAAATGGACAGTATTTTAGCACACTTGCCGGTGCCTGCCAGGCAAATTGTTTTTCAAAATGGACATAATGACTTGCATTATTTTTAGCTGCTTGTGATTCAGAGCAGCCAGCAGCAGTGGCCTGAGATGACTGCAGGTAATGAGTAGCATTTAGGCCTCATCACCGCCTTCTGAGGCAGAGGTGAAACCGGTTGGTTGGGGCTGGTGCTGCTAGCTAGGTGGGACTCACTATGACATCAGCAAGTGGAGCAGCTGCAGAGCTGGGAGGAGCCACCCAGCCAGCTGAGGAAAACACCCAGGCTCAACAGTTCTATGGTCTGTGGCAGAGTTAGATATCACTCTTATTTATGCAGACAATGACTAATGGCAGTCTGTCCCACACTGTGTCTAAAGTGGGTTGTTTTCTGCACTGAAACATCTTTATCTAATCGAGCTGGATCTGTGACAAGGAACATTGCTGAAGAGATGTAGAGATACCAACTTATTGTGTTGAGGAATGAGCAGCTGCCATCAGCAATACAACCTAGTGACAAATGAACTTCTTAAACCAATTCAGAAAATAGTGAGTTATAATGGTCATTTCCTGTGATGAACGAATAGCTTTTCAGCCCAAGAGTACACGATGAACAAAGGGAGGAAAAAGCTACTGCTTCTTGAGAGAAGATTACAACTTGAGCTTGGAGGACAGTGTGCTCACTGGTTGTAAATGTTTTCTGGCAGAAATGATGTAGCATGTCATGGTTGCCCTTAGAAACACTGAACAATTGACATCACATGGAAAGACCAGGAGTCAGGCTGGAGTGGAGAGACGTATGCTGCACAGCATCGCTGCACAGGCTGAGACTTTTAGGAATTACTGCATTCAGAGTGAGTGAGTTTCATACTGTTGACATGTGTTCACATTTGCACTACTCATCTGTAATATTCAGACACTTCAATGAAATAAATATGCCCTAATTAAATGGCATGTTCTTTCTATCCTCATCTCTGATATCTGTTTAGTTCAAAGCATAAATTTAACATAAATATTGAATAAACCTGTGACCAAAAAGTTCAATTCAAATCCTTCTTGTCACCAGTTTAATAGCTATTCTTTTTTTGCTTTGCTCAGCTGTTGTTACTAAGGAAGCGTTGGCGGTGGGTCAGTGCTTGCTGTGGCCACATGGTACATTAGTGATGTTTGTCTGGTTTCCTGAGCACACCTTCACGCCTTAGTCCTTTTGTTTGATCATAAACAAAAGAGGACATAACACCCAGCTCACGCCTCAGAGCTTTAGGTTCGTCAAGGAGAATATATAATGTCATCAAACGTTTGATAGGTTTATCTTCATAATTCAGTAATTAGGCATGCAGCCAACATGTGATGGCAACACCTCAGTATGACACCGTCTTGAGGATGGGGGAGCCACATCAAGTTGTTGTATAACACAACAATAAAGGAAATTACTGGACGGAGCCGTCAAAATAAAAGCATACAATTGTCATGGTTCAATGTGGACAAAGGGCTAACAAAATACATAACGTCATTACATTTCTTATTAAGTGAAAATAATAAACAATATACATATATGTTTATTCCTTGCCAAATAAACAGTATATTTCAGAACTTTCAGCGTAAAGGCTAAAGACAAATTAAGACTAATATCATTTATTATTTATTAGAATGTGTTTTCTCATTGTTTCAAATCTATTTTGAAATTGTGGTTAAACGTGGCTAAAGTGGGATTGATGTTCAGTAAACCTGGTCCTTTAAAAGTTTCTAATTTTCACGTTTCATTCGAGGCTTTTGGATAGTTATGCTAACCACTTTCGCAACGCTGCTACGTTGCTCTCAAAAAGTTCCAAGTACTTTATTTTTAAAGTCTGCTCGGGAAATTGTGTTGATGGTCTGGTCCACTTGACACTTGAAGCGAAGGAATTCAGTCTGAAGGAAAAAAAAAAAAAAAAACAACCAGGAAGTTAAACAGATGAGGAAACGTATTCACTTTGGCGGAGCATCAAACTCGAGTCTTTAAGGAGGTTTTCTAAAGGGTTTAAGTAACACAACAACCTAAAAGAAAGTCCGTCTATCGGGTTTGCGGTCAAAGGACTCTGTTTCCAACAACATGGACAATGATCCGGTAGGTGATAATGGTTGAAGCTTGTTTTGTTGTGTTGAAAGCCTCTCCGCTCTCAACATTAACGTCACACACGACGTGCAACAGGTGCATTTCCGGATAGAATAAGTTACATTTGACTTAAAACTGTCGAACCAAGGCTGAAAATTGGCTTCATAAGTGAGCGCATACTTTTCACCTTTGAGAGAGGGAAGTCTCAGAGAAGCCGAGCAAAATGGCCTTATTGCACCCACTGTCGAAGCCACGCAGTGTAAGGTGGAAATACTGATTTTCATGGAGTTAAGCAAATGTTTTTGTTGTTCTCATTCCTCTTAAGTCAGACATTTGACACGGAAACTATTGTATCAGTTTTTTTTACTTCAGTCACTTAGTGAAACGTTTGTTTTCCACATCTTTCAAAAGCACTGTCGCCGGCAGCCAAACCCCAGTTAAATATGTGCTAATTTAATGCTAACTTTCTTACCCACGGATAAAACCCGGCCCAGTCAGGCTCATGGCGTTTTTTAACTGCCGCATTTTTCTCACAAACCCGTGTTTTTCAAACGACGTAGACATTATCCACCGTGCGACACATTTTTTGAGTAAAACATAAACTTTCACAGCTTGAGGTCACTGCTCACTAACTTGTATGTGGTTATATTTGAATGTAAAGCTAACAGACGAAGGGCTCAAACTCTGGCTAGCATTGTGCATCAGCACACCACCGCCAAGACAAGCAGCGGAGAAAGCTGTCATTTTATTCAATGTTTCACTCATACGCTCATCTGAATTGAAAAGAGTCTTCTGAAAACTCACTGTACCTTGTACACCTCTCATAACATTACCTGTAAATTATGTGTCAAGGTAGGTTGAAATTGCTAACTTTCCCAAACTTTGCTGAACACTTTTGACTTGAGTCTCAGGCTCTTCTCAGAGTAAATGTAAGGATGCTTCAGTGTTCTTGAGACTGCTATTTTATTCAGGACAACCTGCAAAATCACAAGACATGCATCTTTCCTTCCGCAGCCTTTCCCCACTGTGCTAAAAACAGCTGTGTGATGAGTGTGTGGACTCATATCTTACGCAGGTCTTCTCAGATAGTCATGAGAAACAAAGGCTTGTCCGCTGACACTGTCCAACAAGTATCTGCTGGAGGCGTCCGACATCAAACTGTTGCTTGCTATTTTAAAACTGACTTCTGTGGTTTTGAAACATGACCTTCCTTCTTTTTGAAAGTCCAGAAAAACTATTGCACATTAGCTGAACTGACTCAGTTGCAATGAGGGGGGCTAAACCAGCAAACTATAGCCAACAAAATACAATAGATCAGCATTATCAGGACGCTTTGATAAAAGGAAAATCTCACTGCCTGTCTAGTGTCTGCATGCGGTCTGTTCAGACCTGTGCACTCTCAGATAAGGGTTTTCAATTTGACTAGATTAGGACGTGAGGATTTCATGTGGCCTGCCAAGACAAATGAAATCCATCCTTTGCATGTACAGCAGCAGTCATACAGCTTAATGGCAAAGATTTCTCATCTCATTCACATTTTAGAGAGAACTCCTGCATCTGTCATCCTGATTCCTTACGTATCAGCGCAGTATGTACAAGCCCCCTCATCTGTCAGGTTTTCGCTAGAGTTGACAAGATTTAAAGGAAGTCACTTTCCATGCACAGCAGAGGAATATGTTTCTGAGTAGGACACTTAATGTAGCTGTCAGTGCATGAACGTCTTGCACTGGACATGTTTCTTTCTCCGTCTTTCTGTGAATGTTGATACTTGATAGCTGTCAGCCATTCAGTGGGCCTCAGCGAGCTACTGGCGCAGGTACAGGAAAGGGAGAGAGGAGAAAACCTGCTTTATACTGTACAGTATGTGTGTGAAGATTCTCCAGGTCATGGTTATACAAGGAGGGTTTAATCTAGGACAAATGGACTTGGTTGGAGAAATGGCAGGTAGATAAAGACTAAACAACATAACATGCACAGCGAGGCATCTGATGAGAATGCTGACGTAGATCATTTTGATAGGGAGATAAAGAACAGAGAATGTGTCTAATGAAACACAGAAGTAGCAGTGCAAAGTGTAGACGGTCCACAGCTGCAGAGAAGCAAATCTGTGAAGCAGTTTTGAGAGGTGAAATGGGTGAAGCTGCACAAACCTAAAGGAAAATGAAAAGATGGAAGGATGGCAAAGAAGAGTGAAGATAAGGAGGATGATAGTGAAGGGGAGTAGAGAAGGGAGCAAAAGCAATAAAAGAATGAAGAAAGGAACATTGGAAAGGAGGAAGATGGGAATGGAGAAAGAGGGAAGGGGAGGGGGCCAGCAGATGACAGCAGAGCTTGCGCTGTTTCCTAGAAACAGCTTCGTTTACGGTCTGGTGCTGACTCATGGGACATGGAAGGCCTGTATGCAGACTCACACACACACACACACACACACACACACACACTGCATACAGCATTTGCGCTTTGAAATCACACCTACGACTGTGAAAGATCATTTATCTTACTGTTAGCGCAGCAGGCGTTCAGAGATGTAAAAACAATGGTTTGACAGCCAGCTGTCACATGCAGAACTCTCAAAGCCAACACCAGTTGTCACGCTCAGTGTTGTCTGAAAATACCAGCCGGGTTTGATTTTTTTTTTTTTCACTCTATCTAAGGCTGTATCGGTTTACACTGGTGTCCGACAGATGTTTCCAGCCACTGAGGAACAGGAGGAAGTAAATAAAAGAATATTTAAGGCCTCATGGTAAAACTGAGACATCCTGACTTTTAGTCTCAAGTTCCAAAAACAATGGATCTTCCTTTTACCTCTGCAACCGAAATGCATCTTATACTTCCTTCAAATGGAACTCATGCACTTGTGCTAACGACATTGGAGGTCCTGTACACGATGCTTGGCCCTCAAGTGAGAACACTGATGCAAGGCAACATCTGGAAGCCACCGAGGCTAACAATTTAGCAAGCTCGCAAACAACACCGATTTAAAAATGACAAAATAAAGTAAAAAAATAAAATAAAATAAACATATGTTATTCCTCAACTGATTTTCTTTAATGACCCTTTTCTGTCCAATGGCAGGAGCGAGGAGGAGCGGCAGCACAGCCGGAGCCACAGGACAAAGTGCAGGCCTTGAAGGATCAGGTAGATGGAGTGAAAACCATCATGACGCAGAATGTGGACCGGATCCTGGCCCGAGGAGAGAGACTGGATGACCTCATGGACAAGTCAGAGGACCTGCAAGCAGGGGTCAGTCTTACCACAGTTTGTCCTGGACTAACTGTCAACGTGGGCTGAGATATGTCCCCATATGTTGCACCAGTGGTGTAGATAAAGAATGCGGTAGCAGTATGGCAAGTCAGCAGAGGTCATCTCATATTCGAATAGCAGAACACAGATGAATCCGACTAAGTGTAGCCTTTTTCTTACTAAACTTTGAACTAAGTACTTTTTAATGAGACATTGTTCCAGCTGCACCTCGTCAGGTGATTGGGCTCATTAGCCCAACAACCTTTTGTCTGAGGTCAAATGCCTCGCTGCACAGGCTCTAAAGACATTATTCACGGTAGACATTTTGATTTTGTCATGGCAGGAAAAGCACAGGTGGAAATGATGACTGGCTGTGTTCCACTGAGGCCACGTTTACACGTAGCAGGGTTTTTGGAAAACAGATATTTTAGCCCCTCTGTTTTCAAGAATACCATCGTGCACACATCGTTTTCAAAAATGTTGCCTTTTACATGAACCCGGATAAATACGCTGTTGAGTGCATCATAACTATGCCAAACCAATGGCCGTGAGTGTAAACATAGGTCGCTCACATGAAGTATTTTCAGTCGCATGTTGTGACGTTTCGAAACCTAAAACGCTGTTTAACCCTGTTTATACACCAACACATAACTAGCGTTTTCAGAAATCTCCACTTTGGCTGGAGTCTTTAAAAATGATCATTTTCTGTGAAAAAAAAAACCTCCATTTGTCTGTAAACGAGAGGCCAAACTGCATGAAATGATGCGTTTTCCCTAAGTGTAAACGTAGCCTGAAGTGACCCAGGAAACCATATTAATCAGCCATCGAGCCAGAACCACAACCCCAAGGCAGGCAAAGATAAACTGAATGCAGTCATTATTAATGTCAGTGAGCTGTGCGTTTTCTGCAGTAGTATGTCAGAATGTCAGCAGTGACGGGCTGCTGCCCGTAATAATGACTCGTAGGGAGTCATTATCAAAGTCACATGAGTGCAGAGACTAACTCTCTTCAGCCACTCAATAAGTAGCCATTGTTAGGTTTCATGTGAATTTGAATGCTATAACAGACTGAAATTTCGATAGCAAATAAAGTGTTACTAAATGTCAGATTTTGTATGTGGTGATAGCATGTTTCATGTCACTCTGATGGTTTTTATGGTAGAAAACTCATCATCGTCCTGCATAGCTGGAAGCCTCAAGGTTACGATGCATTCAATGTAGCCACATCCCTGGTTCAGCGCCAGCCGGGGACCTTTGCTGCTTGTCATACTCCTCTTTCTCGCTCTCCGCATTTCCTGTCTCTACTCTATCCGCTTTCAAAATAAAAGCATCATTTTAGAAACATTATCTTCCTAATAGCAACCTACCTACCTCATAAAAAAGCAGCACAATGGCAACAAGCAAACAGCGACCATGGCTCTGTCTAAAGGTAACAAAATTGATTTACCTCCACAAAGGTAAAGTGTACAAACGAGATATAATATGTTGATTAGTCAGCTCTGCAACCAGTTCAGATGAAAATTTCTTGTTTCTTGTTCTTTTTCATTCTTTACATAAATCGAAGTGTAAAAATGACAATTTGCCATGCTGATAGGTGGATTTTGTCACCTTCAGACAGAGCCAATTTAGCCGTTTCACCCACTCCCAGTCTCTATGCAAAGCTAAGCTAACCATTTACTATACTTACTATACAGACATGAGAGCAGTATCAAAGTCCTCATCTAGCTCTCAGCAAGAAAGTGAATCAGCCTAATATTCTACATTAACAGCTCCTAGTGAGTGCTACCACAGCTTCCATGTCAACTGAAAAAGATGTCAGCAACACAGATTTGTTACCCACAACTGATTGAGGTTTTAATGGAGAACTGAACCACTTTGCCCTCGTCCCTCTCCCTGCTCAGGCTCAGCACTTCAAGCAGACGTCTACGAAAGTGGCTCGCTCCTACTGGTGGAAAAACGTCAAGCTGATCGTGGTCATCGTGGTCATCGTCCTCATCATCGTTCTCATCATCATCCTGCTGGCCACTGGAGTCATCCCTGTCAGTTCCCCTGTGCCTCCTATAGTCAATCCCACCATCAAGCCCTAAACTCACACACAAATAATGTATATATAGACATCCTGAAATCATAAACAAACTCATTCCTATTGCACAGTATACAAAGTAATATATAGACTTATTCAAATCACTGCTGTCTGGTGAAACCTTTAGTACTTCTGAGTCAGCTTCTGGTAGTTACTGGTATCTTTCTTGCTTATATTGGAATTCAAGGACTTCATGCTTTGGTTTAAGGAACTTTAATGACACATAAGCTTTTGAAATTCTAGCTTAGCTTTTTTTGAATTTGTGAGAAATTAAGCCAAAGTCTCAGGACAGCCTGAGGTCTTCACCTGACAGCAGCAAAGAGTGCTTCATACGGCCACATCAACTCTCCATGGTTTATCTGTTTCACCACCAACGGTTCATCGTGGCAACAAGAAAGTCCCTTCAGTGAGTGTAGATGGAAGTAATGTATGTGGATTTCTCTAGCCTCATGTTTGTCTTGAATGTTATCACGTCTGTGCACCTTTTTTAAAGGACGGTTTGTATAGTATAAAAGATGAAAAATGCAGTGTCTACTAGCAATCAGGCAGCATTGTTTGACTTTTTCTGTTGCTGACGTTGGACAAATTAGGTCACACAATATTTCATTGAAGGCTTTATTGTCTGATGGATATGCATGTTACCATTTGTACCACCTTTCGGAGTGCTTCCAGCTTCTTTGAAGCCAAACAATAGTGGAAAAAAATCATTCCATTGAAATTCTGTTTAAATTTGTCAGTTTATTGAATGTGTACACTCAGCACTGCTTTAAATCCTTTGGAAATGTTGTCATCAGCTCCTTATTGGTACTGAGGGCTCATGTTTGAGGAGAGGTTTGTACTCTGCCAATAGTACACAGACAGACCTGGAAAGTTACGTGGTGTTTCTGCTCTATTACTCTACAGAAATGTGAGGTCACTAGAGGGGAAGATAACACAAAATTGTAGTTTTGTACATTTGTGCTGTGCAGTATCATCAGCCTTTTTAACTGATCACGTTCACTTTTTCCTCACTGTGTTTTAACTCTAGAAATATTGTAGTTTAAATGTATGGCTTTGGTACTTGGGTCCAATAAACAAACTCAGCTGTCAAAGGTCTGTTCCCACACTAGTCTTGGAGGATCAGGCTCTACCAGCAAACCAGCTGAGAGAGATCATTTACAGCCCATCTGTGGTTCCCCCTGCTGGGGCCATGTCAACCAATAGGCCCTTACAGTCCCAGCTCATGACTAGAACGACCTCCCACCTCTCTCTGCTGTCACAGCACCAGTTAAGCTTCAGAGGGGACAAAATAATCCTACTTATGAACTGTAAATAGTCAATGTATTCTCACCTACATGTATATTTGCATCAGACTTTAACTGTGTTAAAGTATCTGTTCTTTTTATTTAATGCTTTATGTCATTCTTGTTCTTTCTTTTTCTTAACAAAAATTCAGACTGATTAATTATAAAATGGTACAGTTCAATTATTCTGCCGTCAATCATTTTCTAGAAGTAGGTATAAACAGAAGGCTGTGTAGGAACTCTTTCTTCATAGTGTTTTCTCTTTTTTACATGGCTCTGGGGTACTAAACTAAACTAAACTCTTTGCCCGTTCACTCATACTGACCTCATTAATGCTGTGGGAGACTCATGCAGGTCCCAGCTGCAGCAGGTGAGACATTGTGTTAACATTTTTTTCCAATGTCTTCAACTCGTGTCAATTTGAATCCACTCGCTCAAAACAGATGAAGTACCAGAATGCTGCTCAGCTGACCTGTGATGTAGCTCATTGTGTGATTAACAGAAATCTTAAATGGTCTGATTCTAATGACTTATGGTATGTAGTGGTTTTAACAGTCTTATGTGAAATAAATAGTATTTACCATGGCTCAGCTCTGATGGTGTCCCCTCCTCTGTTGAAGTGCCACAAGATGGAGACAGAGACTCAAGCTAATCGGAGACTTGAGGAAGTAGGTCAGAGGAGATGCTTCGCATAGTTCTCAGCACTTCCTCCCACTTTTCATTTCTGTTCAGTTAATTAGCATGTTTGTACTAACAACCAAGCAAAAGCAGAAACACAATTTCACTCTGAGAACATCTAATAACTGCATTGTTCTAGCACCTTTCACACAAGAATAGCAGCTCTGTTACAGCAGAGAAATCACATGAACCAAGTGCTGCACATAAAAACCAGGATAGAACTTTCATGTAAAATAAGATGAAGAATAAAACCCACTTACTGATAACAGTGAAAATGAGAAGAGGACGTTTAACTTTGAACAAACTAAATCATAATAGCAAGCACTGCAATAAAATGAGTTCATTTATTCACATTACACACATTTTCAATATAGGTCCAGCAATCATCTGCCTGAAGGTCAAAACCAAAGCAGAAGAGGCTGAGATGTCCTCACTTTAAGTCCCTAATATGGGATAATTTCCCCCAAAATACTGTATCCTACACTTCCCATGATATGACTTGATAAGTCTGTCAATAGACTCTACTTGCCTGGTGAAAACAAAGTCTGTCAAGCTTGCTTCTAGGGGCTGACATTGGTTAGGACGGTTGCATATCACCTTTTATAATAGTAACATTTCTGGAATACAGTGAAGGCATCATAGAGAGCACCATCAGATTTTCAATTTAATTTACTTTATTTCACCAGAATAATTAATTCCATATCAACACTGCACAATATAACAATGCACCAAACAATGAAACGTATTAGCATGCTGCCATCTGTTAATTAGCAAACACAAAGAACAGATGCTGGGTGTGTCAGTACTTATGAAAATATTTGGTCATGAACCAAAGGATGAGGCCGATAGAAGTTTTGACCTGATGATGTCACCCTCTGAAAAGTCAGTTGATCACCAAAGTTTTTACCACTTGTTCTGTGGGGAATATGAATGACAACATTGCATGGCAATCCATCCAAATCATGTCGGGATGGTAAAAAGAAATGTCATCTGGCTGGTAGCACCAGATTAAGAGAACCCTGCTGTGAAGTTTGAGGTTGACAAAATCTTTGGCCAGATTTCAAACAACAATGAGAATTCATATCAAGAGGAAATCGACAATATTTCAGGGTGGTGCTCAGAGCACAACCTACTTCTCAGGGTCAACAACTGGAAAGAGAAGATTTTTTGACCTACATCAGTGAAACTGGAGGAGCAGGTGAACAGTTTTAGGTTCCTGGGAATCAGCATCACTGTCATGGTCATCACATATGTCCACTCTGCTAAAGAAGGTTCAGAAACCACTCTATTTGTTCAGGAGGCAACATTCCCACATCAAGTTATTAACTTTTAGAGAGATGATAGAAAACATCCTGACTGGAAACATTACAAACTGGCATGGGATGTTCACAGCCCTGGATAGGAGGGCTCTGCAGCAGGTGATTATGAGGTGAGATGAGGTGCCTGCACAGAGCCCAAAGGACACTAAAAGACAATACTCACCCCAGCCACAGCCTGTTCACTCTGCTGCTGTCTCCCAAGCAATACAGAAGTATCTGCTGCTGTACCACCAGACTGCAGAGCAGCTTCTTTCCTCAGGCTCAGACTCCTCAACTCATCCTCCACAATGCATAAAAACAGTTTATTTCTATGAGGCATTACTGATTCAACCATTTGCATATTTTTTGTTTGTGGGGAGCATGAAAGGGACTATAACTGGCATGTCATCGTATAATACTGTGTAATTTAGAACTTGGAACGTGAAACCTTGCAGCATTCTTCTTGTAGGGACCATATGATTCTGTTCAAATGTCAAATCAAACCTTATTTGTTAAACTGTTTCAGTCCGGATGCAAGTAGTGCACGAACCAACCGACCAACAGACTGACATTACCCTCCCTGGAGACAGGCCACCTGCATGGCTGAAAAGACAGCAACAAAATGTTGCACTGACTGAGCGGCATTTCCTGCTCCTGAACTTGACTTCAGTCGCACTGTAAAGGTGCCTGGAAATGATATCATTACTTCCTTAATGTGATGTGATTCCTGTTGAAACAGGTCAGTCAGACTTAAGTGCAAACCAATCAGCTATGGAGAGAAAGGCAGTTTGATTTGATAGGACAGGCATTGGTTGGACTTTTTTTTAATTCACTCACTAATACAGATGACATCACTAATGAAGACTTGCTGTTTTTCAAGAAGTTCAAGTTCCCGTGTTGTGGGATCTTTAAGTGCATTGGATACGTGGCAGGCTTGGTACAAACACAGCAAGAGACCAGACAGGCATGGTAAGTGAGCAGTAGCCTCATGTTTAGCAGCTTTTATTGTTTTACTATAAACATTAGACAGACAGACAGACAGACAGACAGACAGACAGACAGACAGACAGACAGACAGACAGACAGACAGACAGACAGACAGACAGACAGACAGACAGACAGACGAGTTTCTTCTGGCAGAATGCTTTTTAAAAATGTGCTTTGGCTCTTTATAATCTATGGGCAAGTCCCATGAGATAGTGGGAAAAAAGGACACCACAGCTGCTGTGAACTTCAGCATCTTCTATTTTAAATGACAAATTATGTTTCAGAAAATAAACAAACACTAGATATTATCAGTAAATGTACTTAATTAGAATTTGGCTCAGGCAGAAATTAAACTGGAATGAGGTCGAAAATGTCAAAAACAACAAATTAAAGTGTGATGATGACTGTACAGTGTTGACCTGAAGTAATTTAGAGCCATGAATTAAAATTGAAAAGTAACCTGTAATCATAGCTTTCAGATAAATGTAATGGTGTAAAAGTTCAATGTCTTCCCCCTGAAGTGTAATGGAGTAAAAGTATAAAGTGACAGAAAATGGAAATACTTGAGTCAGGTGCACATATCATAGTCAGTTACTTATTAAACATTATTTTGAATTAGAATTAATCCCTGATGAAGTTCTAGCATCTAATGCCGCTTATAACTAACAAATAAGCAGTCTTTTATCTTTTTATCTTCTCTCATGCCCCCTCCCAGGAGCCGGGAGCAGCGGTGGCAGAGCCAGCACCACAGACCAAGATGCAGGTCATGATGGATCAGATAGATGGAGTCATAAACAAAACGAAGGAGAATATGGAACAAATATTAAAACGGGAAGTAAACGTGGTCCACCTCCTCAACAAGGCAAAGGAAATGGAAGACGGGGTCAGTCTAACTGTTGGAGTTCATTCTTTTACTGTGATTGGTGTAACAGTGGGTTATGTTGTCGGGTAGTTTTATTCATATACTTGCATTAATGCGTCTTTGGGGAACTGTGCAGTCATATTTTGATGTGAGGTCAAATGAATAGTTTGTTTAATGATGACCTTGGTGTTCATCATCATCAGGTAAACCAGAGTCATCGTCACTGTATTCAAGACATTACAGTATACAGAACACAAATGAACCTGGCCTAAACTTTGAATTAAGCACCTTTTGGGAAGGCATTGTTCCAGCTGCACCATGGGAGGTGATTAAGCTCTTTAAAGGCCTCACTGCACAGGCTGCATTGCTCAGGGATGAAGTTGCCACTGCCTGAACAACTTGTTTTCCCATTCCAGGAAATGTGTCTCTTTCAGTAAATGCTTGTTATTATTACAGGCATTGCACATGATGCCATTAATGATGCCAATGTTCCATTTAGCTTTGGAAGAAAGTCAGGCAAGTGAACCAAAATATGAAAAGGTCTGTGAACATATGATTATTGTTTTGATGTCAGTGTATTTTCTTCTATTGCTCTGTTTAAAGGATGATAAATGTTGTTATATGCTTTCTATACAAAGGTGTTCTCAATGACACATGAGTTGGGTGTAGTTAGAGGATGGAGCAAATTGATGAGTTTGGGGTCTGGAAGAGGAAAGTAAAACTCATGTCTTGCTTCAATGGATTGTCTGCTCTTTGTCCCTGCTCAGGCTAAACAGTTCAAGCAGACGTCTACGAAAGTGGCTCACTCTTACTGGTGGAAAAACGTCAAGCTGATCATGGTCATCGTGGTCATCGTCCTCATTGTCGTCCTCATCATCATCCTGCTGGCCACCGGAGTCATCCCTGTCAGTGCCCCTGTGCCTCCTATAGTCACTCCCACCAACAAGCCCTAAACACACAGACATAGAAACAATGTACATCCTGACTAAATTCAATCAAAGACAAACAATTAAAGTGCAACCATTCCATACATGCAAGTGCAAAATTCAGTGGCTGAATAGCCAGAAAATTCCAATATAATTATTTTCTAAATACATGGTTTCAATAAAATACATGCTGGGTACCTTTACCAGGACTAATATGTAAGTACAAGGGAGGAAGACAGGAGGGAAAGTGTTTAGGTGGGGCTTTTTTGAATCACTGTTTACCTTTCATTTAATAATTACACGGCACAGTCAATATTGTTACTGGGTTAAAAGGACAGGAAAATGCAGAACAGTGAAATGCAAGAGGGAAAAATGACATATAAAGAATAGCACAGGAAGCTATTCCTCAGTATAACTGACAACGTCAATTTTCTTTCTTTCTTTCTTTCTTTCTTTCTTTCTTTCTTTCTTTCTTTCTTTCTTTCTTTCTTTCTTTCTTTTTTGCCTTCTTTATGTATGTACATTGCAGGCTATAATTTAAAGCATAATCAAAATGACCTTTAAGTATATGAATGACCTGGATGTGAAAGATGGAAGTATGAGCACCTACAAGCGACGCATTTCGCCTTGTGAACAATGGTTATAGGTTTAGGACCGTGCAGAGGGAACATTAAAGGCAGTTTGTAATCTAGACATGACTTGCTTGAGAAGAGGCAAACACACAGAGGACTGATTGTGTCATCTGCGAAAGAAATGTAGATTTTAAGTCTGTGTTTATGTACTGTTGGTTTGAAGTGGATAATAAATAACAAGGGACAAAAGACAGAACCTTGTGGTACCCCTCAGCTGTTACACTGGACGTTGATTTGAGAACATCAGTGCAGATTGCCTGCAAACAGCCAAATATACATGGACCAGTTCTGTGCATAATCCATGCAACAATGTTTTTATCAGACTTATTGGATGTAAAAAATTAACATTGCTGGAGTTTTTTAACATTGTTGATGAGAATTTATAGTCTGTCAGTAGTACACAGCTTTTAAATCTAATTATCAAAACTAAAATGTGAGTATTACATAATCAGTGTAAAAGAAACTGATGTTTTGCACACAGAATAAATCTGTTGCAGAACAAAAATCACATAGTTGTGAAATCCTACAATCCTAAATGTCTTACTGCTCACTTTTAATGGTGTGAATTTTAGCTGTGAACTTCCTCCTGAGCTGAGAGGACTTTGGGGGATTTTAGAATACTAGAATACCACTGTGTTTAATGTCTTTAGAAAGAGCAGAGCTCAGCTCAGAGACGGTGTCCCCGCTGCTGTGAAGCTGCTGCGAATGAAAACAAGTTCTGGGAGGCACAAGACCTCCACACTTTAACATATGGCTTTGCTACTTTGATTCAATAAACACTCCATCAGGGTCAGCTGTTGAAGGTCAGCTTTCAGGCCCATGTCTGTTCCCACACATCTACTGGAGGATCGGCCTCTTCCAGCCAACCAGCTGAGAGAGATCAGTTACAGCCCCTCCATGGTTCCTCCTGTTGGGCTCATGTCAACCAATAGGCCCTCACAGTCATTAACTCTTCACATCTTTTGTGTCAGATAAATGTCGTGAAGTACATTTCCCTCTGAGATGCAGCGCTGTGAAAGTAGAAAGTAGTGTGAAGAGAAAAGACTGATTTCTAATCTAACTGGCTTTTGGATCTATGATAACTTTCTGTTGGTACAAGCTCTGAGCTGCAGCAGGTCTCTGACTGTGTTAGTGGGTTTTCTGATAACTGACATTTAACAGTAGAGCAGTTACTTGCTACTGTTTGTTGAAGTGACACAAGATGGAGACAAAGAGTCCGACTGATCGAGACAGCAGGAAGTGGATCTGTGGGGATTCCCCTGCAACTTCTCTGGTACTTCAGATCAGCTTTTGGTGAAAGTACAAAGGGCATAATGGGCATTTTCTCACACTCCTGGTTTCTGTTCAGTTTAGTAATGCAAACACAGCTAAGCAATGGCACAAAGGCAACAACAAAGGGAGTGTTTTAAATACTGTCTTCACCTGACTGAAAAGGATATTCAACTCTGCAAACATTAAAATAAAAGTGGCTTGTATTATTTTGAGGACTGTGAAGAATGCAGTAAGAAAAAAACACTGCAAATCAGGCCCGGCTGGTGAGGCGAGTCGCCAGAATGCCTCCTCTGTGCTCACATCTGTTATGGATAGATGAAACTTTAAGGTCTGTTAACTGGCACATCTACTCCTATGCTTCTATCAAATATTCCTCCATTCTACTTTTATTTTAAAATATCCTGACCTTCACATGAAGACAACAAATGCATCAAAATGATGGTGAACTATCCCTTCAATGTATTTTTTTCAGTATTTTCTAAGGTCAAAAACAAGAAACAAAATATGTCCACCAAACATGTCAGCTTCTCAAACTGCATCTGACCCACACTGCAAGCCGTAGAAGAACTGCAGTGGAGGATTGGGTTGACAGCTGAGCAGGCCGTCACAGGATCACCTCTTCTGTTGACTCAGCAGCAGTGAACCTGTGGAGCCCATCACAGTGAATGTGCTGTTTTGTCAACAAATGGTGACTAAAAGTTAAGGTTTTATCCCCCTGACAAAAGGCCTTATCGGATTTTGGAACAACAGCCTCTTAGACAAACACAAACAAAAAAAGGCACTGAAAGCCCGTTTGTTACTGGTGGGAAATCAGCCTGGACTCAGCCTGCTGTAGTCATGCGGATGTGAGTCTGCCATCATCCATGGACGGGTTTTAGACAATGATGTGAAGGGAGGGTCATCAGCGGGCTGAATATGGCCTTTGTATTGGAGCAGCTTTTCCCAGAAGAAGCCTTCTGTTGAGCTCTGACCTGACAAAGTCTCACGTGCTGCTTATGTCAAAGAAATGATAAATATTCTGTCCCTGATGTGTTATGGTGATTATATGTGTACTTTGATGATGCTTGAGGTACATTACCATCTGATTTAAGTCAACACTATGCTATATTATACTGAACATGCTATGGTATCCACTACAATACTGTTGTATTGTATAGTACCCACAGTATAGTGTAAAACTATATTACATTGCACTACTAAACTGTACTATACTATACTTTTGTATGGTTTAATATGCACATATACACTTTATACTACTACACTATTACACAATACTCATCTCATCTCATCTCATCTCATCTCATCTCATCTCATCTCATCTCATCTTCCACTGCTTATTTGGGGTCGGGTCGCGGGGGCAACAGCTTCAGCAGGGGACCCCATAAAGTATGGTACTGGATTTATTTGTCCTACTTTAAGGAAAATTGTTTCCACCTTCCATCCAACCTCAGAGTACATAATTACATCAAACCAGACAGAAAATATCCAATTCGACAGATACATACATGAATCCCACACCATACACCCACTACCACCACATTCTCAAACTTTCCATACACAAACACACAAACTCAGGCTCATTATAGTCTGGATGTTCTGTTCAGCTCTGTTATGGCAGAAGGGACAAACTACCACTGCACTACACTACACTATACACTATCATAACATACTACACTATTACCAAACTATTGAATTGTCTGGTTTAATACTGTACACTATAGTGTAGAATACAACTACACTGCATTACTATATTTTCCACCGTATGGTACAGAATTGTCCAACATAGAATACTAAATTAGACAGTATATTAGTACATTATTATACTATACTATACCATATTATATTGTACTGTACTATACCATATTATAATGTATAGAATTGCATTATAAAGTATGTATACAACTACACTATGCTATATGACACTAGAGTGCTAGAGTATATTAGATTATACCATGTTATACTATACAAGATTACACTAGAGAATACTGCACAACACTATACCATACCACAGTAGACTATATTATGCAAAGGTATACTAGTGTAGCTACTACAGTAAGTAGACTAGACTATAAAACAATACTTAACTACTGTATAACATATTATAATATTGTATGGTACGGTATGTGCATTACAGTATTGTATACTACTACATCACTATACTATACTATACTATACTATACTATACTATACTATACTATACTATACTATACTATACTATACAACGGTATGTTATACCACTGCACTACACTACACCTTTCTATACTATACTATTACCATTCTATTCTACTGTATAGTTTAATATGGCACAACATGCTGTAGTATAGAATATGGCTACACTACCTCAGTGTACTATATCATACTACTGTATGGCATAGTATTGTCCAGAGGAATATAATATACTACTACTCAACTACACCACTAAAATA
The DNA here is from genome assembly GCF_039877785.1 of Chaetodon trifascialis. NCBI lineage: Eukaryota > Metazoa > Chordata > Actinopteri > Chaetodontiformes > Chaetodontidae > Chaetodon > Chaetodon trifascialis. Next base: position 25,057,950 of record NC_092061.1, on the reverse strand, counting down.
ACTGCATTATGATATATTATTATCATTATCATTATTATTAGCAGTAGTAGTAGTTGTAGTATTGATACTATATATAGATGATATAGGACTATACTTGAAATACCATATTACAATGGTATATAATTATATGATAAAGTATACTCTATATACAACTACACTATACTACATAACAATACAGTACTGGAGTATATTAGATTATACTATGTTATACTATACAAGATTACACTACAGTATACTATACAGAACTATACTTTATTAAGGTACACTAGTACACCTACTATGATAAGTATTTATTAGAAAAGATTGTACTGTACCACTATACTATAACATATGATAGGATATTATAACAAAGTATAAGCATGCTATAACATAAAAAAAAACTATTTATTATATACTGTACTATTACATTAAACAGTATACTGTGACTATGACTAGTATTACTAGTCATATTGGTAGCAGAAGTACATAAAATGCAAGTGGCCTCATGAGGTAACGTAACTGTTCTGTGTACAATACATGATGATAGTGTTGCTTTTCCTTATGATATGTCACAGAAATTGAGTTGCACCACCACTTTGGCTTGAGTAGTAAGTACCATAATGTTCCAGGAGATAGACGCAGTTACCGGACGAGCCTCTTTCCTGCTTCCCCTCTGATAACAGCACATTATAAGCAGTATTAGATCTGTTGTTTTAGATTAGCTCTATTTATTCATGGTTTATCAGGTCTGTGCTGACAGAGGTTGCAGGCCTGGGTGCTTCATTGACATGCACCGCCTGCCTTTTGTTTAGTGATTACTATTACAGGGACATATCACCATACTTCCCAGAATTACAAACACTGTCATGTCATAATGAAGATAACTGATAGTCCAAACTCTTCAGTGAGGAATAAGGCTGGAAAAGAAGATTGGTCTTTAATAATAGACTTCTTTTAGATATACATTTTCTGGGCCTTTGTCTTAATTCAAACGTAAACAAACAATTCCAACCAAATGTCTAAGAGGAAAATCCACGACATCATGATCACATGCTTTTCCCTCAGCTCAAGTGTAATCCATTCAAGTTCTGTGTTTAGTTTCATATCCCTGCTGGGCTCTGAACCACTTGCTGCTCAGCATCCCAGAGCTCCAAACAGCACGAAGTTTAACCTTTCATCACTATGTCATAAAATAACCTGTAGAATAGTTTGTGATGCAATGAAAATAATTCAAAACCTTTCGGAGATGATTTATGGACATAACAGAGTAAATACTATGACAACCAATTAGTCATACTCACGTGGTTTCATGTAGGTAGTATCTAAAGGTGTATCTAAACCAACGTTTTCATGGTGAAACTAAATGATTCGTGGGGGATTTTGATCTTTCACAAATGTCATGCGTAGAAATTTACACAAGGGGAAGAAATGTGTGAATCAGCCTACTTCCTGTTTCTCACTCACTGCACCTCCGTGACCTCTTTTAGCTTTAGATCCTCTATTTGTTTACATCCTTTTTTTTTTTTTTGCATCCTTTGGTACAAGCTACAAGTAGTCCAACAGTATGCCAGGTGTTATGAAAGTGTGTTATGATGTCTCATGATTTGTTGGGAATTAATCACGCAGGAACTTCTTACGTCTTGATCTCTCAGTTACATTTAGATATTTTCCACAATTTTTTTTTTTTTTTTGCATATAACTGTCACTGAATGAATCAAAACTGTTGGAAAGAATTTTAATTGCTCATGTGACTGACGCAGTTGAGCTACAATGGGGTTGTGTTGTCTGCCTGCCAGCTCCTTATCATAAGTGTGGCAGACACACACACACACACACACACACACACACACACACACACACACACACACACACACACACACACACACACACACAGTGTGTTTCCATGATTTATGGGGACATTACATAGACATTCATTTCCTGGAGACTTACCTGAACCATAACCTTAACCTAAACCTAACTTAACCTGAAGTCTTCCCCCTAAAATGTAATGATTCACATTATGGGGACTTGTATTTTGTCCCCATAAAGAAGGCAAGTCCCCTCAATATGACTGTGTTCACAGATTTATTTCCCCATGATGTGAGTAATATATGGCCACACACACATGCACACACAAACAGCTGGAGCAGCTGGATAGGTCTCCACATTCCTTGTTTTTAAGCCACAAAGGAGTCTGATGCAAGACAAGGACACCATTGTTAAGTTTTCAATGAAAAGATCACTACAAATACTACTGCTAAGGTCAAAAATTCTGTAACAGTATTCTGTAGTAGGAAATAAAGTACCAAAAAAGTGCAATAAGGTCAATGTAAATGTACTTTTTAGTGCCACAAACTGTAAGCCCCTTTGGGGATATTGTGTGAATATTACACATATTTCTCACAAGGGTGGACCAGCAGTCACCTTCTTAAAATCTTAAGTAGGCAACACCCATCAGTGACCATACAGCACACAATGTTCTGCAGTAAGTCTGCAAAGGCCTGCTGGAAATGGACTGGCTAAACACTCAAGACAAAGATATAAAGAAAGAAGCAGTCAGGATGCTGCCACACTCTCACTGAACACACAACAGATAGGGGGGGAGACTTGTGAGTATGTTTATGGTGTGTCTGTTGTGCACTTTTTATTAGTTTCCTGCAGGATAAAGGAGACAAGAGAATAACAGTGTTCGCTCTGAGTGCTGCTGCATTCAGGAGCCCCTGGTAATTTCAACATCTCACTCAGAGAAAAAAAAAATTGACATTATATTTAAGGAAAGCAAAGTGCAGATGTTGACACAGTTGTAATGATAATTATGCACTTTTACATAAACCTATATCTTATATGAATTGTTATATACAGCTAGACATTTGCTGTAATCATGCCAAAAATATCAAGAATAAGAGTTTAGAATCTAATTTACGGATGATTTGTTTTTTGTGTCATTGCATACCCTACAACTATACCCAGCTCATTTGGCCTTACAAAACAACACAAATTCATTTAGATCTATGCTGCGGACACATTTTGAAAATTCAAGAAACAAAGTCTAATAATGACAGAAACCTGCTCCAACAGCCTCCACAATCAGATCTGCAGACTTTCAGTGTCTAAAGCAAAATAAATAAATCACTGACTAAAACATTAACTGTATAACACTGGAGAAATCAGAATACATTTTTTTAACAATCTGTCTTGCCTTTTGAGACACAGTTAGCAAAGACAACTACATCCAAATAAAACAACCATTCCTATTTTTCATCTTGAACATCTGTATATTTCAGGGTTAGCTGAGCTGTTTCATGGAAAACTGACTTTCTAAAATAATCACCTGCATAGTACGAATCATAGTATGTATAGTACAAAAGACTTTCCACCTCTCACACAGCTCAAACTCCAGTTCTCAACTGTGCAACTAAAGATTTTTGGCTTCTACAAAACAGATGGAACATATGACTAAGGGCCATATTTTTGTTTGATATGTATAAATGTCCTTAATTTAGGCTTTGGAAAGATATTCCAAAATAATTTAAAAGAGAGAAAAAGAAAGAGAAAGAGAAAGCATGTTTTGGTCAACAGTAGTGAATCAAATCATGAAGGCAACCACTGCAGTATATGCACAAAATGAATATAGAAAAAAGATATTTAACTTGATTTGAGAATATGACATAGACTGTCCTGATTAAATTTGGAGAAGGGTGGGCCACAGGTCAACTTGCAGTACTGCACTCTTTTGCAATTATGACAAGCATTTCAACATGTACCTAACACCTGAGATCAAATGTCACTCATATTATTTGATTACCGTTTTCCACTCACATTTTTTACTTTTCTTTTTAAGCCTGTATTTCACAATTTTACTTTAAAACATAAAAATATACTAGAAGTATCAGAAGGACAAAACAGCCGTCATGTTATTTCAGAGTGTACTAACATTTGATATCAAACTATAAACTCAAACTATAAAGGAACAGAAAATGGAAATATTCATGTAAATGCAAGTTTCACAAAAATTGTACTTCGTTATTTCCCACGATTGTGAATAGGCCTTTGAGGACTGCGGTAAACTGAGGGAAATCTGAAGCATCATGTTCAGGCCGGCCAACAGAAGCTTCACTTCACCGAGCGGGCTGCGTTGCGGACACGTGACCGTCATGTAAAGTTTCCGGGAATACCGTGAACGCATCATAGTCAGAGCTTCAAGTCCAACAAGCAGAGGGCCGACCGCAGCTCCGCAGAAGTGAAAGTGACAGAGGTGAGCTGCAAGGAGAAAAGACGGCTGCAAGACGTTGCGCTGGTTTGTTTCACTGCACCAGGTGGGACAAGGAGGCAGGTTCGAAAGTACAGAGCTGCTCTTCTGTGTTTCCTGTTTCTTAAGTTGACTTGAGTCGCTCTATAAATGCATTGGATCCGGTGACAGCCTCGACACAAGCACCGCACGAGCCTCGACAGACATGGTAAGTCAATATCAAAGTCCTGTGGACTTTGTATTATGAGAGCTGTCAACGTCTAGAAGAAGAGAGAGGTAAGAGGGGAAGCTTTGTGTGACTCTGCTTTAAGAAACATTCTTTAAGGGGCTTTTCAATTTGTGGGCATAAGGTAACAGTGGGCAAAGGAGACAACAGCTCCGATGTCAACTGGCACGGCTTCGATTTTAAATGATCAATATTTACCCAGAAGATAATATAAGTGAGATTCAGAATCCTTTTTTTAGTTAAACACACGTGACTCTGGTGTCAGGTCGAAATACCTTGAGGCGATTCCCAAAGAAAGTGTATACAAGTAATTTAAACACCAAAACAAAAGCATGCATTGAAAAAGCGCAAGTGAAAGCATCACGGCTGTCTTTACACTGTTCATATGGAGGCGTTCATGTCCGGGAGTGGGTCACTCAGGGTAACGTTTAAATTCCAGAGCAACAGGTGTGAAGTCAGAGAGAGATGTAAATAAAATAAAAGTTAAATGTCTCTCCTTCATGCATTTCTTATTGTTTAATCATGAAGCCATTGGGTCACGAATTAAGAATGCATTTTTGGCAGTCAGCAGCAGCATTGCTTACATCACAGTGACCTCCGTGCGTGCTCCCCCTCTATATGAATGAGGTCTATTAGGTGTGACAGAAAACACAAGATAAGTATTATGATTAAACGACCCAGCAGGTTTCACAGCTCAGATAGGATCAGTGCCACACTGTTTTATAATGAACTTGCTATTGCACGACGTGGGTGTGGTTTCCCTGGATATGCCAGGTACATTAATGCAGGCAGGAGGGAGGGAGTGAGGGAAGGAAGGAAGCAAGGAGGGGAACTGGAATGGGCAGCAGTTCCTGTGTTAAGACGTAGGCTGAATTTTAAACACAGACTATTGTTCAACTACCATTTGGTGGGCCAAAAATGAGATAACTGGCCTTTCAGGGCATCCATGAATCTGCTTCCAGCCATAGGTATAAAGTCTGCTCTTCTGAGCCCACTGTGAACGTGCATGCAGTGTGCATACAGTAAGGTTTCACAGGAAGTGTCAGTGAATTATGAAATCAGGTGCCGAGAGCGAACTTGTTTTGCTCTATCTGTTGGTTTCCTGTTCCTGTCAGCTTCTGAGATGCTGAGTTCCTTTCAGGGCTCAGAGGGCAAAGGTGAAGGAGAAACCTGTCAGAATACTAATTGCTTTGAGGTCAGACTTCTCACTAAATATCCTGCGCCAGCAATCTGCAGTTAACCTGTTGTTGTTTGGTTCGTTGGATGTCCAGGCCCTCAGAGGACTGCGTAAACAGCTGCTGGTGGAGCTCTGATCTGGGAAAACCTGTCCTACTTCATTTTATTCATCTCTTATCTCATAACTTGTTCGTCTTCTCACAGGAGCTTCAAGTTGCAGTGCGTCAGTTACTTCAAATAGCAGTTATTGTACTCATCCTTCAGTCTGAAAACATGTCACAGCAGGACGACTGCTAAACTTCACTGCAGGACTGTCGGTATGTTTAGAAAACAGCGAGTCAGTCTGATCTGTATCAGGCAGGCAGAGGTTCAGTTTCTTCACCTGGCAGTCTGTCTGGAGAAGAAGCTGTGAGATTGTCATTTTACCTACTTTTTGGAAATTGTGCAGACAAAAACATGAAGGAATCACAAATGTAATATTCATAATTTAGAAAGGGGATAAAACAGTAATGACATAACTGAAGCACAACTAGTGCAAAAAGCAACCTGAGTACTTAAAGCTTCAGCACTTCCATGACCTCTTCTCCATGGGAAAGAGCAGAAGACCTTGAAGGCGCTGAGGTATCCTGACCTTTAGTGCCTAATATGGGCCAAGTTCCAAAAGCAGTGGATCCTACATTTCCCATAATGCAACCATTGCTATTTTCATGAAATTCTCACTGCCAGGTAAATTAAATTGAATGACATCATTTCAAAGCGGCTGCATTCAAAGTCAGTGGGAACAAGAATCAGGGGTCAAAACTTGGAAGTGCAACCTTGAGACTTAAGTACAAGCTAGTATGCGATGGCCATTGCTGCGTACAGCTATTTACCAGATCCTTGTATTCTCATCCATGAATTCCTCATATTTTTAATCTAGTTACAGTTTGCTTTTACATGCTTTTACATAGCTCCGTGTTTCTGCACTGCACGTGCAGAAGACGTGCTCATGCTAACTGCTCATGCTAACTAACTTCAACTAACTGGTTATCCCAGAACATAAAATGCATCACATCCTGTGTTGTGGGAGATTTTCCCCAACAAACAGAAAGCTGGCACTGGGTGTTAACAATGAGAAATGACTACGATCCATGCTGTTATCTTTTTTTCACTGTTGAAAGTTCAAACAATGTGAGCACATAAATTCCTGTGAAAAGTCCAAAAAGACTAGATTCATCCACATCATGTCTCACTTTTTAACTACTGTGTGTGTCGATTGGACAGGAGAATGGGAAGAGCCGCCTGCAGCAGGCCCAGGAGGATGTGGAGGAGGTGAAGGGCATCATGCTGGACAACCTGAACAAGGCTGATGAGAGAGCTGGTAAACTGGATGAGCTGGAGGATAGGGCTGATAACCTGCTGGCAAAGGTAACCTGAGGTTATTTTAGCTAAGAGTTAAATAATCTGTTGTCCATAAACAGTGGCATGGAGGAGGCGAGTGACTGGAGCAAATGGCACACAGACTCCCTTTCCACAGGCATCTAGGGAATAAAACTAGGAAATGTCATATTGATGTCTATAAATACACCTTAGGTGGAGCTGGAGAGGAAAACAAATGTACAATTTACATCCTGATTGTGTTTTATGGTGCTATTTTTAGAGAGGTATTTCCTATTGTTTCCTAAGATGAATGAAGTGAGCTGGTCTCCCTGGGTATGACAGAGTGAGTCCAGGACATGCCACGAGGCAAATGTCCGTCCGGGGGTCGACAAGCAGGTCATATCGTTCCCACATTTCCCCGTTGGACTGTGTTACATCACAAAATTCTCAGAGAAGTTAAAAAAGCAAACAGGCAGACGACTGAAATTTCAGTTGAAGAACCACACTTTTGATAACATGGATTATGAGCACAAGCAAACAGCTCCTGAGCTGAAGTTCAGCGCTGAGGTGGACCATTCAATATTTTTATTTAAACAGTGGGTCGAGTGACTGTGTGTCACGTGAAGGGGATCGCTCATATTGACAAACCCACAGAGAATTATCACCAGACTGCTGCTCCCCTCCGCTCTGCACAGCATTTTAGTATCTTTCTCCTCTGTTTTGATGCTGGACAGGTTGTCTCCATGTGATTTTAGACTTTTTTTGTTGAAAACAACAGTCTCCTGGGGCCAAAAACAATGGTAATAACAGCAGAGAACCTGAAACATAACAGTGAAATGTGGGCTGTAAAAGCAAAATAGTGAGCTGAAAGAAGCTAAAAAATGGAGCTGAGAGGAACTGCAGAGTCAGATAATATGAGGTCATCATCATAAGTGGTTGCATTACATGCAGTCATTGTCAACATGAAAATATTGATTTGTGCAGCATTAAGTTTGATCATGGTGCTCAATTTCAGAGGTCTTCTGAGAGGTGCTTTCGTGATTTGCCTTTCCTAATTCATCACAAGGTGTATCCAAGTGCTCCTCGAACATACATGTTAGTCATCTGTCTGTTTTGGAGTTTTTTTGCTTGTCTGGGAACTGCTCAACAGTGTGATGTAACATGGGCCAATGGGACAACGACCAAAGTAGTCATGTGATCAATTGTTAATATAAACATATTTAATACAGGCCCTTTAAGAAAAGGAAAGTTGGGAAAGAATTGGAGTTCCTTTTTTATACAGATGAAAAACAAAGTACAAACCTGGCTCTGATATTCAGTCCACGCTTCATCACAGATAAACATACTGATCTGTCGATGTGTTTCCTGGATTGGATATGTGTTCTTAGAAGGCTTTGGAGGTGTCATATATGAAAATTGGTATCGGGTGCATAATCTAATCTGGCATATGCTCCATACATTGAAGACTATCAGACATTCAGAAGCAGGGTATTTGCACAACAGCGTGATGTAACAACTTCTGTTTGTGTTTTTCTTTTCCAGAGTAAAGCTTTTGAAAAGACCACCCACCAGGTGAAGCAACAGAAAAGATGGGAGAACAAGAAGATGAAAATCGTGTTTATTGGCATCGGAGTGGTGGCTGCAGCCATCATTATTGGACTCATAATATATGCCATTGTTGATAGTACAAGAGGACAGTAGCTCCTTGGCTGATGAAAGCAAAATAAGACATCAGGACTGAGGGACAAGACGTGGAGGAGCGCACACTGTGGGACTCCAGCATCTTGCCTGAACTGCTCAGTCTGTGATATTTCTGTGTTTAAAGATATTTATGGGACTATTGGTCCCACTCTTCACACGTGTAAGTCTTCAGTTGATATGGTACCATTGGTTGCTTGGCTGCTTCGCTGTGTTTTTGTAACTTTTCAAAGGTCATGTCCCTGTCAGGCCCACATTGGAAGGACACACGAATCTTCATGCAGATCTAAATAGAAAGTGCTCAGACACGACCCCACCACTTTAAGCAAAACTATGAATTACTCGTTTCTTTTGCAAAACATCATTAGGTGCTACTTCTGCTTAGACATAACGTTTCCGTTCACCACTCAGAGGAACAGAAGATCAATATCACTGATCGCTGAACTGAAGATGGAATTCATTGCACCAATGCTTCACTCCAGGATTTGGGGAGAGTGGACTGTCAGTGCAAGAAGACAGAAAAGAAAACAGACGGGATGGCGAACGTGGTAATGATATGCAGCTTTAGATAGCTTCGAATTGGAAAGAATGAACTGATGTGTTGTCACATAAAATTTCATCTTTCAAAAATGAAATGTCCCCACAGTTGTCTGTCCCATTAAAATGTGTGTGCTTAAAAAGATCTCTTGATCTGTGCATGTACTTGTTTTATACATCAGTATAACATGCATGAGATGTGCATAGACAACAGATTCATGCCTTGAAATATTCATATTTTGCTCATGTTTTGTGTTATTTTTATTAAATGGCCAGTCTAAAATCAGGTCTGACACTGTGTATCCACTGTGAGTGCATACAAACCAGATGGCAAAGCACTGGTGAAGGTGTTGAGATAGATATGTAGAGTACTTCACTGATTCCCAAAGGGCAATGGCAGCGTTGCAAAACACACATAGTTTGCACTAAGGTGACCTGAGGTGAGTAAGAAAAAACGACTATTTTAAAAATAGATACATGTGTGCATAAAAACTGCTGCACTGGGTAAAAAAAATAAGATAGAACATAAGTCGATCCAGATAAAACATAAGATAGAGCTCTCACAGTGCAAATTAAAGTTGACTGTGCGAAGTCCCTCAGAAGATAAGTCTGCCCCTCTTGCGCAGAGGGGGAGTCATCGTACAGCCATCATCCACGTGGAACCAGTATTTAGAGCCTGAAATTCTACATGATCCTTCAGAGGCATAGAGAAAGTTTGAGCCTGGAAACTGCTTAAAGTGGATTACTGCATTTCTACAGCTTCAGTGAAGAAAATCAGGTTGAACAGTGACCCCTGCTGGCCGATATTTTTACTTTAGCTACATGAGGAGAACAGATGGAAAAAATGCTTCACCAATCACCTGATCGGTAACCAGACATGACAGTTATCAACCATGAACCTTTGTGTTTACTTACATACTGGATGGCAGTGTGTGAAAGCCTTGAAAATGAATCAGAATCCATATATCATGAGGGCACGTTGCACACATGAGGTGTTAACAGAGTAACCATATTTATAATTACTTTCCTGATCAGAACAGTCTGTCTGTACTGTTGGTAAATTTCTTCAGATAATCTAAACCTCATGAAGACAGTGCGGTCAACATGGAGACATTGACTGTGCATAAACATTGAATGAAGGCATTTTGATTCATTAATTTGAGCCCACAATTATTTGACATGTGGGAATGAATGTCTTTCATACATAGTGAGTAACTACAGAGACATTCATGCCTGAATGTGCTGTTCAGCTCCACTGTAACCGTCTTTATTTCAGTGATTGATCAGCATAGTCACGGTGTTTTCCAGTTAAACCTTTTTGTTTTAGGGTTTTACAACTGACAGGTGATACACTGAAATCAGTTTGCTGTCACTATGGAGATGATGGATGTCAGTGTTTATGATGCTTGGTAAGAAAATGTGCACGGTTTACAACCTGTTATGTGTCTGCAATAAACAGCTTGTTTGTTCCATGTTTTATGATGTTGAAACAGTGTGCAGTAGCCAACAGATGGCAGACTAAAAGCAACTGAATTAAAGAGATAGCTCACCCAAATTGCAAAAAGAATCATATATGTCTGGTGGTATGTATTCAGATGTGGTGCACATGGAACATTTACATGTCTAACCGATCATTCCTATCCAGAAACTGTGTCCCTGTTTGTCTGTCTGGATAACACACAGAGCTCACTGTCAAGTGCTTTTCTTAGTTTCAACCCAAGAAATAATCCCTCTGAAGATTGGGCAAACTGTGCTGAGCTCTTACTTTTATTAATAGGCTTATGGCCATTGACATATTTCTACTGTATCTCAGGCTGCATCATGCTAAATCCAAAGGACACTCAAGACACACAAGCCAATAATGCCTCCACTGAGGTCCACTAAAGTTATACCAGTACCCTGTCTGAAATTTTATCAGAAAAATAAATTACTACACGAACAAACAAACAAAAAAAATTATTGGATTTTCTGACTGAGTCTGTCTTTGGTGTATTTAGAATACTTTCGCCATGCTATGCACCAAAGAAGTGGGCCACATTATACTGACAATCTGCCTTAATAAAACTGTTCTTAGTCCCCAGTGACTGCAGCATTTTCTTTCTAACTTATCATTCTATCCATCTCTAACTCAAAAAGTAATGGTCACACCATACAGGTGTTGAAACCAGTCCCAGTGCCTTTGGTTTTACTGGAGTGGAACATAGGTCGTACTGTCTCTTCATGCTCCTAAACAGTTATGCTTTTACATCCTTTAAATTTTGCCATCACTTCAAAATTAACTTTGAATGATATTCTAAATTCACTCTGAATTCTCATTGAATTCACACAGATTTGATCAATCTTTGAAGTGTGTGTAAATGTGTATTGTAGAAGTGTGTAAGCTGTGGCCAGTTTAAGATCCAGTGTAGTAATTGCTGGTGTTGTTTGACTCAGATGAATCCTGTTTTCCTGTGCTTCAGGTCCACTTCCTCCCTGTGCTCTCAGCCTGCCTGCCTGCCTCACTCAGCACCTTCAGTCCTCTCCAGCAAACAGCTCAGCTCTCCAAATCTCCATCTCTTCAATAAAACTTCATTTGAACTTCTGCAAGCCGTGTGTCCGAGTCCTGTTTTTGGCTCCAAAGTTACCTAAACATAACAACTTAGTTCAATCGCTTTACGTTTTCATCTCATTAAGGCACGTCAAGTTTTCTCCTCCTAGATATTGTCTAATTGAATCTGCAGCAAAGTCATATTCTTGATTGGTTAAACTTTCATATTTTTTTCATTTTCCAACCTAAAACCACTTTGGTGATTTTTAATCTAATTTTTAATTTTTATCTCTTTTTAAGTTTGCAAATCATTTGCCTTTCTGATAGAAAACTTTCCAAATTCATATTTCATTAATTCACAAAAGTACTCAGAAGAACCCTCAACAGACAACTTAAAGGGAAACATAGTAAGCCCCATGGCGCCATGGGGCCCCTGTTCCAGGCCCTGTCCGAATGGTGAGAGTGAGAGCATCACACTCCACTGCCTACTGTACTGTACTGTACTGTACTGTAAAAAAAATAAATAAATAAAAAAATAAAATAAAAAAATGCTTACAGTTGTCAGAGGCTTTCCTTGGAATAAAGTTTTTATTATTTAATATTTGTTCCTTCAAGAGCCTGTGATTTACTTGATTCCTTTTTATTTTGCACCTTTTTTATGAAAGGATTTTATGAAGGTTTCATGATTGATGTGAGCATGTGTGACAGAGGCTATGCCTCTTTGATATTAACCATTTTTTATTATCATAAGATGTTGGAATAATGCTACATAACTAAATGTATTGTTGGTGGCATAAACATTTAGCAGGATAAATTGACTGTGATTTACATCAGCAACTAAAATACAGTGGTGGGATGTAAGGAAGTACATTTATTCAAGTACTGGTACAAATTTGAAGTACTTGTACTTTCATTCAGTCTTTTCTTTAAATGGCACTTCTATTCCACTACATTTCAGGGGGAAGTATTGTACTTTTAACTCTACTATATTTATCTGAGAGGATTAGTTAGATTGTTTTGTTATACATTGAACTACCCATCTGATTGACTCTTGGTTGCTGTGACAGCATTTCTCACTAGTTTTAGAAATTTTACAAGCCAAACAATCAATCGTTTAATGTAGAAAAGAATCATCAGATTGATCAGTAATGAAAATAATCATGTATACAATATAATTTAAAAAGCAGCTTTTATATTATTGAATGAATAATGATAATTATAATATATGACGTTATAACAGTCACAGGGGACATTTTTCTGCAGTAAGTACTTTAACTTTTAAGAACATTTTCCTGTTTACACTTAAATACTTCTCTTTAAGTAATATTTTCAATGCAGGACTTTTTCTTTCTCATGTTGGTATTAGTGATTTCACTTAAGGATGTGAATACTTGTAACATCAACAGTCCATTTTCCACACGTGTTTTTCACCATGCTTTCAAATGGCGACCCCTGCTGGTCAATTTCTGCCATTGACCCATGTCTCACTATCACACTCGATTTTTCCAAAAGCTTCACGTGTTGGACAAGCATGAATTTCCTGAATGTAGATCAGCACCTATACCTCTGCACTCCAAAGATGTGGAAAGAGCTTTTGTTTTAAGCAGGTCTTGTATGCCGGTCCTCTAATAGATATGAAGGGTTCAATGTAAGGTAATGAAAACACAAGGATTCTTACATGCGGGTGATTACACACTTAACATAATAATAATTATATTATATTATATTATATTATATTATATTATATTATATTATATTATATTATATTATATTATATTATATTCATTATTTCTGCCAACATAAATCCTACATACTGAACTTTTGATTTAAAAACACTGCTTATTTATTAAGCAGAGGGGGTTCAGGGGCAGCTGCAGAGCACGTTCGGAGAAGTTTTGACCCGGAAATGACGTCAACTAGTCCTTCCTGCATCAGGACCGGCAAGATGGCAGCGGACACGCAGGTTTGTGTGGCTTTTCTTTTAATAGTAGACTATTTGCCAGCAGAAACATATTCATGTTCCGCAGAAGCCAAATTTGCGCTATACGGATTTAAACTTTCTAAACATTTTGGTTTGTGTTGGCATTCAACGAGAAACCGAGGCAACATTTATCAGTAGCTAGCGAGCAGGCTGCTAGCTCTGTGCTACGTAGCCTCAGTGTGACTTCATTACACCGAGCCGCTGCTGCACCCAACGGTAACCACCCCATGCTGACACAGACTGGTTTGTGTCCACAGTGAGAGGCGAGCTGAAGCTTTATTGACACAATGTCGTCTGGTAAATGAACTCATTAGGGGCGTGAAGTTACTGCTATTAACTTCAATTACTCTGAATTCTCCAAGTTAGGCAGACGGTCTTATGTGATGAGTTTAGCCACGCCCTCCATAAGAAGTACATTGCTATCAGTTCTCTGATTTTACTGCAGTAAATATACTGCAAACCAGTCAGCGTGACACTATAATACTACTGCCTGAGCTGAAAATTCCAAATTGATTTAGAAACAAGGCCTCCAGTGTATACTGCCATTGATGAGCAAGATGAACAAGAATTGACAAACATGTAATTAGAGAATTTGTTGATTTGTCCAGAAAATCAGTCAGCTGCTTTTTTGATAAGCAGCCAATCATTTAAGACATTCCTGGAGGAAAAGAAGAAAAAGTCTAGTATTCTCAAGGTCTAGACGAAACACAGATGACAGATTACAGTTACAAAGTCACAAGTCCCATACATCCATAAACTCAGTATGTTGTGGTCCTGGATTGTCCTGACCTCGGTGTCACTGCTGCCTTTAGACCACTCCTTATACTAAATCTTACTATTTCAGGTTTCAGATACACTGAAGAAATTTGCTGTGAAAGTGACTACAGCCAGTGTGAAAGAGCGTAAGGAGATATTTGGAGAGCTGAAACAATGTATAAAGGGCAAAGGTGAGAGATTTTTGGTATTTCATTTTCTACACAATGTTTAAAGTTGGATGCTATAGTCAACACTAATGCTTCTTCAAAATATCTCTTTCAGAGTTACCAGAGAACGCCATCAAAGGTCTATGCAAGCTCTTCTGTCTCACTCCACACAGATATCAGTAGGTGTACATAATGACGTTCAGCCACGAGAAAACCAGCCTTTAGACAGTGGAGTGCTCTCACAATATTGTTTTAATATTAATTCCAATGTTCAGTTTTGGTTGAAAGTGTTTTGAGAGGTGTTGTTCAAACTTTTTGGCCATTTTGAAGCATGTAGTTTGTGGTGCTGTTGAATTCTGTTGCACTGCACAAAGAGGTGTTTCTGTTTTTTAACCTGCCCTCGCTGATATGTAGTCAATGGTTGGACAAAATATTGGAAACACCCGTGAGTGTGTATTCTTTGTGTTGACATGGGTGTGTGTGCTTCTCAGGGATGCTGCATCACGCAGAGAGCTCCTCTCTGTCATTGGCCAGCTGGCTGACAGTCAGCCTGACATCCTGGTAAGCAGCCTCCTCCACTGCCTGCTCAACAGTGGAGTCATCAGCAAAAGTGGAGAGCCCAGGTACTGCTCTGAACTGTATATTGCATTTTTTTATCTAGAAAGTTTATAGTTACACCAGTTAATAAATTCCTATGTACATTTACAGATGAGAACAGTTGCATCATCACAGAACTGTCAGCATTAGATTACTTAGGTTTTTTCTTTCTGTTTGACAGGCAGGGTAAGCAAGAATATATATAGTGTAGTGTATGTAGTTGTGATGATGTGAGAGCAGTTGGCAGAAATGCAATAAACTAGATTAGTATCCTACAACAAGGTTTTCACAGGATTAACTAATTAAAGCAGCAGAAAATCTGAAATATATCTTTATGCTTTCATAAAAATGGAAGTAAAGAAACATTAAAAACTGATAAATAACCGGTTCGGGGTGTACCCAGCCCTCCGCCCAATGACAGCTGGGATGGGCTCCACACACTAAATGAGGCACACTAAATGAGTGTGTCTTGGAACTAACTTCAGTTGCAACTAACAGCTATTACTGAAAAATCACTGAAACGATAAATCGATCATCAAATAGTTGCAGATGAATTTTCTTTTGATTGATTAATCAAGTAATCGTTGCTGCTCTAGCTGTACATTACCCAGACGGTGCTCTTCTCTGCCTCATACTCGCCTCATTGTATTTGCAGTAAAAGCACAGGCTCTGCTGCCTTCATCGGCTTGTCTTGGACCTGCATTTTAGTCTCCAGTGTGTTTTCTGCCCCAGAGAAAAGACAAGGAGCCGTTTGGAAGAAAATGGTCAGTGAAAGAATATCTGTCTTTTTTTTAAAGTCATTTCTGTTAATGTATCCTGTGATGTTGTTGTCTTGGTTACCGGCTGAAGTGGCTGATGGAGTTGACAGATTTGTGACACAGAATTTGTTCTCATTTGATGAGAGTCAGTGATTTATTTTGGATGCTGGTATGACCTCCCTTGTGGTCTGTTGTCCCCTCTTGTAGGTGGAGGTACAGAGCCTTCTTGTGGCTGAGGTGGTGGGTGGAGCCAAGACAACAGCACAGAAATCAAGCCTCAAGAATCTCAGCCACCTCTGGGAGGAGGTGAGTACACTACTCTGTTTGGAATACACTGGCAGCAAAGCACACATGTTGATCTTGTCAAACCTGATGATCAGACTGAATTTCCATTTAGTTTGATGTGGGAGCTGATCTGGAAACAGGCTAAGGAGGTTGTGTTCTTTTTTTACCCATCAGCCTGGTAAAGGTCATAGTCCCAATTACCTTTTATCAGCTCTGTGCACAGTGACAAAGTTTGCTAAAATAAATAAAAATAAAGCAAAACCTTATGAAACAAGATACAAGAAAAATTCTAATTGTGCAACGTTCTTGTTGGCCTTTTTGTTTTTCAGTTGAATTATATTTTAATTCAAGGAAATCCGCTATTAAAAAGACATGTTTTGTTTTTTTCAAAAGTTAAATTAAAGCATGATGTTTCTGAAGTCAGTGAGTAATCATTTTAAATAATTGTGGTTTCAGTATTGCCGTATGTATACTTGACCTGTTGACGCTGCTTAGAAAGGGTCATGAATCCTCATCCATGAGCTGAAAACAACTGTAATATACACTAAACACTGGATCCGTCTGACACTTTGTTGTTTTTAACAGAATCCCGGACTGGTGGATCAATACATCAGCACACTGCTGAGTCTGGACCAGAGCCCTACTACTCTGGCCATGCTGGGCATGTGTTTAGACTTCTGCGCTGCTCAGAAAGACAAAGGTACAATAGAGAAGCACAAGGTGAGTTTTTCTTTTCATGGGTTCTTTTGTTCTCACTTTATTCTGGTGTTGATTACTTTGATACACTTCATTCAGACCAAGGAGCACATACAATCTCAGATGAATATGATTTGGAGCTGCAACATTCAACCTTGTATCTCCTGTTTTTTTTTTTGTTTTGTTTTGTTTTGTTGTTTTTTTTCCCAGAGTGCTCTGTTGGACCTGTACATAAAATCAGTCCTTATGAGCAAGACAAAACCACAGCAGCACATTTTGGACAAAAGTGGCTCCTTGCTGCGTCACGTTACACACTCTGAGTTCAAGGAGCTGCTACTCCCTACGCTGCAGAAGACGATGCTCCGCAGTCCAGAGAACGCCATTCAGAGTGAGATGCTTTCTGATGACCGTGTTGAACACTCACCTGTGCGATGCTCAGGTGGCTCTTGCACAGTGAATTAAAACATCATCTGGTCTCTTCCAGCTATTTCCTGTCTGCTGTCTGCTGTAACTCTCGACCTCAGCCAGTATGCCATGGATATTGGAAAGGCCATTGCAAGTAAGGCCTTAATGGATCCTCATTTGATTTAATTTTGCATGTGTCTTGTTAAACATATTCTTAAAACGACACAGACTTGTCATGAGGGGATGATTCGTCAGAGGGGAAATAATGACTGAAAACCTAGATACTCACTTTAGCATAATTATGTGTATTTAATTAGTGGTGTGATCTGTGTTTTAGGCCAGCTGAAAGCTAATAATGCGCAACTAATGGAGGAGGCGGTCCAGGCCATGCAGAACCTGGTCCAGCAGTGCAGTGACCCCTCTGCTGTGCAGGACATCGTCACACACCTCTTCAAGATCCTCGGAGGTCAACTAATTACTCACCTATCAGACTGAAATATCGTCTTAATCGCGCTTGGTTTGCTCACCAGAGTCATTGTTGTGGTTTCAGGTTCTGAGGGAAAGCTCACAGTTGTTGCCCAAAAGATGAGTGTGTTATCAGGTAAGAGGCTCTGCAGACATTTGTAATTATTGACTATCCATGAGATGGAATTGCAAGCAGTAGGGGTGAGCAATATGGCCCTGAATTAATATCAGGGTATTTCTGTGATAATGATATTTTTGATGATATAACAAAACAAATATTTGGGGTTTAGACCTCATCCAAGCGGTTGAGCTCTCTTTGAATGGTTATGGCTCTCCTCGTACTCGTATTAAAAATTGCATTTGTATTATTGGGCATAGTATGATATGACACAACCCTAGCAAGCAGTTTTATTTCTATTCAAGGGATTGCCAGCTGCAGCCATCATGCCGTGTCAGGAACCTCCAACCAGACTCTCAGCTCCGCAGTCACTGTGATGTTCATCCCTTATTTACAACAAGAAGGTATCATTGCTCCACCTTTTCTTCTTCTACTTCCTGCCAGAACGCCAGACAAATTTACTGACTTGAGGGAATCTTTCAAAGACCGTTGTGTAATGTTTCAGTCTCCTAACGTTTCATTTTTCGTTTTATTTAGTTCATGAGGGGACCCTGGTGCATGCAGTGTCTGTGCTGTCCCAGTGGAGCAGCCGTCTCACAGTGGAAGTTCCCACCGCTCTGCTGGATTGGTTGAAGAAAGCTTTCACCCTCAAGACCTCCACCTCTCTGGTTCGACACGCCTACCTTCAGGCCATGCTGGGGGCCTTCAGAGGTCAGTCACACAAAGGACTTTATGCTACGTGTCTAATTTACAGTTCCTTAAATTGAACTCAGCTCTAATCCCTGTGCTGTATCATTTTCCCTGCTTTCAGGTGACACTCTGGCTCAAGCCACAGACCTCATGCCCTTGCTCCTCCAAACAGTGGAGAAGGCTGCAGCACAAAACTCCCAGCATGCTCTGCTTGCAGAAGGCGTGACAGCTTCTGTTCTGCTGAGTCGACTGGCACTGCTGGAGACGCAGATAGGTGAGGATCCCGTCTCAATAATGGCTTTTTCTCACTCATGAAGGCTGGTGAAGAACTCTTAGTATACAAGGATGGGAAGTGATGAGGGTTTTTTGTCTTTTTTGTCTCTGCAGAAGCTAAGTTCTCCAACTTTTGGAACCTGATCTTAGACGAGAAGAAGCCTCTTTTCACCACTGAGAAGTTCCTGTCCCAGGCCAGCGAGGAAAGTAAGGCAAAATGTCTTACGAGTTTAAAGACTCATGACGGTTTTAAAATGTTAAGACATGGAGTGATGCCTTTTTTTTCTCTGTCTGTAGCTCTGCTCACAGTGCTGCTGCTCTGTGAAAGGCTCTTCCTGGACCATGCTCACAGGCTGAACACCAGCAAATCACAGTGAGTCCGTCCCTCTGTCAACATGTCGAGAGCTTTTGGGCCACAAATGTCTTTAGAGCACTTACATATTAATGTTAAACCATGCCACCACTAGCAGCTGGGGTGCAGCAGGCATTGTTCACATATTTGTGTGTACCCAGATGATTAAAAAGTATATCCATCAGGAGATGTATGAAGCATTTTCATCCAGTGATTTCCTGTGAATATTTGTGCTCTGAAAGATTTTGTCATAATAGAGGTCTAATCTTCTTTTTATGCAGAATAGAAATCCAGTGCAGCATTTGCTTTAATCCTGTAGTGTTTATTGACTAGTCAATGTTACCTGTATGTAACTGTTCTGTAGGATGTATCATCATGCCACAGTTGCAGTCCTGTTGTCTCGGAGCTGGCGTGTGAGGAAGCGGGCACAGCAGACAATCAGGAAGCTGCTCTCCTCTCTGGGTGGATCCAGTCTCGCCTATGGCCTTCTGGGAGAGCTCCGCGTGGTCATCAACAAACACAAAGTACAGAATCAATGTTCACCATAATCATTCAGCTGCTACAGCAGCAAAAACAAGTCCATTTGATTCTCAGCCTGAGTGTTACTGACGGCATGCTGTACACTTTCAGGTTTTGCCACAGGACGTCCTGGTATCAGAGTCAGGAGAGCTCACTGAGCTGGGCCGCAGCTACGTTCCCCCTCGGGTCCTGCTGGACGCACTGTGTGTTGTTTGCTCCTCAGCCAGCCAATGGGGCGACCGTACCGAAGCAGAGAATTTGGCCATGGAGATCCTCATAGTGACTCATCATCCATCCATAGGTATGAGAGTCACGTTACCTGTTGCCAGGTTTTTGTATCCTAATTCCTGTGCTTTATTGGGATAGCACGTTGTTGCTCTGTCCCATATTTGACATCTTGTCCGCTCCATCTCTTTCAGTTGGAGCTCGTCGCGGCCTCTGGCCTGTTCTGCTGCACTCCATGAACCTGAAAGCAGAAGAATTTATAGAAAAGAATCTGGAGGCTATTCTGCCACATCTGCTGGAGGTCAACGCTGACAACCAGGTCTGAAAATAACACGCGCCTCTTTATGCTGCATGTGCATGAGATTCATGCACACACCAACACTGATGTCTACTTAACCGATGTGAAATAACCGAGATCTGCAAACAGAATGGGGAAGAAAGTGCAGAAAATCTAAAGGGACACTGATGTTTGGCTCTTGATGGTGTGTTTTACATGCTACCCGAATGTTTAGTGGTCATGTTTCTCTCCTCAGGCAGTGAAAAATGCTGTCGGTGCCCTCTCTGGCCTCTCCCCAAACAAGCTGTTACCGCGGGTAATCAGTCATGTCACCCAGGAACTTTACCGGCCCGCTCTACTCCAGGTCACCAGGGAAGATTATGCCATCATGCTGACACCTAAGGGAGAACTCTACGACAAAAGCATCATCCAGAGGTGACACACAGCCTTCCCCTACTGCTGTGGACTGAACTCGACAGCAGTCACCAGAACTTTCTGTTGCTTATTTGGCACTTAGTTAAGTCTGTCTTCTGCCTCTGCTCTTGCTGCAGTGCTCAGAAGGAAAGCACCAAGAAAGTCAACATGAAGAGAGAGAACAAGGCCTACTCCTACAAGGAGCAAATCATTGAACTGGAGTTACAGGAGGTGCAGTGCTCTTACCACGACTTGTGTGTTTTTGGTGGTGTTAATGTCGGGGACACATTTTGATTTTTGTCTTTGATCTTCCAGGAGCTAAAGAAGAAAAAAGGCATCAAAGAGGAATTGCAGCTAACCAACAAACAAAAGGAAATGATGCAAATCCAGCTGGAAAAGGAAGACTCTATTCGCAAGAGACTTCAAGGGGTACGGAGCCAAGTCTTCAAAGTGAATTCTCTAAATTGAGTGTGTGAAACATGACGGTCTATATTTCTCCTGATTGAGCTTTGACGTCCCTGTTGTTGTCACCAGCTGGATGTGGAGCTGCAGAGCGTCGTGGGTCTGCTGGAAGCCACTCTGATAGAGAGACCACCTCAGATTACCAGCGAGCTCCCCGCTGTCCTCCAGGTCCTCATGCCACTGCTAAAATCCCCTCTGGCTGCTCCCCGCATCCGACAGGTCTTCCTGGACATCGGGGTGTGCCTCATGCCCAAACACCTTCAATCTCTAGGTTGGTCTATGTGCCTTGTCTTAGTAATGTCTTGTACGGACAGACGCAGCCTCAGCATGTTGAGTCAATGTCACATTTTGTCCTTCTAGCTGTGCTCGTGGGACATGTGACTTTACGGTTGCTGAAGCCAGAATGTGATCTGGACATGGCCTGGGGACAGGAGGACCTGGACACAGCAGCCCACCGCACAGTACTATTGCTGCACAACTACACTGTCCCACAGAGAGAGGCCAAGACTGGTGGTGAGCATGGACATGGACACACACCAGAAGCAGCCATGTTGTTTTCAAAGTATACAGTACACACATGCACACTTAAGCTTTGAATCATGTCTCAGTTTCGTGCTAATAATCAAAGTGTTTGAATATGTTCAGATTTGTAGGAAAATGTCTAAACAATGAAACAACAGAGCAAATCTCATTTAATTGTTCTGTTTTCCTGTTTCCTAAAATATCAAGCCAATATTTCAAATATAAATGTTCAAGTTAAACAGGTAGCTAATATTCAAATGGATGATGAAAGGAAGGAAAGATTAAAATAAAAAGACAATATGAGGCAGGAGACGTCTTGAGATGGACTTTTCAGCTGCTTCATTAAAATGTAATCCCAGTAGCATGTCAGAGTTGCAGCAAGCAGCTAAGATAAGAGGTGTGCTTGCAAATACTGACTGCTCTCTTGTTTCTTTGTATTGTTTGTTTTTTCTTAGACGTGGCTCCGCTGTCTGCTCCTGCTTTCTCCTTTTGCTTCCCTCTCCTTAACGCCATGCTCAGGGAGTCTTCAGGCAGCACTGAGGAGACAGAGAACTTGATGACCAAAGCCTTGCAGGTCGTCAACGAACACTCCCAGCTTCGAGCAGGCAACGATGACACTGCCATAGACGAGGTAGACACAGACTGTGATCCTCACAATGTTGGAATGAGACATTATTTATGTGGAAAAATAAAAAGTCCTCAGTGCGGACAACCAGAAATAAGAGAGAAGTCATTGCCATGCACCCTGTTTGTCTGAGAATTTATTCACTCAGCGGTCATCCACATATCTCTCCTTTGTGTGACAGTACTACCATTTCATTTGTAGTTGAATGGATTTATGTACTAACTGTTGTCTTTTCTTGTCTCAGAATGGCCCAGAGCTGCTTCCACGTGTCAACATGCTGCTCCTGCTGACAACAGTCATTTCCACAGCCACCCCGAGACTCCAGGTTTCAATTCATTTCAGATACAAACGCCTGCTTCTTGTAGTTGTTGCCCTGTTTTATTTTCCAGATTCCGTTGTTTCTCGTTTCGTTTGCTGTATTATTTTTTCCCAAGCTTTTTATCTCTTTTAATTCTGTTTCCCTCTGTTCTATCCTTGTCTGTGTCCTGTTGAAAAAAACCGTATATAGCCACATGGATGACAGAATTACTGCTCTGTGATGTGAGGCTTTTCACACTGTGTTTCAGGTGTTGGCGTCTCAGTGTCTCACAGCGCTGTGTTGCAGTGCTGGAGGAGGAGACGGCTGCACTGTGGCGGAGCAGCCGGAGATAGACGTCCTGCTCAACTCCCTCCTCTCACCCTGCTTCTCTGTCCGCGATGCTGCCCTCAGGGTGAGCTTCGGATCACTTCATTTTGAGTAGAGTGAACAGTGTTCTACAGACAGGAAATGTCACCACATTTGGTGGTTTTCAGCTGTTTTCTCCTCAGATTAAGCTCTTATCAGTGAAAAAAACTTAATCAACAAAGGAATGCAGTCTCCAGATCAGTGATTAACACATTTAGTTCTCACCATGGTTACGTGATATATTCTATAGCCCATTTGTATGTGTATTCCTAATAGACATTTTTGCAACCCATTGTGTCTGTGCTCAGGGATTGTTGGAGATGGAGTTTGCCCTGCCCACAGACAGCACAGAGACCAGTGGACTGAGTTTGCTGCGCAGGCTTTGGGTTGCCAGGTTTGATGTTGAGGAGGAGGGCCGGGCCTTGGCTGAAAAGTATGTATACACTAAAACTCATTGGTCCTTCACAAGTGTTTTTTTTTTTCTTTTTTTTTTTTCATCTTTTCCAACAGCAGCCTGCAAACTGGATTTTTGCACCGTGATACAGAATGAAACTGTGTGTGAATTCAAAGGTTGGACTTATTTCTTTGATTGCTCTTCTTCCTTAGGCTCTGGGAGTCTCTGGATCTGGAGTTGGTCCCTGAGCTCTGCTCCCTGCTGATCGGAGACGTCACCCATCATGAGGAGGCCGTCCGTTCTGCAGGTGCCGACGCTCTGTCGAGCGCCGTGTCCCAGTACAGAGACCAGTCTGCCACCGTGCTTGGCCAGCTCACTGAGCTCTACCACCAGAAACTCTATGTGAGACCCTGCACCATGAATAAATCACGCTCCAAATGTCTCCTCTAGCTCTGAATACTACTAGTGGATGAATTTCAACTCAGAAATTAAAGTGTGATATTTATTTTTAAAGAGACCTCCTCCTGTGCTGGATGCCCTGGGCAGGGTCATCTCTGAAGCTCCGCCCGACCAATGGGAGGCCAGGTAAATCTCAATGTTTGTTCACAAAAATTAGATATACCGGCATGTTTTAATTGAAAATCAGTGCGTCCCAGGGGCTTGAGCTAATGCATGCACAGTTAACCATCATAATATCTACATTTGCCTAGTAGCACTTAGGGCAGAAACATCTGGATTAGTTCCAACAGGAAGAGATAAGATGGCAAAAAATAGTAACATTGATGACAGAAAAAGCTGGAAGGTGCTTGTTTTCTGTGTAATTTTGAGACAGATTAAACTCTAATCCTCAATTCAGGCAGACCGTGCTAACGACCATAACATTGTAAATGTTCCTTCTTGCCTTCCACTGAGCTCTTTCACACTTTTTTGTCAGGTGTGGCATTGCTCTGGCTCTGAACAAGCTGTCCCAGTACCTGGATGAACCTCAGATCACCCCACTCTTCCTCTTCTTTGTTCCCGATGCTCTGAACGACCGCCACCCTGAGGTGCGGCGCTGCATGCTGGATGCTGCGCTCTCTGCGCTCAACACACATGGAAAGGTACACCTCACTTTGTATTTCAGCCATTGACTGCACATCAGTGCACACACACACACACACACACACACACACACACACAAATGATTTCAAATATGTAGTATATGACCATTTTATATCTGGCACTGTATTGTATGTACTTGCTTTTTGTATCAGGACAATGTGAGCTCCCTGCTGCCAGTGTTTGAGGAGTTTCTAAAGAACGCCCCCCAGGACGCCAGCTACGACTCTGTCCGTCAGAGTGTGGTTATTCTTATGGGCTCCTTGGCCAAACATCTGGACAAAAATGACCCCAAGGTCAAACCCATCGTGGCCAAGCTCATCACTGCACTCTCTACACCTTCACAGCAGGTAAACAACTTATCATACTTCACTTCGCACCAAGTTTGAGCAGGGATGTTTCTAACGACTGATCTCCCTGACGATTAACAGAAGTTTAGATGAGTCCTGAAACATTTCAGTGTTCCAGACAAATACAGTATGAGAAATTACAGTCAAATATGAGGACACCAGTTTTTGAAAGTGCTCCAGTTTTGAGTAAGAGTGCTGCCGTTGGCAGCCGTGAAACGAGCTGCAATGTAGCCCCACTGAGCATTTGCACACTTTGGATGAACATCCACTTAAAGTGTTTGTTTTTGCCACTCAACAGGCTCAGTTTGTTATTCTAATTATTTGACAACATTATGAAAAGGATCCCCACAGAGATAGACCTTTTTGTTAGCGTAAAATCCTCTTGTTTAACCAGAAACAGTTGCTGTATCGCTCTCACCAAAGCCACCAGATTCCGTTTATAGAAACAGTAATTTTATCATCGTCAAACCCATTTCATTCAAACTCAACAGAAACTCAGGAATTATTTTCCATGGACACTATGACCAGAGACACTTCAATGTGTTGGAGTTCAACAGTAATTTCTAGAAAATTCAACACATTATCTCATTTGGTTTGTCATCAGGTCCAGGAGTCTGTGGCCAGCTGTTTGCCTCCTTTAGTGCCTGCCATCAAGGAGGACGCTGCAGGGATTGTAAGGAACCTGCTGCAGCTGCTGCTGGAGAGCGACAAGTACGCAGAGAGGAAGGGAGCAGCGTACGGACTGGCTGGCCTGGTTAAAGGTCTCGGGATCCTGGCGCTCAAACAACAGGATATCATGACCACGCTGACTGACGCCATCCAGGACAAGAAAAACTTCAGACGACGGGAAGGTCAGTGAACCTTTGTATTAGTTTACACAGATTGATGCCAATGTCATGTTACTCAGAATGCATTGTCTTCATTGTATCTACCACATGGATACCAGAAGGTTAAACCACCATCTACCTGCACTGAAGACTTAAGTGACAAAGTATTTTTGGGGGCCCAAATGTAAGAAACTGCTGACCAGCTGTGTCTCTGTCCAGGAGCGCTGTTTGCCTTTGAGATGCTGTGTAATATGTTGGGAAAGCTGTTTGAGCCATATGTGGTCCACGTACTGCCTCACCTCCTGCTCTGCTTTGGAGATGGAAACCAGTATGTCAGAGAGGTGAGCAGCCAGATCATATCCCTGAATCCACTGTACCTTCTGAATGAATGTCTCACTTTCTGTTTCACAGTGTTAAACGTGCATTTCACAGAATTATGTGCCTTAGTTTTCATAAATTTATCATCTTCAGGTCTTCCTGCACTAATTTAGGAAACTGTCCAATCATTGCTGTCCTCTGTCAGTCGTAGAAATTTGTGAGAAAGCGTAGGATCTCTGTCTAAAGTTTTGCCGCTGTGTCTTCTCTTCGCCAGGCTGCAGATGACTGTGCCAAAGCTGTGATGAGGAACCTGAGTGCCCATGGTGTGAAGCTGGTCCTTCCCTCCCTGCTGGTGGCCCTGGAGGAGGAGTCCTGGAGAACTAAAGCAGGTGAAGAGCCCGACATGCACGGGATTCCAAGGCATTGCTTGAATGTCTTGAGAGGATGGAAAATGATTTATTTGTTGCCTTCAGTTTTTTTCATACTGATATAATATCATAAAGCAGAGGAACATTATGTCCCAGCATACATACTGCTGGCTGAACATGATTTTCATGTCATGAAGAATAGCTTTCAGGTACAACATTATTGTTAAGTTGCTAACCATAGTGATAATAGCTGTGCATAAGATGGGTTAGGTTCCTAACAGTTCCTTCTTATGAATCTTCCTCTTTCCTCCAGGCTCGGTGGAGTTGCTGGGTGCCATGGCTTTCTGTGCACCCAAGCAGTTGTCCTCCTGCCTGCCCAGCATCGTGCCCAAGCTGACTGAGGTGCTGACCGACTCCCACGTGAAGGTGCAGAAGGCCGGCCAGCAGGCCCTCCGACAGATCGGCTCTGTTATCCGCAACCCTGAAATCCTGGGTAAGTGACTGAGAGTCATGGGGTTAGCGCTGCCATCACAGGCGAGGCTTGTTGCCCACAAACCATCTGAAAAATTGACTCAAAGGGGCTTTAAAAACATAGAAAATGTGTGTTTTTCTTCACAGAGAAACAGTTTTGTTCAGTGCTGTATGCCTGTTTCTAATTATTTCATTACTGAACAGTTGGGCCTAACCAAGTTCAAGTTCAAGGGGAAGTCCAACAAAATTAAACATTAAAGTCCGTTTACAAGTGTTGGGAAGTACTACTGCTACGTTAACCACCACTAGAATAACACACACAAATCTTTGACTGAACTGTCAGTGCTTGAGTTGCATTATGGGTAAAGAATGCATGGTATGAAAACAACAATATTTCTGGCTTTGCAGCAGCTTTTGATCCTTTATGAACCTGTCCATAGTGATCCGACGGTGTTAAAGGAGTACTCTTTAAAGCACTAGCATTGTCAGCCAGAGAAAGATTTGTTTTTCCATCTTTGTGTCTAGTTTTTAAGGTCTTCAGGAAAGAGCAGTTATGCATGGGTATGGGTTTCAAACTTTAAAGTGATCATCTCTACAGTGTTATGGAAGTTAGTCCAAAAGCCCAGCTTTATGTACTGCCTCTGTGAACTACGTAACAGTGATAGATTTCAAACTGCAAATCAGAATTAATTCAACTGCCATATACATCTACACCTGTACAAATCTACATTTACTAGTATTTTGACATTGCCAGTCAGAAAAATTCAGGAAAGTAATGTCGTTAACGGCTCAGAAGAGTATTGCAATCAGAATAAATACAGTTTAGAGAGTGACTGATTTTTAGTAAACTAACATGTTGATACCAATGTCATTGTTCTCTCAGCCATTACCCCCATCCTGCTCGACGCTCTCACTGATCCGTCCAGGAGGACTCAGACATGCCTGCAGACCCTGCTGGACACCAAATTTGTCCACTTCATTGACGCCCCCTCCCTGGCCCTCATCATGCCCATCGTTCAGAGAGCCTTCCAAGATCGCTCCACTGACACTCGCAAGATGGCCGCTCAGATCATTGGCAACATGTACTCCCTCACTGACCAGAAGGTACACAGCATTAGCCAAATACCACAGTGAACTAAAAACAGAACCAAACTTTTACTAGCCTTACATTTTGTTTATGACATGTGTTGTTGTTTATAGGACCTGTCACCCTACCTGCCCAGTGTAATTCCTGGACTGAAGGCCTCTCTGTTGGACCCGGTGCCTGAGGTATGTCTACTGACACAAGCAGTACTATGCTAACGTTTGCTCTTTGTGTGTGAAGTTGAAGCTGTAGCTGTCCCTCCTCTCATGCTCTCCAGGTGCGTACGGTCTCAGCCAAAGCCCTGGGTGCCATGGTGAAGGGGATGGGTGAATCCTGCTTTGATGACTTGCTGCCGTGGCTCATGGAGACGCTGGCCTCTGAGCAGAGCTCTGTAGATCGCTCTGGAGCTGCACAAGGTCCCTTCTTCTACACTCTGTCCTTGTGTTGTTTCTGATGAGCTCTTAATACCATTCATCACATGACTCACTCAATGATTTGTACGTGTGTGTCTTCAGGTCTGGCTGAGGTGATGGCTGGACTCGGAGTGGAGAAGCTGGACAAGCTGATGCCAGATGTGGTGCTAACAGCCAGCAAAGTAGACATTGCTTCTCACGTCAGAGATGGTTACATCATGATGTTCATCTACCTGCCACTCACCTTTGGAGACAAGTTCACTCCCTACGTTGGGCCCATCATCCCCTGCATTCTCAAGGTAATGTCATGATCAGAATATTTCTCTCTTTTTTCTTTTTTTTTTTTTTTTGCTGTTTGGAGTGAATCACATTTCGTTGCTGTTACTGGGGTGATTTTTTTCCATACATTAGATCATGTGGTAATTCTTTGAGTGAAAAAAAGCTCTGACCCACTCTCTGTTGTCCACCAGGCTCTGGCTGATGAGAACGAGTATGTGAGAGACACTGCGCTGCGAGCCGGCCAGCGAATCATCAGCATGTACGCTGAGACCGCCATCGCACTGCTGCTTCCTGAGCTGGAACAGGGCCTGTTTGACGACCTGTGGAGAATCAGGTCAGATTTAAATACAGGGTGACACGTTAGGGATTGAGTAAATGTCACTCTTATGTTGACCAGTTGTGCCTCCCTGTCATTGTTGGTTTGCAGGTTCAGCTCTGTGCAGCTGCTTGGAGATCTTTTGTTCCATATCTCTGGAGTGACAGGAAAGATGACCACAGAGACCGCTTCTGAGGACGACAACTTTGGAACAGCTGCATCCAATAAAGTATGAATACATTTCTTTTTCTTTTTTTTTTTTTTTTACAAAAAAGTTCTTGATGGATCTGTGTAGGAGCTAAAAAGAAATGTTGTCTTTGTGTCATAATTTTATTCTTTTCATCACAGCAATGTCTGTCTGTTTTTAAAAAGTGTTTCTTCATTGTTGTGTGAAGGATTGCTGACCTTTGACCTTTTCTCTCCCAGGCTATCATCGGAGCTCTTGGTGCTGAGCGGCGTAACCGCGTCCTCTCTGGCCTCTATATGGGCCGTTCAGATACTCAGCTGGTGGTTCGACAGGCTTCCCTCCACGTGTGGAAGATAGTGGTGTCCAACACCCCCAGAACTCTTCGAGAGATCCTCCCAACCCTCTTCACTCTGCTGCTGGGCTTCTTGGCGTCCACTTGCCCTGACAAGAGAACGGTACTGACTGTCATACACCCACTCTTTTTTTATGTTTCCTGGTTGCCAGCTGGCAGAAGTGTTTGATTTTTTGCTGTCGCTGTGAAAGTACCTCCAAGGAGCCTTGTACTGATGCCATGTGTCCATGTGATTTTTAGATCGCTGCTCGGACACTGGGTGATCTGGTGAGGAAGCTGGGAGAGAAGATTCTCCCTGAGATTATTCCCATCCTGGAGGAGGGACTGCGCTCTGACAAGAGCGACGAGAGGCAGGGAGTCTGCATCGGCCTCAGTGAGATCATGAAGTCCACCAGCAAAGACGCAGTGAGTCGTGCAGACACCTTAACAACGCTTGTCTGCCACTTTAAAAAAATGGAGCATCAGAGCACGTGGGGTTGAATGAGTTTAGAGTACCACAAACACCACGAATTGACGTGTCTTCTCTTTCAAAACTTGTTCTCCATGAAGAATTGCAGTTGATCCTGTTAATAAGTAAAATGAACCGTTGATGGTTAAACTGGGGTGTTAGCAGCTAGAAACTAATAGGAAAAAAATGCAAACTGTAATGGTGTGTGCCCTTTTGACAACCATGTTAATTTGGTTTGAGTTTTTGAAAAAAAGTCTGAGATTTGCATCACTGAACATTATTAACCTGATGATGTTTGCCCTGTAGGTGCTCGTGTTCTCTGAGTCCCTGGTCCCGACAGTGAGGAAGGCTCTCTGTGACCCTCTGGAGGAGGTCCGAGAGGCTGCAGCCAAAACCTTTGAGCAGCTTCATGCAACCATCGGTCACCAGGCGCTGGATGACATCCTGCCTACCCTGCTCAAACAGCTGGTGAGGGAACGAGGACACGAACACAGTTCACATAGCATTCGAAAGTTTCCAGTCTGCCTCTTAACACACTGTCTGTCTTTTCTCAGGATGACGAGGAGACGGCTGAGTTTGCTTTGGACGGCCTGAAGCAGGTCATGGCGGTGAAGAGTCGCTCTGTGCTGCCTTACTTGGTTCCAAAGGTAAAATGTCACAGTCAGGTTTTCCTTTTTTAGGCCTTGTTATTGTGTCTGGCTGTATTTGTCTAAAGTGGATGTCCTCTCTGGTCGCACCAGCTGACCGCTCCTCCCGTGAACACCCGTGTGCTGGCCTTCCTGTCTGCTGTGGCTGGAGACGCTCTGACACGCCACCTAGGGGTCATCCTGCCTGCCCTGCTCTCCTCCCTCAAAGGAAAGCTGGGAACAGAGGATGAAGCACAGGTAACACCAGCGTTCACTAGCTGTAATATCTGCAGCAGCTGTTGTGTTTGAGCCCTCCGTCCTTCCCTCATATAGAACTAGCCATGACCCCCACGTGTGACCTTTTCTGTAGGAGCTGTGCAGCTGTCAAACAGTGATCCTCTCAGTGGAGGATGAAGTGGGCCAGCGGATCATCATAGAGGACCTGCTGGAGGCCACACGGGGCACGGACCCTGGCCTCAGACAGGCTGCTGTCACCATCCTCAACGCGTACTTTGCCCGCACCCGCCTGGACTACAGTGCCCATACTCGCACCCTGTTGTCAGGCCTCATCCGCCTCCTCAATGACTCCAACCCGGATGTCTTGTCTCAGAGCTGGGACACCATCAACTCCATTACCAAGGTGTGTTTGACATGCAGATAAAAGTAATTTGACACTGTAGTTTTTCTGCACGCATTTACACAATATGGTGAAAACACAACAACAAAATGTGGTGGTAAATGTGGCCTGAGTTTTGGTTGTTCTTCTTGTAAAGAAACTGGATGCAAGCAGCCAGCTGGCTCTGATTGATGACCTGCATCGGGACATTAGATCTGCAGCTGCAGACGTTAAGGGTCAGCACCTGCCCGGTTTCTGTCTGCCCAAGAAGGTAAGAACGCTCCTCTTGACACAGTGGACACTGGGACTGCGATTACAGAATGCTGGTTTTGTTCTTATATTCTATCTTCAACAGAATCCTTTTATCTTTTCAAGCTCCCATGTTGTTAAATGACCTTAAGTTTGCTCTGACAGTGGATGTGACTGTAAATTGTGTACATTGTTCACCAGTGACCAATCACATAGAAGCTTTTCCTTTTGTATGCTCAACCCTGCAATGTGCCTTCTGCCACAGCAATCCGTTCACTGGCTCACATTGATTGCCGGACAGGAATATTTAGGGATAATTGTAATCATTTAATAATGGTGCCTTAATTTACGACTACAAACATTCGTAAGGGCCATGGTTTGAGCCTGGTTAATAATAACACACTTGGCCAACAACAATTTGGCATTCAGTTGAATGTTTTTTATCAAGCAAAAATACCAAAACCTCACTGGCTCCAGTGTCACAGGTGTGAAGATTTGCTGCTGCTCTCTGGTTTATCATTTGAAGCTGTCACCTTGATCTCTGGAAATCATTATGAGCCTTTTCTGACATGTATGGACTTTACTATTAAGCTGTTTAATCGCAAAGCATTAAGTGACAGATGAATCAGCGATGAGAATAACTGTTTGTTGCAGTCCTGTTCATGTTCATGTTGTTTCCACAGGGTGTGACCTGTATCCTGCCCGTCCTGAGAGAAGGGGTCCTCACTGGTAGCCCTGAGCAGAAAGAAGAGGCAGCCAAAGCATTAGGGGGGGTCATTAAACTGACCTCCCCCGAGGCACTACGGCCCTCTGTCGTCAACATCACTGGACCGCTCATTCGTATTTTGGGAGACCGCTTTGCCTGGACGGTGAAGACGGCTCTGCTTGAGACTCTGACCTTACTGCTGGCAAAGGTCTGTACATGCATCTCCCTATGGGACATGTAAATGGCCAAACACTGTTAAAAAAAAAAACAAAAAAAACACCATGATTTCCCTCCACAGATGATCTAATTATCAGTCAGGAGGCTAAGTCAGGCCTGTGTTCCTCTTCCAGGTGGGCATTGCCCTAAAGCCCTTCCTGCCACAGCTGCAGACCACCTTCCTGAAGGCCCTGCAGGACTCAAGCCGTGCAGTGAGGCTGAGGGCTGCTGAGGCTCTGGGCCAACTGGTTTCCATCCACGCCAAGGTGGACCCGCTCTTCACTGAGCAGCTCTCTGCCATCCGTAACGCTGAGGACTCAGGAGTCAGGTGAGCATGTCTTCAGTCTGTCTTCAGTTAGAGTAAACTTTAACTGTCAGCTACTGCTCCAATCAAACTGTTCATGGAAACGGAATAATTTAATCTATTATATCATCAACCCCCAGACAGACAACACATAAAATATCACCTTTGGTCACATATTGAATCTGCATTTGGGATGATTGTTGTCATCAATTGAGTGTTGAATTGTAGTTTGATGTTTTGTATGTTTTACCTCTTGTTGTTTCAGAGTACAGATATGTAGTATATAGAGAGATAGATATGTAAGCAATGAAAGTGTGGGCGGTATGTGTGAAATGGCCACAAGCAAAGACAAGGAAGCAACTCAGAAAGACTCACACCACAAAAACAACATATCTGACAGCCCATAAATAATTAGTGTCTTGACATTTGCCCCAAAAATGTTCCTAAGAGGCCAATATGATTGGATAATATTAACTTACCACAGATGTATCAGTATCGACATGGGTCCCCTCATAACCAAGATAAATAAGACATGTCAGTGCAGAAATGCCAAATTTGTGGTTATTTGAAAATAGGGTCACTGTTATCTAGTTAACCACCAGAGAGCACAGACAGTTTTCACGTTATGCCATATGTGACATATTTTTCAGTTGTCCCACTCACTTCATTTCATGGTCACAATTCTTTAAGAACCAAATTGAAGGGATCCAAAATGTTTGTTATAAAAATATCAACCCATATGTCAAAAGATTTCTTTAATTCTCAAATATTAATATTGATATCTGCTTCTAAAACCCAATTTCAGCCAGGCTGTGTTCTCAACATGGGAGGTGTAGTCATAAACTTCAGGAACTGCGTTCAGTGGTGTGGTTCTGTGCTTTTTTTTTTTAATCGTATTTTATCAAAGCTGGTATACGTTTCTCATTCTCATGCTTGTGTTCTGCTCTTTACCCCTCTCTCAGGGAGACTATGCTCCAAGCCCTAAGGTTTGTCATCCAGGGGGCGGGGTCAAAGGTGGACCCAACCATCCGCAAGAACATCACCACCACTTTGCTAGGCATGCTGGGACATGATGAGGTATGACAGGTGGAGCAGATGCCTTGCAGTAAAGTAGTGCGGAGAAGATTTTTTTTCAATATGTGGAAACATGCCTCAAGCCCATAATAGCTGCTGAATACATTGAGTAAATACCAGTGAAATGTAGTATAAATATACAAAGACTTTGAAGGGATTTCACAGTGAGCTGTACAGTGGTGTAGTTTCCTCTGTGATCACAGTCGAAAAACGGAAGTCAGGCAGAGAGGATGTGGTTTTTTCAAAAAAGGTGGTTTTGAGCCTCCGTGTCAGTCTGAGAGTAAATGACGCTCAACCTGTGTCTGTCTGGCCGTCTGTGTGCACTCATAGGATGCAACGCGTATGGCGTCGGCCGGCTGTGTTGGTGAGCTGTGTGCCTTCCTGTCAGAGGAGGAGCTGAAGAGTGTGCTGCTGCAGCACATCTTGGGTTGGTATTAATATGCAAAGTAATTGTCTCATCACATATCACATGATGTGTCTAATGTTGGCTTGATTTTAAGGTCATCAGTGTGTCTAGCTATTTATTACAACAGTGGCCTTTTGATCAATATGTTAATATTGATACTTCTCAGGGTGTATGTCCAACATAAACGCGTCAAAAGTAGTTAGACGTTTCCTGTGTTATGAGCTCATGTGCTTCCCCTCCCTTTAGCGGACATGTCTGGTGTTGACTGGATGGTGCGTCATGGTCGTAGCTTGGCCCTGGCCATAGCTGTCAAGTGTGCTCCTGAGAAGCTGTGTGGGAAGGACTACTACGACACTGTGACCGAGACAATCTTGGCCAATGCCACTGCTGACAGGGTGAGGACAAAGACTGTGTGGCACTCTGTTGGTTGATGTATTTCTTGCGTTCCTCATGAACTGATGCATATGGCCGCATTGAATGTCCTGTATAAGCTGCCTTTAACGAAATTGTTATTTTTTTCTTTCTAAATTACAAAATAGTTAAACCAATGTAACATATGTAAGGTACGCTATGTAACAGAAATAGCATAGGTTGAAGTCTCATGTCCTCTACTGTCCCCTTATACTGTCCATCCATTCCTGTTGCCCTCTTCAGATTCCCATTGCCACCAGTGGGATCAGAGGGATGGGATACCTGATGAGGCATCATCTCAGAACTGAGGGAGCCAGTAGCGTTTCCCAGCGCATGGTCACACAGCTTGTTAAGGTAAAGCAGGAACCTTTTTCATTCAGCTGATAATCACAGACTGTTTACTTCACTTTTCAAGAGAGGAAGTGTCTTCCTCACCCTGTTGGGTTTGGCTTTGGAAGAGCCATCATAGCGTTTCTTCCTTTTTGTGATCAGAGGTGAACTGGAGCCTGTCCCAGGACACATACTCTGGGTGTGAAATGAAATTCAATTTAAGCTGCACTAATCATTATTATTTTCATATTAATAATGGGTAAAATGACAGTGTGAAAGGTGTCCCGACTATAAACAGATCTGCAGGTAATTATCACCTGCTCTTTGGGCTGTTTTTTGTTTTTTGTATACTTTATTTTTCAAGGTTTTTTGTACATGGTCAGCATCAGTGCAATGAATAAAAGTAGTTATGAGCAGACAAAATGATTCATATCCTAACCATGTAGTGTCCTTGTTGATACAGAGAAACAATATTAAAGGAAGAAGGCAAACAAAAAGTATATGCACACATGTCTGTGCACCTGAACATATGCTTGCACATGCTCACTTACACCCATGTGACCAGATAATCAGAAACATATACAATTGCACACATACACATGAGCACATTCATAGGAACAAAACGTAAGAGAACCATGGGGTTGTGAGTAAGTCGCCACAGATTACAACGATATGGTCATTTTTCTTCATAAGCAAGATATATAAGACATTAAGACAGGTTATCACCTCCTCTTTTAATATAGGTGCTCCATTTTTCCCAGAGGGCATCACCTTTATCCCTTTGTAGTCTGAGACTAAAAGTCAGTAGTTTCATTATTTGGATATCTTTAATTATGGCTCCCACTGATTAACCGTGGGAGCTTCTGTGTTGAGCCATCTTCTTGTTATGGCTTTTTTGCTGGCTGCCATGGGAGTATCTGTCTTTTTTTGGCAATTCTGTGTCCAAATTACCGAGATAGAATGATGAACAGGTCAAATAAAAATCATACTGCAAAACTTCACTGGTAATCCTTTAAACTCCTTCCCAGAAGGATTTAAGAGTGGGACAGCTCCAGAATATGTGTGTATGTTCTGCCACACTGTGTCCACATCCTCTCCAGCATGTAGCTTGTAGTCCTGTCTGACTTTTGCTTTGGTGTTATAGAAAACAGATATAACTTTTCCAGGAGAAATCTCTCCACTCTTTGGGCTGTTTTAACATCTCTCAGCTTGTGTTTTTGGTATTGGGGCCCCAAATGTCACTGTTTTGGTTTAGTCTCACCGCTCTTTTTAGCATCATGTTCAGCAGCAGGCAGCTGTTTTTAGTGAAAAGTTTCAGACAAAGTTAAACTAGCTGCTGAACATAAGGGAGAGCTTAGCAGCTGTGGAGTCATATATTTCCCTCAGGAGCCAATGGAGGCTAAACAGAGCTAAACGGAGAGAGAATAATCATCAGGTGGTTAGAAATGAATGCAAGTGTGCACCATGTTTGCTGGTGTAAATAAGAATAACAGTTTGCTCACATGTTCACCACAAAAACTTCATAGTGTGACAATAGTTTTGTGTTCACAGCTTGTTCTGCTGCTCCCAAGTGGCTACAAAGAAATCAATTAATGCTGCTTTAAAAAGTATTGAGTTTCATTTAGGCCTAATGGAGTTAAGAACAAACAGTTGTTCAGCATTTGTTAGAACTCAGGGTTCTTTGAAGAATGGTCTCATTAGACTGACTATAGTTCTCTTGCCACTTTAGTACTGGTTGTATCTGAGAAGCATGAAGACATTTTAGGTCATAGGCTGCAAAGTCCAAAAGTAGCTTGAGCAGTGAAGAATCCAGTAATACGTGGTAATCAGCCCCAACTTCCAGGGCCATAGCCACTCAATTCAAGTCCAGCTGAATCAGTCTTTTTTACTCTGATCCCCAGAATATCAGTCATCAATTATTCATTACACAAAGCCTTCAGTTATTCACTAAAATCTTATTATGGAAGCTGATACCAGACCTATAGATCAGATACCAAGCAGCTGCAAATGAAGACACAAGGCCATGACAGAGCGTGCAGAGGAGGATGAATACTATGATGAACACCTGCAGCAGCAGTGTGTTGTAGATGGAGGTTTGTGTTCTAACATCTGTTACCTGTGTGACCACGCAGTGTCTTCAGAATCAGTCTAGTGACATCAGACTGGTGACAGAGCGGGTGGTGTGGTGGGTGTTCAAAGACCCAGCAACGCCCTCCATGGATGTCAGTCTCGTCAAGCCCCTGCTGAAGAGTCTGCTGGACAACACCAAGGACAAGAACACCAGCGTCAGAGCTCAGAGTGAACACACCATCGTCAACCTGCTACAACTCCGCCAGGGAGAGGAAACCATGCAGGTCAGACAGACTCTCCACTCTAATTTACAGATGTACAGGGTGTCATGTCAATAGAAAAAGAGTGTTGTTGATTTTACTTTTTGCTCTTCCTACAATTCAGGGTATGACTGCCATTCTGGACTCTGCGAGTAATGACCTGCTGTCAGAGTGTCACCGCCGGTCCTTGAAGAAAATCGCCAGCCTGCCAGACTCCAATGAAGAGATAGACGACACCATCCTGACGTGATGGAGCAGGACTGAGCTATGAAATGATCTCTGCAGATCCCCACTGTACAACTCCAGACACACTCACCACACATGCCCACGTTGCCTTTCATGGACCAAGGCACAGATGGGTAGTGCTTCCCCACATATTCGCCAACAAATGACTTTTTTTTTTCTCACTTTGCATCATTGTTTTAGGGGTCTTTAAGCCCAATTTCTAACTTTTTTTTTTTTTATTTTATCTCACAATGTGCAGGTTAATCTCTTGAAGTACAAAAGGCCAATTCTGTTTTGATGTTTCAATGTTTTGCTACTTATTTTACCAAAATTATTTTAAGCATTTAATATGCATCTGTAATGAAACAACACCCCTATCTTTAACTTTTATTTGGTCTTTGTGTGTGAGAGTTGTTGGGGGGGGAGCACCCTCTTATAAGAATAAAAATCATTCTTATGTTGGTGATACGGTTGTAAAAAGGCAATACAAAATAAAAAGATCTTGATTTCATAATGTAGTGTGTGAGAGATTGGACCGCTGTTTTCTTCGGGGTGGGGTCACTGAAACTTTCATCACACATTACTGCAGCCCCACAGGTAGCTCTGCGCAGTACATTCTGGCATTTGAGATTTATTTGAAGATATCAGTATACACTGGGAGGAACTGTAGTCCTCTTGGAGTGTCACGTGGCTTGTTTGGGGCTCTAAAAGTAGTCATCACTGGGGTCTCCCGAAAGGAAAAGGTTTCAGATGTTTTAATGTAGTAAATGTACTGTATTTAATATTGAACTGACCTATTAACATTTTCTACGAGGCACCATTAATGTGTTTGGTGTTAATAGAGGGGTGGAGTGACTTCAGCATATCACATGCTTGGTGGTTATCGGTGTGTGATCTATACAGTCGACATTATTTTGGTGAAAATGTGAAGAATTCTTCAATTTAGTGGACCCCGCTGGAGGATGTTGTGAAACAGCTCGATGGTACGGCTCTACCGGGCTCCTAGTGCAGTGAGAGTAGTGTTCATCAATGGGATGGGGCGGCGGTGCTGTAGCAGGAGCCTGCGCAGTGAGGCCGGGTCAGAGTTGGGTGCAGCTCCACCAGAGAAGGAAGCGGAGTTTCCGGCTGTTTGCAGCGGAGGGAGAGGATTGCTGACGCCGCGAAACCCCGAGAAAAACGCCGCCGGCTCGGGGGGGCTAACAGTTTGTAGCATCGGTAGTGGTCGTTTTCATTCATATCAGGGGATCTGGGGGCTGGTGATTTTTTTTTTACAAGCCGAGGGGGTCGGACAGCAAACAGCAAAGAAGCGGCACAAGACGGGGGTGAGCCACCAGCTACCGGCATGGCCAGGGACTACGATTACCTCTTCAAGCTGCTCATCATCGGTGACAGCGGTAAGACGACGCCGTGGATGCGGGACGGGAAGTGGGCCTTGTCGTGTTTTTTTACAAGGGTAGAAGAAGAAATACAGCTCTATAGAAGCAGTATGCTTCTATGAAGCGTCTACGGCGTATTAGTTTATATTTTCTTCATGCAAAATGGTTGGTGAAATGTACACATCCGCCATATTTCTGTGGCGGTGACAGGGCGGAGGTTGTGTGTCCGGGCTGGGCATGTCAGCCGATCAGGCCGGATATCGCCTCCAGATCTCAAATGCTCGTCCCTCCAAGATTTTCTGGTCTTGCTCTCATATCATCTGGGACATTTGTTTTAGCTCCATAACAGGACACACATTGTAACCAAAACAACTGTGCGGGGGCTCCCAATGTTGCTCTTATTTGGCCTCTAGTTATCTCCTGCTAGCTTTGTTAGCTAGTGGGAAGTTTGGTTATGTTGCTAACTGTTAGCGCACGTTAGCTTAGAAGCTAGTGTCCTAAGAAGCCGAGGGTCTGTCTACATAAGCTAAATATAGCTTCTTGTGTTTGCTGCACAGTGTGAACTCAGCTAAGTTAGGTTTAGTTGTTGAAATGCATTTTGTTATTTAGCTGCTAGCATGATCGTGCTAGCTGCTGTGTAGTGGAGGAATGCTGCACTGCAGTGTGGTCTCCATCCAGCCAAAGTCTGCTGAAGTGAGACTAACAAAGTGGTTAGTATCAGCTGTAGTTGCACTTAATAAAGTGCATCGGTCCGCCAAGATGCTGACTTCTGGCTGCAGACTGTGTGGTTACTTAAGATGTGTTGGGCTTGTTTATTATGCTAAAACAAGTTCTAATTGGATGCATAATGTAAGTCTGTGTACAACTGATCAGGGCTGCTCTTCTTCTGTCTGCCCATTAAAGTGAAATCGTTTGATGCGCTCCACCCTCAGCAGGAGTGGAGCCTCAGCCTGCAGGACTTCTTTGTGGCCAGTGATCTTTGCATTCATTGACAGCCCCGATCCTGGCAGTACCCCATCAGCTGTCTGCACACAGTAGAGGGCAAAGCATCACAGCAAGCCCTTCACTGCCACTCACACACAGAGGCCAGTGTCCCCTGGACCGCAGCATGGATGTGCGACTGCCTGTCGTGCTGCACAGAGATTGTTTGGGAAAGATGCTCTGACCTCTGCTCCTCCTCGGCTGCTTGTAGACAGATCTGCTACTGAGAATCAGACATTCCACACACTGGATGTGCACGCCGCACTGAGGCTGATCTCTTGTTTCGCCCGTGGCCTGTCACAGTAGCACATGCACATCTGCTCATGGAGAGTGGTCTGACACGAGCTCAGCTGTGTGACGTACAAAAATTTGTTCACAAGTTTCAGGCTGCGAAAATTAAAAATGGAAATGTCACGGATAGTTTCATCACTTGACTCCCTGAGGAATTAAAATTCTGAGGGAGACTGTTTTTTGTTTTTTGGCCAGGCAGCGGGAAGACTTTAACAGTCTTATTAAAGCTTCAAAAGTACAAAAAGATGATGATCTCCCTTCTGCTTTGAAGCTTTGGTTATTGTTTGTTTGAGCCAAACTCTGCAGCATGGAGGCCACAGGAACCTGAGAGCTTTTATGTTGGGACCAATCAAACATGAGATGACAATAACACAATAGGTAAGCTAAGTCACACCCCAGACTGGCCAGCAGAGTCACTTCCCAACCTCCAGCTGTAACCTGACAGCTGATCTGTTGAAGACACAGTCCTGATCCCTCTCATACAGCTTCATTTTAATCCTCTTCTCCCTGTGCTCTCTCCTGTGCTGTCTTCTGTTGTGTGCCTGGTTTTTCTTCCTAAAACATATTTATTATGCTC
This sequence comes from Chaetodon trifascialis, assembly GCF_039877785.1. NCBI lineage: Eukaryota > Metazoa > Chordata > Actinopteri > Chaetodontiformes > Chaetodontidae > Chaetodon > Chaetodon trifascialis. Next base: position 25,017,325 of record NC_092061.1, on the reverse strand, counting down.
GATAATTTTAGAACCTCAGGCAGATATATTTGTTCTATTTGATGTCTCGCCTCTGTGGCTTTGCCGCAAGCCTTCTCAACTGCTGCTGTTGCACCGCTTAAGCCTCTGTAGGTACAAGTGTCATCTCGTATCACAAGTGCTTTACATGAACATTTAGGGTCAGCATTGCTTACCTTAAACCCTTCACCATGCACATCCTGCGACAACTTTGTCTGTAGACCTTGAGGAACTCAATCTTCTGGCGCACAATGATTACAGCAACTGTGCAGGTTGACGTCTTGTTTCGGTTTGTCCTCAGGCAGTTGCAGTAGTTAGTTTGAAAGCTTAAAGTCAAATATTACAGAGAATGCTCATTTTTTGTTCTTCTGGAAACCTGTTGTTCTTCAAACCTCATCCTGTGCTTGTGTTTCCTCCTCAGGAGTGGGGAAGAGCAGTCTCCTCCTGCGATTTGCAGACAATACGTTTTCAGGTGTGTGGTTCTGCCTCTGCCGCTATAGCATTGTTTCCCAGCGTTGCACTTTGTTGTTGCACATCGTTAACCTGGTTTTGTGCGTGCGTGCAGGTAGCTATATCACCACGATTGGCGTGGACTTTAAGATCCGGACGGTGGAGATCAACGGGGAGAAGGTGAAGCTACAGATCTGGGATACAGCGGGGCAGGAGCGCTTCCGCACCATCACCTCTACGTAAGTAGATCCACGCGCACACACACACACACACACTCATGTTGGCCTTTTCAGGTGAAGCCCGTCATTTTCATTTCAGCAGTTGAATCTGAAACCAAGAAACCTCTTTGCGGTCCTCAGATTAGGCATCAGTTGAGGAAGCAGTTTGTAGACAACTTAAATGAGTCGGTGCAGCTTCATGAAACTGGGTGGAATTCCCCACAGATCCTAATTACAGATGAGAGAGGGAGGCTCCTGGTCTCATACTGCAGTGCTACATGATGGCAACGGCTGGGCGTCTCTCCCCTCTGATGCTTGTAGTGTGTGTCACACAGCATCCATGTAGCTGTGGGTTCACACTGTTCAAGAGTGGAGCCTTCACACCTTTTGAAGGTGATAGCACAGTCATTCGTTCTTATCTTTTTATTAACAACAAACAGAACAAAAAGCACTAAGTATTGTCTGCACGGCTCAATGCACCTCATGTGTCTGTGGCTTGGAGCTCCATTGCTGCCCAAAAGCTTTTTAAGATAATGTTGTTGTTTCATACTAGTATGAAAGATGACGCTTATAGACACACAATATTGTTAAGTTTTTCCATTTTTTAAATGAACAACCTGCACATAGTGCTGGTACACAAAAAAAATCACGAGTAGTGCAGTGCTGCCTGCTGGTGGCGCTGCCTCCAGTCACACGGTGGGCTCGTTGCTGGAGAGAATCCTGGACCAGCCACAGGTTGAGGACTCTTTCCCCTGTTTGTTCATCTGTGCAGCCCTGGGTTGATCTGATTATTGATCTGTTTTTTTTTTAAATAGTTCTGATACTTTCACTGCTATCGAATGTATAATTAACAGAGATGGTATCGTTTTCAACACATGGTATTGAAAGAGCTTCGAGTGCTTTATGGAGACGTGCTGTTGCATTGGCTGATAGACAGTTAAGCTTTGTGGTACAGAGGCAGAAGCTGTCAGGCTGCGCAGCCAGTACTTGTTGTAGGATAAGTTAATTGTGGTGTTGGTCTGTCCAGGTGGATTACTGATGATGATAATAATTAAGAGATAGAACAACACTGGTTTTATCCTTTAAATCCAGGACTCAAACTAGATTTCTCACATTGGCATTTACACTCAATCACCCCTCATTATTATGGGATTATGCTGCAGCGCAGGAGCAGAGGTTGCCACTTGTTCAAATACAGATGTCAAACATGTGTCCAACACGACGCCGTGACCTAAATCTAACATGTAACTTTTGTTTACTATCTGCTGAGTTTGGCCTCGGCTGAGTCACAGCACAAATCAAACAGCTGCTCGCTGCTCCTGAATGGAAACACTTTCCCCGTCGGACGGGCGAGCTTTCAAAACACGCTGCATCATTCGCCTCCACTCCTGCGGCTCATGGCGCAGCGCTGAAGAGTAAACCTGGATTAGATCACATTCATGTCAGGTTTTAATGGGTTATTGGAAGACACAGCGGTGGTTAGACTCCACGTGACTGTTGTTAGATATGTGGCCAAGAAAATGCAGTTAATGCAGAATGAATGTGAGCTTCAGACATTAAGAATGTTCTGTTTTTTCAGGCCAACACATGAAATTGTATCTATGATGGACGTCTTTTTAGCATCATTACTCTTAGTGGTAATGATCATCATAATGATGAAGAGTGTCAGTGTCCCTGTTGCTCCAGACAAAGTGTTTAGCATAGGGAATATATTTCTTTGGCACAGTGTAGTTCCAACACTGAGCTCTGTGGATTCTGGTTCACTAGCGAGTTGCTAACAGTGTCAGCTGTTTGGTGCTGACCAAACCACTAAACTGCAGTGAGGCAGCTCCTGTCCTCTTCACTGAGTGTTCCTCACTGTGTCTGACAGCCAGTTACTCATGTGTCCAGTGTCTCACCTTAATGCCAGCTGTCAAACCTGTGTTTTATTTTTCCTTGAAAATGCCCCTGTTGAAGTATGACCTTGGCATTCAATTACTGTGATATTTACACGGGCAGGCTTGGCATTAGAGTCCAGAGCTGACACCCAGCGACTATCAAAGTACAGTTGTGCATAAATGTGTGAGGAGACAGCATCTGAGCTCTGATAGAAACAGCACTGATGTGACCTACAGCTCAGCCTGCAGTCATCTTGCACACTCACCTGCTGTTGACTGAAGCACACAGAGGCTTATTAAACTCGCCGTCCGAGCCGTGTCAGTTTTGTCTGCAGTGAGAACAATCAGAACACCAAATACATCCCAAAAAAAGCTTGAAATGCTCTGCAGCGCTGACACGTCAGCCCCTGAGGAGTATGACCGTCCTCGTCTGGAAACAAGGCTTCCAGTCGTTGTGCAGGAATCCCTCCATGAGCACGCAGCCCGTTTAGACTGATTGTTCGCTGTGCTCAAGTATGAGTGGCATGGTGCCTCATTAAGTCTTAAACAAGTTTGTGGAGATGGGTCCTGAGCACAGAGCTGCTCGGTCCACTCGGGCAGGCTCAGCCTGGGGTGGGAGCCACATGTCAGACCTTTGGGCCGTGTGCCTGTGGCTGACCCGCCACTGCCATCGGCTTCAGCCCTGATTCAAGACCTTTAAAGTCCCAGAATAACACGGACTACAGCTTCATGTCTGCATTTTTACTTTACTTTTTTTTCCTTTCTTCTCTTGAGCTCATGCTTTTATTGTGATTTTCACTTGCAGAAGTGTTTTGAACTTTGAGCTACTTCTCCACCGCGGTGCTGTATCACTTCCACGCTCAGCGTTTTATACCTCCGGGCCTCAAGAGCACCCTTTGATTGATCTTTTTCAGGGAGAAGTCCAGTTTCTTAACATTTTATCACTCTGTTTGTGCCCAGTTTTACTGCAGTAAAGGTGACTGCAGGTTGGGCCCCACGTGCCTGCTGTGTGTGTGTGTGTGTGTGTGTGTGTGTGTGTGTGTGTGTGTGTGTGTGTGTGTGTGTGTGTGTGTGTGTGTGTGTGTGTGTGTGTGTGTGTGTGTGCGCGCGCGCATTTGGTAGTTGATGGTTCTCTATTCATGTGCACTGAGCAGACACACAGATGGACCTGCACACGTGCAGCCATCCACGCCTGCTGTCTGGTGGCCCGTCACTGCTGGACATTGGGGACATGCTCAGACAACACCGTATCCCCACACTGTCACGCCAGTCAGAAACACTGACACACACACACGCGCACACACAGCAAGCCTGACAAAAGGTTCTTTGTACTTGTTTGGCGAGAGCAGCCACACTGGGGATGCTCCCTTTCGGAGGCCTGGTGCCCTGTTTGAAGCTTGGCTGCAGGTCTGCAGTTGAACTGTCTGCCACAGTCTGGTTCAGTCGTCTGTGCAGGACAGATGCTGGTCTCCCTCCTGTTGGGTTTGCCTTTACTCGAGCACTCACATACTCTGTCTGCTGCATTATTGCAGCAGTCATTTAGAAGGACTGTACTTACTTTGAGATGTAGTTCATTGAGTCGGTCTGGACGGTCAGGTGTTTTGTCATGGGTCGAGGGCCAGGTGATCACTTTGGCTGAACTGACTGGAATCATGTCATTGCTCATTTCAAATGATGATGTCACTCTTAGGGATTTGCTTTTTCTTTAAAATTGTAAGATGGATAAGTTGTGTCTCTTCCAAACTGAGGTTTGTCTCTCCCTGCTGGACATCAGTTACCTCAGTGGTTTTAATGAGACGCTGCTGGACAGGCCTGTCACATGAACTCAGACGCTGCTTCACTGACACCACCTGTCATCTGAACATTTGACCTCATGTGGATATATGTGTGTATATATATATATATATACCCCCCCATACAATTGAATTGTCAGTAGGCTAATTTTCCTTCATACTGTTACTACTTGGTGTAAGCTGAACATTTAAACAGTGCATTACTTTAGCTATCCATCAAGCTTTCATCCATTACTATTACTATGCCTACTATTTCTACTCTGTATTCATTACTTTCAGCTGTTTCTACTACTTATCCGTTACTTTAAGCTAACTAGTTCTACTGTGTATACTTTAATTTCAGCAAACTATTTCTGCTATTTATTCTTTACTTTAAGCTGTTTCAACTCGTCCACTGATTTTTACCAGTTTTCATGCACTAGCATGTTGTGTGCAGGCGTTCTGACTGACACAATATAAAATTAGAATTTCTGGGACTCACTGAGTCCTCTGACTGTGTCTCTGTCCCTCTGCTCGCTCAGATACTACAGGGGAACGCATGGGGTCATAGTGGTATACGACGTCACGAGTGCCGAGTCTTTCGTCAACGTCAAACGATGGCTACATGAAATCAACCAGAACTGTGATGATGTGTGCCGAATATTAGGTGAGTGTGTACCTCTCACTGCTCAGAAAAAGTCCAGGGACTCTCGTCACCTCGGCAACCTTCACCTAAACATAGACGCCAGCCTCGAATCTAGTGAACACCTTCTTTGCTTGCTGGCAGCGTGAAGAATTGTTTTGACTCTCGTCTCTCCCGTTGATTCACCTTGGCAACATTTCAGTGGGAAACAAAAACGACGACCCCAACTCCAAGGTGGTCGAGACGACTGACGCGCAGAAGTTTGCCGAGCAGATGGGAATCAACCTGTTTGAGACGAGCGCAAAAGAGAACATCAACGTCGAAGAGGTACGCGGTTGTTTGTGTTGACTCTGGCCTCAGACTGCTTGCTGTTGTGCTTGTGTGGAGCAGTCTGCGGGACGTGCCTGGTCTAAAAACTGTTTGTGCTTCTCCCTCAGATGTTCAACTGCATCACGGAGCTAGTGCTAAGAGCCAAGAAGGAGGTGCTCGCCAAGCAGCAGCAGCAGCAACAGAACGACGTGGTCAAACTCACCCGGAACAGTAAACGAAAGAAAAAGTGCTGCTAGCAAACTGGAAGCCATCCACGAAAGGCCGGCTGCGTCTTTTCTTCACACATGCACACACACAAGATGGGACTCAGAGCGTCTAAATTAAAGAGCAGATAAAGATTTAATAAATATACGGTGAAAGATTTAAAAAAAATAAATGGAAAAAAATGTCCCCTTTGGACAAGCTAATCATGAAGACTTCAAAAAAAAATGTACAGATTTTATTAGACGTCAGATCAAGTTTTATTTGGAATTCAGCAGACGGGCACTATTGAGCTGAGGTCCTCCTTTCTGGAAGGATCCGCAAGCTGACAACTGACGGCCATAATGCTCAGATTTCTGTCCACATGACCCCAGTGTTCCTCATCAGAATCTCATCTCTCCTTCTCATCCCGCTGCACACAGGACATTCAGAGTGAGTCGCACTCTGCGCCTGAGGAGGAGGAGGCCTCTTTGTTTCTCTCTAGTTTTATCTGTTGTTTTTGGGGTGGGTGGGTGGGTGGGAGGGGGGGTTCTTGATTGGTGGGGGCGGTTGTTTTTTTGTTTTGTTTTTTTTCTTGTTTTGTTTTTTGGAATAGGTGTCTGAGTAACTGCTGAGACCGTCACCATCTCTCTGCAGTTTCAACATTTGGGACACCTGTGTTACCGTGGCGCACGCCAAGAGATCATGAACTGCTAGGTTTTGTTTTATTTCACTTGGGGGGGGGGGGGGGGGGGAATCACACAGATGATGATAATGATAATGATGATGATGATTGGTAGACGACCATAGCAACTTATCCGATGGACAGAACTGGTGACTTCATGTTTTGTTTTTCTCTGTCTATACTTTGCCAAGCTTCCCGCCCTCTCCCCTCTCCCCTCTCCCCTCTCAGTAGTGCTGAGCCAACAATGATTGATTTTATGTTTTGTTTTGTTTTGTTTTTTTGTTTTGTTTGCGTGCGGCAGAGCAGTGGAAGCACTCCTGGAGCTCTGGGACGTCAGGCTCTGAAAGCACCGTTCACTGCAGTCTTACTACGCTTTCAGAGTTTGCTTTTAAACCTTTTCCTGCATCTTTTTTTTTTTTTTTAAACAATGATACTGCCAATATTATAGAAAAAAGATATAAAGAGCTCAGTGGCGCCTCTTATTGGACTGTTGCCATGGTGGCAGTGTGAATCAGGGTCTGAGAGGACCCTGTCGAGTCCTCAGGAAGCGCTCAGGGCTGCTCTCCACCCCCCCCCCCCCCGTTTCCCTCTGTATTCCTGCAGCCACTGGCCTTCTTTCCCCTCCCCGGCGCCCACATATCAGCACCTCTCACAGCGGTGGACTCGCGTCCTGCATTCGGTCCGTTGAGGGGCACGAGGAGGCTTCTCGTAGTCGTTGCGGTGACCCCCAATCCATAGCAGACTGTGGTTTTTGCCCTTGTGTTTGAGCATGTAACACTTTGTTTGAAGAGGTATGTCAAAGCCTGACATGCACTCAGACTGTCGAGGATTTACTGTGTTTTCTCAGCTTGCGGAAGATTCTTAACAGTTGACTAATGTTCAAATCTGATGTCATGTTTTCCTTTGCTTTCCTCCGTCATAACCCCCCCTACCTGTTCAAGTGAAGTGTTACCACACAGTGTTTTTGGCATCCACGATGAGAGTGTGGCAGACAGTGGGACTGTGATGTGAGAACAAATGGGGATGAACTGCAGCACTGGATCCCAGTGTGTTCAGGCCTCAGCTCCTCTCCCTCTCCACGTCCAGGGTTTGTCGCAGAGGCCGAAGCATCGTGCAGCGTCTATTACTGACATTTCTTTATTTTGAATTGGGAGAGTAATAAATGGAGAGAGCTGAAGGTGTCGGCTAAGCTTCTGTCAGAAACGTTTAGTTTTCATCCTCTGGGCAGACTCTGGCAGGCGGTCTGGGATCCTGATACACGTTGAGAGGTCAGTGTGATCTCCAGGGCCAAGGAGTGGCATCAAATCTCACACTTTATGATTTCTATTCATTATGTGTATGTATATATAAATATATTTGTGTGTTTATATTCAATATAGAACATACACACATAATTGGCACACCAAACTGTGCATGTGCTGAACATGCCTCGTGTGCTATGGTTGAAACACACTCGTCAGCTGTGGTTTGCTGTACACTGGAGAAAAAGAGATGTACTATTCATTTTTCCCTACATGAATTTAATCAATAATAAACGTTTTAAAGGAATAAATATTTGACACATAATGACTGATCTCATTTGAAACTTCATTTACTTCATTTGAAACCTGTGTCTTTTTATTTTATTTTTATTTTTTTTGCTTTCTGTGAATAAAATCGTATGGGAGGAAGTGTGAAGTGGTTTTTGGGTAGCCTCTTGCTACTGTCTGTCTGCTATTTCATAAGAATAATGATGATAACAGGATGTTGATCGTGTTTGATGAGAGTTCAGTTAACTCTGAGCAGTTTGAACAGAAACCAGTGACAGTCAGAGCCTGTTGTTCTTCATCGTCATCCCTGTCATCATCAGTTATTAACTGTCAGAGATCATCCTGAACTAAATATTTTCACAGATCATGACTAACTTGTACCTGGTTTATTGGTTAGAAACATGGCAGAAATGGATTAAATATTGTCAGTACAGCAGTCAAACAGTGTTTTCTCTTGAATCTTTAGTTTGCCCTCCTTCACAGTGGACACTTTGACTTGTCACACAGGTGTGAGATCATCTTTAATGGTTTCACTTCCACCTGTGATTTTCCCTCAAATACAATTCAAAATGTCTGCTGTGGAAAAGGCCCATGAATGAACTATAACAGTGAAAAGAAACCGGTGTTCCTCACAATATAATGTTAATTCAGTAATGTAGTTGTGGATCGGATTGGATTGGATTTGGATCGGGAAATATCTGATTGTACTGCGGCTGGATACCCAGCTGTAGGTCTGCCAGCTGCACAGACTCCTACATTTATTGCCAAAGCCTTTCCCTTCAACATGAGTAGAAACAAGGCTTTCAGCTGTGCTAGCAGCTCTGTGAGACTCTACCGAGACACTGCTTTGAGCTCAGTGCTAACATTAGCATGCTAATATGCTCACAGTGGCAATGCGAACATGCTGATGTTTGGCAGGTGATATTTCCCATGTCCACCTTAGTTTAGCAGGGTAGCATGCTATCACTGCTGGTACTAGATGAAAGTGTGATGATCACCAAGATTATTGCAGTTAATCCTGAAGGGGAGAAAGGTGTGTACCAAAGATATTTTCATTCAGAACTACAACAAATGTGCACCTCATGGTGGTCCAAGAGGGGATCATTCAGATTCACTGGGAGCCATGAATGTCTGTAAAAAATGATGCCAGTCCATCTAGTAGATGCTGAGATATTTCACAGGATAAGTGAAAACTCTGACCTGTGGTGGCATAAAATGAAAGGCCAGAGGATCAGCACAGTCATGAGGTCAATTGTGGATATCGATGCTTAATATCAGGCCAGTTCATCTGATAGTTGTTGAATTATTTGTCCTATGACCGACCTGAGCTTCTACCTGCTGCTCATTCAGTCTGCATGTTCCTCTCATCATGCATGTAGTGACATTTTGTGCAAATTCCATGTCATAAAACTTTTGCTGGGTCCTTTCTCCCTGCTGTTGTTTTCTTCTTTGCACACGATGGGGTTGTCTGTCTTCAGCACAAAGTTAAGAAGCCTCATCAGCTTATTTTACAACATGTCAACATGAGAACCAGAGAAGGAAAGCGGCCGTATTTCATGGCCAAATCAGGGGAGACAAGCAGATTGTAAAGTATTTATTTGTACAAAAAAATCCCCAAAATGCTCAGAAAATTGCATGATAAATATTTTGAATAGTTTGAAGCATTCTGTAACTGAAACAGTGCCGTAAGTCAGTGGTGAATGGAAGCACTCACACGGAGCACAATGAGCCCACCAAAAGCACTAAATTCCAAAACAACATCCGACCAAGTGGAGACAAGCAACAGAAAACACACTCAATGGCATGTCTGTCTGTCACTGCAACACACACACTGGACCCACAGCAGCAGCATCAGGATGTTTACCACAGAAACACGCAGCACACGCCGACTGGAAAATGCTTTCAATCACAAAATGAATCAGTACAGTCAACCGTGTCAGAGCGACAGTCTTGAACAATACAAACAGTCAAAGAAGAAACAGAAACTGCAATTATGACAGAAACAAACATGTTACGGCGAATTGTTCCCAACAAAAAAGTGACATGAAGTGAGACAAATTACAGTTTGGTTATGGCAGCAGTGAGTGGTGTTTAATCCAAGCTTGCTGCAGGCAGCTGTGGTTCTGGTCCCCACCTGTCCATCAGCCAATGGAGGGAGTCCCAAAGTACAAGTTCTTGGATACACCTACTTTCCACCTTCCATTTATTGCTGCCTGAGGAAGGAACGGGAGCAGTGAGAGAACTTCCTAATAAGGCAAAGTTTTTGATGTTTGAATTAAAGGTTAATGAATCATTAACGAATGCCGGGAACCTTCTGCAGTCAGACCTAAAACTGAAAGGTCTGCTGTCTCTGTGAATTCAGATCAGTGCTGCAGGAAGTGGACGCTCTCTCCTCTGGCTGCTCATGTTTGAGCTACTTTAAAGTCTTGATGTGTGATTAAGATGCTGTGTTGAATTGGTAAGTTATTTATGGTTTTAGATACATTTTCTGTCATTTTAAGGATTTTTTCTTATTATTTTTGGGAAGAAATCCCATTGCGTTTATGTTAAACTCAGATTTCTGGATTTCTCTCTGTTACTTGGCGATAGTGCTGCCTATCTTGGCCAAGACAACCTTGAAAAAGAGATTTTTAATCTAAGTCAGGCTTTCCTGGTTAAAAAAAAAAAAAAAAAATGTACATTTTGGGTGTCCAAGTTGTGAAAATCTCTGCAGCTGGTGTTTATCCTCCCTCACTCGATAAGTCTGTTTAGTTCTTGAACTCGTCAGAAAGGACTGTAGAGCATGTGGACCAAAACAAATGGATTCATTTCTTTCCAAACGCAGACTTTTGTCTCGCCTAGTGTAAGAAGAGATATTAACATTATATTTACAGAGGACTTACTAACTGTTGCTGTTGGTTTGTTTGAACTTATAAACTCTTGACTCTTTATTACAGATTTCTGAGCATTTTTAAGTGCAGAATTAACACCCTTTACTGATGACTATTAAAGGAATAGTTCAACATTTTGGAAAATACCTTCATTCACTTTCTGATGGAGAGTTAGGTAAGAAGATCGCCTGGCTAACTGTTTGCCCGTGTTCCCAAGCTTAATGCTAGCTAAGCTAAGCTAAGCTAACCACCTGCTGTATGCAGATTCATACATGGCAGACAAACATGAGGGTGGAGCTGATCTTCTCATCCAACTCTGTTAGAAAGCAAATACACATATTCCCCAAAATGTCAAAATACTCCTTTAATGATTTGACTCAACAGATTTTTTTACAATCTGGCAACTCAGAGGTTTTTCTAATTAATGCCTCACAACAAATCCATAAAGCATTAGTAAACAATCTATTAACAATTCAATAAGAAATTGGTTACAATTGTTTGTTACAAGTGTTTGGACAGGGCTGCTTATAATATCAGGAAGTGCTACTAAGAAGTGTCAGCTGAGTGTGCAGTTTATGGGGCACTCTTGGATTATCACAGAGATTCACGAGGCTTCTTGAGCTATTTCTGGTAAATTATGCATCATTTTGATGAATGATTTGGATGAAATTCAGAATTGCTCCTGAATCTCTCGCCAGCTCGACTGCATGCCACACCCAACCAGTCAAATTAACACCTTTATACATGATAACATCCAACTCACCAGTGGAATTCCTGCTCACTGTTTTGGACACACATGAAAAAAAAACAGCCTAGAAAAAACAATGTACAGGTATATTTCTCTCTAAAAAAAAGATTTTCATTCAAAAGGTATGCATTCTTATAAATATATCGATTTTGTCCAAACCTATTCGACTTTTTATAAAAATCATTCTTTGGGTTGATCCTGCCCAACAACCAGCTGAGACGACAAGAAGACACCTGCATAGGTTTGCACAGCTGCATTAGACGTGAGTACAAACACAGACAGACATGAGACATCACCGCGCCACACCGTGAGTCATTCACGCTCAGAGATTTCAGGTCAACACATGCTGTATTACAAATGGAGTCACAGATATGTCGCCTAAAACGGAAGCCCGGCAGCTAAGAAATCAAAGTGCCCATGAAGTATTGAAGCAATGAGAATGGAGGTAGACCTTTTCTATTAGTGTTGAACCACTGCCGAGGAAGCTTAGTGGAGCCTCTGCACACGGACAAGCCTCATGATGACCGGACATTCAACAGGTTATTGTTGAGCTGGATCGATTGACAGTTGATAAGCATTCTATGTCATTCTTCCTCCTTCACAAGCTGAAGTAAACATTTTGAACATTTGGTCAACTAGGAAGATGACTGACATCGTGAGGACAATGTTGGGACAGTGCCTTTCTGAGAAATGTTTTAAATATTAAAAACAAAGTGAACGGTGGGAAAATGATACCACCTGGACTAACAGCATCACCCAGAGGTTTATTCAGATGTCGGAGATGAACATGAAGGCCTCGTAGAGCTCACCGCAGGCTGGCCCAAATAAAAGGTGCTGGTTTTTATACATTCACTCAATTTTAGGGATCTTCAAGCTTGTTCCTGTTTCACTTCAGAATGATGCATGACACTGGAGCATGATGATATGTGTCATTACTTTGGGAACAAGCAGGAGTCCGATTTAAAAACAAAACAATGAGCTAAAAAAAAAGCTGAAACACTGCATAGAGCTGAGGGGAACTGCACAGCTGGGTGATGATTGCCCGTGCATTTGACGATGAGTGACCCCTTTTTAGATCACACATTGTTATTTGATCTATTGTTTATATAAAAATATTTATTAAAGTGCAATGCTAAATCGCTGGAGTGTCCCTTTAAAGGTCTTTTTCTCACTTTGATTTGAAGTTTGGGCCTTTGGGGCATTGAGCCGTGCTAAATCCTCACTGTCAGATGAAGAACCTGCACGGCTGTCAATAAGAAAATATGCCCTCTTTTTGTCCTTTGTTTTGTCAGATATACAGCACCTCATGTTCCTCATGCATCAAGCTGTCGCCTCATGTTGTGAACACCCCCTGAACAAATGAATAAACCTGAGAGATCACACGTGGGCAGGCTGCAGCATCATTGCTCTGTGCAGCTCTGTCCTGCTATGCTCATCTATTGCCACAACCCTGCAATGGCCCATACATCCACCTGTCTTTCCCCAGACTCCTTGGCCTGATAACTGGGATGCATACAGTAACATTTGTACATCAAGTTCCCTCTCTACAGAGTTGGCAGTGGGCTAGTAGAGATGGTCGTAGGCACTACAAGGAAACCTTCCTCTCTGGAGGTAAACTTTGTGACCCTGTTCATATTCTGTAAGACTGATAGCTTTCTAGAAGAGGGGCTGAAGCCAAAGCCTCTGGGGAAGTCCTATTCTTATATTTCTATCTCTCATGTCAGCAGTCACCAATTAATCAGCGAGGAGAAGAGTAATGGGACACATAAAGTGCAAAATGAACCCCCCCCCCCCTCCAAAAAAAACCTCATTGTGTGCCGCTGCCTGTCTTTGGCTGTGTTGTTACCCCTGTGCTGTGATGCCACTCCCTCCTTCTCCCTCGCCTTGTCTGTCTCTGTCTGTCTGCTGTGCTCAGGGCCAGTCCAAGGGGGCTCAGCTCTTTTTGAAAAAAGAGAAAAGTCTCTTGTCCCGGTCAGAGATGCGGTGAGCTCGTCTGGAGGACTGGCCGCCGTGGGCCCTGGACGACCCTGACAGGGAGGAAGGGGCCGAGCGCCACTCGTCCTGGTACTTGTCCATCAGCTGCTGGTCAATCACTCTGTGCATATCATCCTAAAGCCAAGGACAAAAACACAGATGAGAGGAGGACAGGACAGAGGGGGCGTACGGTGAGGTGTTGCAGGAAGTTTTAGGGAGATCAGACTCATTGATCAAGTTACCTGTTCAGTATTAATTACAGAGACACCACAGTCACCTTTCACCTCTGGTAGATCTTTTTACTTAATATCTCTCAATAAAATAGGAAGTAATCATAAATGATATGCAGCCCAGAACATGATCATGGTCAGATTGACCTGCTCAGTGGCTCCCAGGCACAAACAAGATGCCTTTATTTAGGAACATGTGCAAAAGAAGCACAAAACTAAAAGAATGAAGATCTAAAAATTGATTTTGACAGGCCCTTATGATGTCACTTCTCTTTCCAGGAAAAGGCCCTGTGGCTGTTCAGAGGGTCACTGTAAGTTTATTTACAAGTTTATTCTCAAACGTTTCAGTTAGTGACACTGTGACCTCAGATTGAGACATCTGAACTGCTCTTAGAAGCCTGAGAAGGTAAAAGTACTCTGTTATTCACAAGAAAATGCAAACATTAGAGCAAAGTCTGAAAAAAAAAAAAACATATTTTGTGTTCTGTCCTATCCCGTTAACCATCTTGTGACTCCTGAGACTTTGACCTAACCAGCGGATGGAACACGTTGCCAGGCTTGTCGTTGGTAGTTAAAGATGAGGCCACCAGAGGGCTCTGATAAGCTGCTAAAACAGTGTGTGATGAAAGACTAAAAACAAGTACAAGAATACAGACTTTTTATTAGTAAAAGGTTAGTCTTTTTACTGTGGATGTCGCCTGATTTCACTCAACACACAGCGGCATAAATAAAGTATTATGATCTCCTGGGTGTTTTTGGTGTCTGTGCTCTCATCTCTTAACAGGTAAGCTGACCTGTGGACCAGTCTCCTAAAAACATTCCTTTAGGGGATACAGGTGTATGGAGAGAGGAGACAGAGGCAGGTGGACAGAGAGGGTGGTGGGTTTGGATGGTTCTCTGTGGTGGTTGATGGTTTCGGAGAGAAAGGGGGGCTGGGATGGGCGTTTCCTCTGAATCGGCTAACTGTGGCATGGAATGGCGCAGCATGGCATAGTCGGGTTAGTGCATGGTGAAACGGCGAGATGGCGCAGCTCGGGCTCACCTCTAAGGCAGGAGGGGGGGGGGGGGTACCACAGGGGACAAAGGGTGGTACGGAAGCTGAGAAAGGCCACTAGATCAGAAACCACAAGAGCCAAACAGTAAAGAGCCCTGAGGAGGCAAACTGTGGGCAGGGGAAAGAGAGAGGAAAGAGCCGCCAGTTACAGATGAGGGAGGGGAGGGAGGGAGCACACACACACTCACACATGCAGGCACGCACACACTCAGTGTTCAAAGGCTATATACGTAGTATGTTTGCTTAATGACACCCATCACAGAGAGGCGACTGACTTACGCCCTCAGAAGTTAATTGAGTGGTTTAGTGTTTGTGGACAGATTAAAATAGACATTGAACAGAAGTTAGATGGAGGGGAAGAACATGGACACGCTCTTCTAGAAGTTAGTGTGAAGTTCCCTTATACATTATATAATATTCAGTTTACTGATTTCATCTCAAGTTGGATGATTTCATGCAGAATTCATCCAGACGTTTACAAAGTATTTATGCAACAACCTTAGCTGTTCCAAAATACTACAAAGACACTATCAGGCTTGCGCTAATATATCACATGTGACCTTTGACCCACCTGCCAAGCCTCCAGCTGCTGTGACAGGTTGAGCTTCTGCTGGATTGCGTCCAGGAGCTGGCTATTCAGAGACATGATGTCTATTTTACACTTGGCCAGCTCCATCTCCACCGCTTTCTTCCTGCAAGACACACAGACAGCGTGTCAGTCAGTGACATCGACACGGAGCGAAGGCCCGAGCGAGACGCTGCTTCAGCTCGCTTACATGGTGTTCAACGCTTTGGTAAACACACATAATCAATTCCTTGCAGAAAGTTGGAAGAGAAGATCAACACAATTCTCCTCTGTAAATATAAAGTTACAGCCAGCAGTCGGTTGACTGGGAACAGGGGGGAAGAGCTCGCCTGCCTCTGTCCAGTGGTAACAAAATCCACCTACATGCACTTAAAAGCTCACTCATGGACTCGTTATGATCACAACCCCACGGTGACAGCAGGACTCCAGGAGGATTTAGTTGTTTGAAGCTCAGGCAGTTGACCGCTGGTGGTAGCTTCATATTTAATGGTTAACTCTCAGCAAGAAAGCAAATAAGCTTGACTCTGTCAAATGAACATCCTAGTCGAACTACGTCTTTAAGCAAGAGCAGAGATTGACTGCATCTGTAATGTGGATCGATCTAATCCCTGCATCGAAGTGATGAAAAGGGACAAACAGGGCAAATGCAAAGCGCAATTCTGATTCTGAATCAGTGTCTGAGTCCTCGTGTTTCTTGCCCTATCAAACTTTTAAGGAATGTAAGCTGGACTTATCCTTTAAACTTGACGCTACATTGATGAAGAAAGCTTAGCTGCCTGAGAAATCCTGCATGTTTGCATCTGTGATGTGATCCTACTTGGCTATGGCATCGTCTCTGTCTCTGATGGCACTCTGGAGCTGCTCGCTGGGTTCTCGGATTTCAGCCATCATCTTCATCCGCTCGTTCTCCTCCCGGAGAGAGCACATCTCTACGGAGAGCAGCGCCATCTGCAGGTCACACGGGAGAATGACGCAGTGTGAGTTACTGGCCTCAATTTCAACACTGCATCCGGTCTCTGATGTCAGCGTTATACGGAGGGGTGCTCATG
This sequence comes from Chaetodon trifascialis, assembly GCF_039877785.1. Lineage (NCBI taxonomy): Eukaryota > Metazoa > Chordata > Actinopteri > Chaetodontiformes > Chaetodontidae > Chaetodon > Chaetodon trifascialis. The sequence continues at coordinate 25,001,133 of NC_092061.1, read as the reverse complement.
TCTGAGACTGATGGTTAGTTGACCCAGTTCAAGAAGAAAATAACTGATCTGTGTGTGTGTGTGTGTGTGTGTGTGTGTGTGTGTGTGTGTGTGTGTGTGTGTGTGTGTGTGGAGCATATTTGATGTAAATCATGTAAGATGGCATTTCAGACCCACAGGAGAGAGTGAGCTAACCTGGCAGAGAGAAGACAAGGTTGAAGCGATGTCCTACATTACAAACAACATACATCAAGTTCACACCGGCACACAAACTAGCGAGGACTACATCTGCAGCACTGGGTCGTTTAAATGTTATTCTTAGACGTGAGCACTCCTTAATGCAGTGTTATTCCGCCAAGAAAGGCCGGATGTGATCTTGAATTAATAAGGGCTGTCTGACACTTTTCGCAGCAGGGCCTCGCCGTGAAGATTAATGCCTCCTGCTCACGCATTAACCTCTGCATGTGTCACCTGATCTCTCGTGTTCCATGCACGGCATGAGTATGTGTGAGCGTGTGTGCGGTAGCGTGGCAGAGGACAGGACCTGGTTGTGCAGCTGCAGCGCCTCCTCTTCATTGCTGCGTGTCTTGTCCTGCTCAGCTTCGTACAGCTCTCTGACTTCCCTCAGCTCCTCTCCCAGCTTCCTCACCTGCTCCTCCAGAGCCTCCTCATCACTGCGCCGCGAGCCCTTTCAGCACACAGCACACACCACTTCACAACACACACTCAATGCATGTTCTGCTGCCACACACAGTTTATGTTTGTAGAACAGGTCCACAGAGGAAGCATTATTAAGTCAGCTAACTTTGTGGTAACACAAAACAATTCAACACATATGGAGAATGAAGATTCCAATGATTCATGTAGATTTACTTCAACGTGCATTTCCTCTTATTAGGATTTTAACACTTCCTAAAAGGAAACAAGGACACAACTGCTTATACACTCTACAAAACTACTTAACCACCACAATAACTACCACAGGCATCACACCCCTTCAACTGACTGGGGCACGTTAAATGTTTGAAATCTGATGTGTTTAGAGAATATCTTCAAGTTTTCTGATTGCTTTTCTGTTTTTCATGGTATCTAATTCTACCTGATGTTTGTTCTTCTAAGTAACTATAGCTACATGTTCAGAATGAGGGTTTTGTATCCTGAAAAAAACTAAACTGCTGGGTCACAAACCCCGAGTTAACAGTTCTGTTCAGTATTGTTAGTTATGAAAGTGTCAGTGATTTATGACCCTTGATAGCTGAAGACAGGTGTGTGTTTTGACGGTAAACATGTGGCAACCACTGGATCCTACTTTAGCTAAGTGATTAATACTGTATAGCAGTGGATGGTTTGGCAGAGTTTCTTACTGTATCTGTAACTTGTTCAGTCTGTGTGTATTCTTGTCCATTTACTTACTCTTTCTTCAGAACTGAAATAAAGGAGGGGTTACTCCAAATGGCAGTTCTTCCTGGGACATTGTTAGATAAAGTTAGGTCACCTTTTTTCAAACACAGGCCACTCTGACAGTGCTGACTAGTTGCCAGCGTGCAGTTAATTACCGTGGACTCGTTGCCATCCAACAGATTCTGTGTTAGCCTCCGTAGCTCTAGCAGGCCGGTGTGAAGGCTTCCCGTAGGCACATCCTTGGCTGAGGACGTCTCCGAGGACTCGTCCATGGAAGAGTCGGTGGACAACGCCGAGTCCGTGACGTCGTTTCCCCGGAGATGGGAGCAGAGCGAGCGAACTTCACAGTAGGCCTCCCATAGCTGAAGACGCAGCTGAACAGACAGGCGGGTGGGGGGAGTGTTTAGAAAAGAACAGTCTTTGACAGTGATTCCACAGACAAGCAGGATCCTTCTGGAGCTACCTGCTCTCTCTCCTGCTCCTGCTCCTCCTGCTCCATGCTCTGTTCTATCTCACACAGCAGGCTGGACGGGTGCGGGGTGAGGCTTTGGAGGCTGTGCTCCTCCGTCAGCTCCTCCAGCCGGGCAGTCAGCTGTCTGTGGGACACTTGAACCTCTTGGAGCTCCAGCTGGCTCTGCCGTAACTGGACACAATGGAGGATTCAAAACTGGGACTTAATAGGACAAAGTAAGTACCTGTTCTGGACTGAAGGCTCACTTGACTACTTCAAGGACAAACAGCAGTGTGAACACTCAAAGAGTACCATTGTAGAAGGTCATTTACTCACATTAGATTGTAGCTATTCCTCAAAGGTCTGAGATCTAACAATCCTTCATCGGTGTCTGTACCTGTAGGTCCTTCTCATGACACTGCCTCTCCAACACCAGCGTCCTCTCTCTGAGGTCATCCACCGTATTCTGCAGCAGCTCGTTCTCCTCCAGCATGGCGTGCACCCGACGCTCCAACTCCATCTTCCTCTCCGACAGCATCTTAATCTAACACGTCAAACAGCACCAGTTAGTTCCTGCACCAGAGGGAATGAGCATTGATTGGAGAAACCGAGGATTGTTTAGATTTCCTGGTCGATAGCGGACAGATGGGCAGTTATTGTACCTCGTTAAAGGCTAAATTTTGTTGTTTTCCTTAGTCTGAGGCAAGCTGGGCTCTTACACAAGATTAAAAAGCACTCCCACTGGCCTTAAGAATGTGTGTTGCCTAGCACGGGTGTAGGCGTTAGTTGCCACCCTCGTCTTCAGGAATGTCTTGGTGATATGTTAGCGCAAAACTTGATATCAGCTTACTCCTTCCCATGCGCGTGTAACGGCCTTCTGCTGAAGGCTGGCATTGCAGCAACACCACCTATTCCTCATGAGTTGTTTTCCCTTGAAGCTGCCTGAGCAGCTTTCCCCATTAAACAAACATCAGTGCTTGTTCATTTTTATCCCTCCTGCTTTTGACCTACATCTGGTAACCTACTTCACAGTGCAGGAGCTTGCATGTGGATCAGTTGTTTTCACTACCATATGAGCAGCCACATTGCCAGGGTCTGGATATTTCTGGGTTGCTAGTCTCTTCATACAAACAGGGCAAAAAGCCATTAGTCATCAGCACATGTCATATAAAGGCAAAGCTTTGGGAAAGTGGGAGCACCCAGACATTGCAGTATCTCAGCTAAATATAGAGCGGTAGCGTTTTCTCCCAATTATAGCACAGGCTCTGCAGTCTGGGTGTTTTCTGCCTAGCTTTGAAGAGAAGCTGCTGGGAAATCTCGATTGCTGTTATGCTGTGAAGGTACCTTTATTCATGACAGGCCGTATCTGGCAAATATCATGCATGGCACAGCTGACATCACATGCTACGACAACCAAGCATGTTTTTCATGCTCCATGTCAGGAAACAGGGATTGCCAAATGGAAATGTCAAACAGGGATTTTATATTAAATGTAAAGGTATTATTTTTATACAGCATCAGGTCAAAAGAGTCAGTACTTCATTCAGCATGAGATAGAATAACTTTTCAGGTTTAAGATTCAATAGCAGTAGTTTGCCTTATCATCAACTCATGTAATTGGGCAGAGGGGAAACAACTGCAAATTCAAGGGACATTAATGGAATAATGCAATCCTTGTTTCTATTATTTTACAAGGCGGTACATGCAGCATGCAGTCTGGCCGACAGACACTCACTTCTAGCCCTTGCTGCTCCGACCAAGAGAGGAGGAGAGTGAGGAAGGATAAATGGGTGAGGAGAGAGATAAAGATAAAGAGAAATCTCACAACTGCCCTGACAGAACAAACACTTCCTAGAAATGCTGTTAGCACGTCAGATTAACATCATCCTCCTCTGAAAAATAAGACATGAAAGCAGGGTTTCCCTTCAGAGGGACTTTACTCCACTCATTTTCACCAAAAGCTCCAACTTTAAAGTAAAACTATGTAACTTTACCAAATAGTGGTAAATACATGATAACACTGAATTTTCCTGAATTTCCCCAAATTCTCTTTAGTCGGCTGTTTTACAGACATCATCATCAGACTGTGAGTGAGAAGAGCGGAACCGAAAGCTGGAAACAGCCTCCTGATGAGGTGCGGTGTGTTCATATCTCGTTTCACCATTGAAATGATTATCTGTAGCATGCTAAAACATAAGGCAACAGTAATATAAGAAAAGAGCAGTCATAAAACGAGCTCTGTCTTGATGAGTCACTTACACTGCAAGTACACGCCATTAGTTCCTGGTCATACCAGACCAAGTAAGAGAGTAGCAACAAAACTCCTGAGTACATTGAACTGAACATTTTATTGCTGCTAAATGATTGCTGTTGGTATTTCTTCTATCAAAAAGTTACACAGTCTCACTTTAACTTCCCTTGGGATCCGCTGTCACCTTAAGTACTCAGGCTTCAAGATGAATGTCAATAACTGTAACAGGCGACATTATTTTTGCAAATCAAAAGTACCGAGCTATACTTCTCTGTTTCTGTTTCTATTTGGTTTGTATTTGTTTGCTTTTTGGCGGGTGCTCAAGCTCTTAAAAGCACAATTCAATTGAATGCAATTAGTATAAAGTGATGCATAAAGGAAAAATGCTGGTGATAGCAGCTCACCTCAGCCTGTAGAGTCTCTAGTCGTGTCATGTGCTGGCTTGTAGACATACTCTTCTCCCTGAAGTCGTCCCGTAATGAATGGACCTGAGTGGACAGCTGCCTCTCCACCTCTGCAGCCTGGATGGAGACAGACAGACAGGACAGAGAGAAAAATTCAGTCCACAGTCACCTTAAATGTGTTTGCTCTTACTTTAAAAGAACAGCACAGCACTCCTGTCACATTGTCGGACTCACCATGGGCAGTTAAACAAGAGGGATAAAAGTCGTCACAGTGCAACTCAACAGCTGACAGTTTGGTTGAAATGCCAGGAGGTGCTAATGTAGCTGCTAGCCTCAAGCAGAGATGAGCAACAGAGGACTGGGAAGTTCACTTCCCCCAGATTAGCTTCATTTTCAAACCTGAGGTCTTCAGACCCAACAGACACTGCCTCAAGTGACATCACTTGAGGCAGTTTATCAGCCTTCACACAGCTCCCTCTGGAGACACTTTGTCTGACTTTTTTCACATTTGCAGTAGTACTCCCACCTGCAAACAGATTGGATGTGTAAAATTGGTGACGTTGCCCTTTAATTATTGTTCATGGTAATGTTGACCTTAAGGCACATTGTTAGTGTTACATTTACTGCTCGGCTAAATTAGAAAGAGTGCCCAGCAGCAGCTCTTTTGTCTGTGTTCCCTTCCATACTGAGGTGACTCATAGTCTGATCACAAGTGTAGGCACACGCACGCACACACACACACACACACACACACACACACACACACACACACACACACACACACACACACACACACACACACACACACACACACACACGTACATGTGCATAAACATGCTAAATGTTCACTATGTACTGAGTGTTTCTGACATTGCCTTTCTTGTAAATCTGCCCTGCTCCCTCTTTCAGTGAGGGCCCAATTTTACCCAAATGTCATGTTTTTAAAAGCTTCAAACAGTCCACTGCTCAGTGTTTGTGCGGTCCAGCCCAGCAGCAGACTCAGTGCATCAGTTGAGCTTATTGGACAGGTAGGATCAGGCCATGCAGAGCCTGGCTGAGCTTCATTAGCATAGAGCTGCACTCAGGAAGCTACCATTCACATTATCATCACTGCCATGGCAACAGTAAAATCCTGGAAAACACTCACTTTTTACAGCTCACTGAGGAGACCAAACATATAGTAAATATGTCAAAACCACTTAAGGAAGCGACTGATCTGCACACTGGGTACAAATTCCATTTTTATTACTGCAGCGAGCAGTCTTAAACTCAAACAGAATCACCACCTGTTTGAACTGAGGTTATCATCATTTGTTTGTTTGCTTGGTTTGTGAAACTGAGAAGGAACTCTATCAGTCTGCAGTACAGCCTCTAGGTGGCACTACACACTGCTGCAGCTTCTCAAGAAGCTCACAGAGACGTGAGGAGGCTCAACAGTTGGTCATGCGGACACATTAGCTCACTTCAGTTCACTTCTGTCCTTAGGTGACACTGGTTGTAGTCTGTCTGTGTTCTGCTGGGAGTCTCTGGGAAGCGCAGGCTGTCAGGACGGCTCTGCTTCAGCTCTGTCGTTCTGCAGCTCCACTCTGAACAGTAACTAATAATGCAGCACCCTTGAAGCACAAGGCTGGTGTGACCCTGCGTGATTTCTGCAATCACATTATGGTGAAAATGTAATTAAGGAATGTCAATAGACTTGATGACACCGGCTCAAATGTTCTCCCCACATGAAATGTTTCTAATACAAGAGGAATAACTACCACACATATGCAGTTTTTTGTTGTTGTTTTTTGTTTTTTTTTTACAATAAACGAATAAATCATCCTTCGCCCAATGCAATGTCATTCCAGAAGGGACTTTTACAAGTTATGTATTTTAAGGGTATGCAGCACTAAGACTGTACCACATGGCAAACAAAATGATTTTGTAAAATTACCATAATGACAGTGGCTAAATTTCCACCACACTAGAATATTACATCTATTCCTTACATACTGATTAAATCTGGATTAAATAACAGCTGCAAATAACTTCTACTAGTTCTTGTAATTATTATATTGAACAGCAGTGACATGCAATATTTTACAATATCAGAACAATTCAAAGAGTGTCAGTTAAATTGTCATTTCAAAAACATGTAAACACATTTACACTGAGTGAATGGATCACTAAATGATGAGTGATGAGTGAGAGGATGCAGCAGCTTTTTTCAGTTTCATCATGCTGTGCCAGCTCCACCTGGTACTCAAAGCAGGTTAAACAAATGCTAAGAGGACAGGAAATGTACGAGTTTTCAAGACTTAAAGGTGACACATGATCTGGGAAGTTACTAAACAATTTTATGAAAGACCTGAAGGGCCTGCACAGAGAAATGAAGGGTACAACCAAAATGATTGTGGATGCATTTACCAGAGTTGACCTTTTACCAAACAGAGAAAGCTCAACATTACACATTAAAAACATGAGAAGAGTGAAATTTTTGAACGGTACAATGCAACCACTGAACACATGAGACTTCAAGCATCTGTGCTCCGACCTATCAAGGGAACTCTGAGGATGTTTCACAGAGAAGAGACAGATACGTGTTGGTAAAAATGTCAGCTATAGCCTGCAAATCATTTCCACTGGACCATGCATGATGCAGGATGCTGAACATGTTACTTAACTGTTTTAAGGAGCAACTGGAAATTAGGATGTGTGTATTGTTTGTTTGAGTATCCATGGCAACTTTCTGATCTATGTTATGTTTAGTTTACCCTAAAAAAATGGAACACATTCTAAGAATTATTTCCAATTACAGTTGGTCTCAGGTCTCAGTCGCCTCGTTTTACTCTCAGAAAACTTATCTGAGCCAGTGGGTTTTCAGTTAATGGCCTGATGTGAGTTTGCGTGTGACAGCTGCATGATCCTGTCCTCGCTGTGTGGGAAACAGATGTGCGGTCAGTGCAGCGGCCGGTCACAGTGGCAAACGTGAATAAATCTGACCCACTGACCCCAACGCGCTGACAGATTGAGATCACGTCGAGAAACCGCAGAGTTGACCACAGACTGCCTGATTTGCAGATACTTAATCTCTGCCTAAATTCCTCAGATTCCACATGCAGTGTTATCAGCACGGCAGGACAAACAGGGGCAAATCACACTGCTGTGACAGAATCCAGGGCGGCAAAGTAGGGCTAAGCACAGAGACACGTTCATTTACAGCCCCTTTACTCTGACGTCCACATGAGCAGCATTCTGTTTCCAGAGGAGGGTCGAGGCTTGAACGGTGGAAATGACTCCTGCTGGTTCAGCTGCTGTGTCTGTGGCACATGACCCAGCAGACGTGACTGCAGGTGCATCAAAGGTCTTTGGCGGCGCAGCCTCGCGTCAAACTATCTGTATCCTCGTGCCGTTCTGAGGAGCACATTCCCATGGTAACAACACATGGAGTTTCGATTTGCATGTCACTCTGGTTGTCATAGCAACCAGGGAGAAGTGGGATTGGTGGAGCTGTGACTTGTGCTCTCAATGCTTCTGGTATTTTCCTTCGTCACATTCACACAGCACTGCCTTGTCTAGACTTATGGAGGATGGGCAACCCCACGTTCAAACGGTTGCATAACAAATACTCCGAATGACAATAGGTGCCGATCTGGGAGCTGATGCCCAGAGCAACAGCTACCTTGGGCTGACGGGAGGCAGACGCTATGTGCTCCAGTGACTGGATGTGATCGAAGCTGATGGCTGGACAGATGCCCAGAGACCGTGTTCAACACCGGCTGGAGGTTGTAAAAAGACGAGTGAAACTGAATCCTGTGCAGCGTGTGATGTGCTCATGAGGCACAGACACAACATAGGACAGCACAGTTCTGCTTCGACGTTCAAGGATGTTCACATTACACCTGTTTAATGTGTTGTAAGTGACAAGTCAAAAATGGAATAAATAGGCTGAAATAAATAAGACTGACGAGCCACTGGAGGCTGCTGCCAGTGTTTAATTAAGTAAATTCTCGAGGCTGAGGGAAGTAGACTTGACTGTGGCCATAAAACACGCAGACACTTGTGCTGGAGTCAGTGCATCCCCAGCCCTCTGAGCATGTGTGGTAATGTAATTAGAGAAAGGTCCCCTTCCTGCTGGTTCACTCTGATCAGATTAAGCCTGAGGAGATTGGCTGTTCTCACACTCTGGACTCAAACGGAGCAGCACACACCTCTGAGTCTCTGCTCATCGATCAATGGGGACCGATTTTCTCCGGACATATTGAATATAATGTATAGTTTTATCAGCCAGTATTGGAAAGTTCACTCACACACGCACACACCCACACCCACACCCAAAGAGGAATAACCACAGGGTGTTTGTGTCAGCCGGGATAAGATGTGATGACAGAGGCGCAGACTACTTTTTTAAATCTTCTTTGAGCAGATATCTAAGTTACCTGCTGTTATTAATTAAGTTGAGTAAGGACTGGAGTTGTTTTGGTTCCTGACTGAATGCATATGGCAAGGCTATTAGCGCGGATTATAGCCTAATCCCCTCAGCGTTGTATTTTACCCCATGATTTACATCACTTCCTATGGAGTGCCCCGCCTTCTCAAGGTCATCCCAGCACAGCCAACTGAGGGCTCCATTAAGACCTGGTCCCTGAGCTGTTAGGAGGGGAGACACCGTTTTTCTAAATCTCATCTTTGTCTCCAAGGTTTGCTTTAGGTTTTAGGTTGTAGGCTTTGCTTTAGGTTTGCTTTACCCCAGTTTTACATAAAGGACACAAAAAGACTTATTCATAAATATATGCAGTACTTACATACATTAATACTGATACATATTATATATATATATATAGAAAGATATTAGTATATAGCTGATTGAAAAAATCTGAAATAGATTAATAAAATCTGAAATTAATACCTAAAAAATGTTATGCAATTTTATTTCATTACTTTCTCTAAATGTATTTCTCCTTTTCTACAATTTAACTTAATTAATTTAATCAATTTCAAATGACTTATTAATGAAAACATTTACTTGTTTGTTCACTGATGAATGAGTTACTATTAGTCCTGCTGTGTGGTGCAGCAATGGCAGCCACGAGCTGATTTATCTGCTCCTGTTTTAGTGTTATTGTAAACCCAGCGGCTGTGGAGGCGCGAGCTCTGTCAATTAAGAACCTGGTCGATAACAGATGTGTCCATTGTCCAGTCGACGCTCTCTGAAATGTGATTTCCAGCAGGCACATCAAAGGACTGCAATAAGAAGCTAATATTCACTTGAGCGTGTCACTTTTGGACAGGGTTTACAGGAGGCCACAAACAGACCAGTTTAGACCACAATAAGACTGCTCTGCTCAAAGAGTTAACTATTATGGGAAACTGAGGGCGGATGAAAACGGCAGGCCTCCAGTGGATTCACTACTGCAGAGCTTCCTCAGGGTAGTTTACATTCCCTCCATTCACTCAGAGCTGTAAACAGTTAACGTTACTTAGTCACAGCCCATTGCTTAGTAATGAGCGCAGAGAGACAGCAAAAGAGAAAAGAGCAAGACAGACAGACAGACGGAGAGAAAGAAGGATAAAATGAGAGGGAAAGTAAGCACTGTGGCTGACCTCATTTATTCTATTACCCAGCAGGTCTCCCTCTGTCTGCCCAATTTACTGAATCATGAGATCTGGATCAATGCAGTCAATTAGGTCTCATAAATTTCACAAAGACCACAAGATATGCTCTCCCCAAAACACAATACAAACCACTTTCAGGCAATATCTTTATAGATTCCCCACACCCCTTTCAATTAAATTAAATGCAGTTTAATTATGCTAAGTGCATGCTCCTGCTTAGACATATAGTGACTGACCAGTCCTTGATTGCAATGTGATGATGGTGTTTGGGCAAGATGGGGCGGGGACCTTATTTAATCGGATGGAGATGAAAGGGAGCACAGCTCTGCACAGTCACGAGTTTAGGGGTTAAAATAAACAGCACAGAGCCTGCTCCTCCCTGAGCACCGTGTGCCTGGCAGCAGAGCCTATCACAGCATTGCCATAGACAGCACTGCTGACGGGGTTATCAAAGCACCTGTGCAGGCTTGTCAACCTTTGCACACACAGCTCTGGGGCATCCTGAAATGCAACTTCCCACTGTCACCCACTGCCAGCCTACCTGGCAGCTGACAACACTCTGATGCTGTTTATGCTGCTTCAGTAGTTATAATGGTCTTACAGGAGTTAAACTGCATATCCTTCTGACAGGCCAGGCAGCATGATGTGGTCCTGCTCTTGGAAAGCAAGCTCATGTACTGTGACGCATCACCAAGCGTATAATCCAGGCCAAACTATAGACTCAAAGAGTACAAAATAGGCTCTCTTACATTAGCAAGCTTCACAAAGATAAAGTTCACTGAAGAGCGACTGTAGTGTTACACCAAAGTGACCACTCTGTATGGATGAGGTGTCCTTGTTTTGGTGTAGATGGAGCAGATTGAGGTGTTACACTGAGCTGCTTAGCAGGGCTTAATTAGCTGTAGCTACAAATGCTAGAGCACTACTGCCAGTCTCAGTTTCTCTTGATGTGTGTGCAGTGCATCAAATCAGCAAGGATGCAGCCTCAAGCAAACATTGCTGTATGTATGCATGTATCTATCTGTCTGTCTGTCTGAGTGTTTCATACGAGATCTTTCCTCCTCTGCCTGTTATAATAACTGCACTCAAATTACCTGTCAATATGCAGAGTGCTATTGCATAAGTGTGCAGTCCAATCATTCTAAATGATTCAACAGACCCGGAAGCTCCATTTTTATATTGATGAGTGAGCATAATTCAGGTGCAGAGGGAGAGAGACAGGCTGGACGGAGGTAAATCCCCCCTGAGGGATGATGAATCCTCACTTGGCTGAGCATCTTATGTCACGTCAGCCAAGCAGACTTGAACTGGACTGAGTGGCCCCGAGGCCAGGCCAGGCAGAAACACACACTGTATACACACACTGTATCCACACACACACACAGTGGGTGGAAGGGCATTTAAAGCAGCATTAAGGCCATGTGACACAGTGACTCAAAGCTCACGCTAATTAAATCTTCCATGGAGACTGGCCCAGCGCACCTGACGCAGTACATCTGAAGCGCACACACACGCGCACACATGCACATGGCTCCTCACCCTGTTGAGTTGCTCCAGCAGTCTATGGTTCTGTTCAGAGAGCTCACTGATGGCCTTGGTCTTGTCTCTGTCAGCCTCTCTTAGCTGGACCTGGTGGCGCTCCAGCTCACCCTGCAGCTGCTGGACGTCCGTCTCCAGCTCGGCCACACGGCCCTCCCACTCCCCCTCTCGACTCTCCAGACGCCGACGCAGCTCATGCTTCTCCTGCTCCAAGTGCTGCATGTGAACGAGGGGAGAGAGGGTTAAATCTTCATTTACTTGGCTTGGATGTCCAGCATTGTCTTCATTTTACAGAACCGATGACAAGTCAGAGACTTCACACAGATGCTGGTGCTTCAACAGGCTAAGAAAGTTGGAAATATTTCACTGTATTGATGGTAAAAAAGTTCAGGATGACAACTTGATGCCCTCACATAATGTTATTGTACAATAAAGGTACAATCAAGTACAATCATTGCCATTGTAAACTTTTTATCTTCCAGGCAAAAGTCAATATCTAGATTGTGGTGCTGATGATACACATTCAGCATTAACATGAAAACATATGAGGTAAAGAATAAAGAAAGTTGACTATTGCACCATAAACCATAAACTGACATTTTGTTACAAAACAAGGCATAAAAATGTGAAAAGGAGTGGCAACAACTGCAAGTATGACAGGCTAAATTTCAGAGATGTAATGTAGTAATTTGGAACTGAACTAGTCTCGTCTCCCGAGCTGCTGGAGTGACAGTTCAACTAATAGGAAGCTTCTTTTCCGTTCTCTAGATGGCAACAAACAGTGGACAGATGCACTGCACCACCAGCGGCTGCCAGTGCTTGGATGGGGGTTGTTGTGATGGTGAAGTCCAAGGCTGAAGCAGCTGGCATCTGTGTGGCCACTAGTTTCATGTCTGAGTAAATGCCCGAACAAAAGGAGGGATCAAAGAGAAGCAAAACAACATCCAGCGCTGTTAGAATAGGACAGTAGGAACGGTAACAACATCAATGATAAGAAGCGGGTGATATTAGAGGCAGCTTATTTCTCTGAGCTGCACCGCGAGGATGAATATGGATCAAAGGGCTGAACAGATGTACAGTACAGTAGATACAGTAGGCCCTGGACAGCCACAGGATTAGCCTTTGTGTTATTTTCTCAGGCCACGTGTTGACTTGTGTGAAGGATTCTGAAAACAACAAGAGCCAAAGCACAGCTGTACAGAATTCACCGTCAACATCATGTAACTCAGACGGTGGTACACCTTTTTAAGCTTGGCTGTTAGGACAGAGGCCTTGTAGTTGACTTTATCTTGAGATCAGAATGACCAGCAAGTTTCAGTCCACCCTGTGTGACTGGTTTCCAGCTTACAGCACACTGGTACATTTATACGCTATCATAAAAATGGAATCATGCCAGGTGAAAGCCTCTTCCTGTGGCAGCTTCAGAGTGGAGCTCCACAGGCAGCATTTGTTGTGATCCTCTTACATTTTGTTTACATTGCATTTTGAGAACAAACCAGAGAGAGGCTTAGGCCGTTAAAACTTCACCACATTTCGTTTCTTAGTTTACCTCTAATTTCTCGTTGAGATCTTTGTGCATTTTCTCATATTGCTTGGTCAAGTCTTGGTTTCTCTCCAGCAGCGCTTTGCCGAGTTTAGCAGCTAAAACCAAGTCTTTTTCCTTTTGACGGAAGAGCGACTGTAAGTCTGCGTTATGGCCCACCGCAGGCGTCTCTAGGTCCGACAGCTCGTCCTCGTCGTCTCGCTCCCCGGTAAGCATGGCCAGTTCCTCCTCCAAGGCCATGCCGAGGCCTCCCGAGCCGGTGTGCCGCAGCGGGTGACCCTGAGCGCCGCCGGGCTCCTGAGCGTCAGGGCTGGCCCGGGGCTCCATGCAGTCGCTGTCCAGCTCCAGCGGTGCTGAAACCACGGCAGACGTCTGCAGGTCTAGGCAGAAAGCGGACATCGCCGCCCGGCGGAGGAGAAGCCAACAGATAAGCGCCGACCGATTTCACTCCGGATGAACCCACCCTGCTCTGACAGGGTTGGGCTGACCGGACCGGCTTGTAATCGACAATTCATCCATCGTTCTCGCAATTCCGGGCCGGATCCAGTTAGATTGTAAAGTGCTGTCTTACCAGTTTCCTCACGACCCTCTCTCCTCGTTAACCTAACAGCCGCGACTCTGGCTCTGATTGAATCCCAGCAAACACCGCCTCCTCTGCAGCTTATGGACTGGCCGCTTTTTATTGGACACACAAAATGTTTTTATCCCGGAATAAACCGCCACGGTGAGCTCTGCGCAGCGGTCGGTCGGTCATGATCCGTCCCGTCTCGGGGTCCTGGGTCCCCCATAATGATCGGCCTGTTACACCGGAGGCATTTGCCAGCCAAACAGATGAGCGCGATCCCGATGCCTTCTCAACCTCTTTCCAGTCTTGAATGCGCGTTGCCGCCACGGTAGTGACGCCAGCTGCGACCTGTTACAAACGGCCAGCCCATTGGCTGAAAATGATAGCGCCATATTTTGGTGCCTCTCACACACATCTGTGCCGTCCAGTAAATGAGCACATGAGGAGATGAGAACAGAATGTTACCTGAAGTGTGGCACCCGACATCGACGGAAATGTTAAAGCAAAAAGCACCTGCGATGTTTGGAAAACCCCGTAAATTTGCATTTTACATACGCCTGTGCTTAAAAAAAAAAAGATGAATATTGTGTGGGTATTTTGATTTATTACATTTAATAATAATTTCTTAAAGGAAAACTGCAGTCCCTTTTATGTTTTTCTAACATTACCAATAAAGCTAATATGACACTTTTTCACTCTGCTTCTTTCGCACTTAATTTTCCATATTCCTTGAGAAGTGACAAACTAACCTTACCAAAGAAGATTGCCTTAATGGTGCGCACTTTTTGAGGTCAGAATGTAGCACAAATGCAAATGAGGCTACAGCCAGTAAGGTAATTAATTAAATTCCATTTTCATTAAATAATAGTCTACTTGAATTGAAATGTTACTTTTTGGAAATGGGTATGGTTGCCTGTAACATAGTACATGCAACACATAGCTCGGTTACAACTGCTAGCTTAACGTTACAGCTAACGTGCTAGCATGCTAACATACCCACCAAGCCTAAACTAACTAATGTGATACTAGCCTTCAGGTTAACTAGCATTAGTTGTTAAAAACTCAGACAAAGTCACGCATTAATAAGTTTTTGTCGTTGTCAGCCTTGTATAAACAGCTGAGTCACTGTCAGTTAGCCCCAACTTTACATAAAACAGGTAATGTTGAATGAATGTTATACTAATTGATGGATACCTTTGTCTGTGTTTCATATTATTAATAGTTTGTCCTTACAGTTCATATTCATTTTTCATTATTTACAGTTGCTACATATTTCCAGTGATGGGCAGTAATTGATCTACTGCAAGACTAGTTATTGTGCTACAAACGATTTTGAGGTGGTCAACTTGTACCTGAGTATTTCCATTTTATACTGATTCATTACATTCTAGAGGGACATATTATACGATGTGCTCCACTACATTTATATGACAGTGATAGTTACCAGTTACTTTGTAGTTACTTTCTTATTGATTTAACTGTTATATATTCAGTTACCTGATAGTGTGTATTTTAAACATATATGTATGACTAAGTAACAGTGAAATCGAGCATTCTGAATAATGAGTCGCCCGAATTTACTTTTAATACAATTTTGCTGATAATACCCGTGCCACTACTTTCGTAAAATATGAATGCAGGACATTTGCGTACTTGAACTGGGGTTTTTACTAAGTAGGCTATACCCAATTCTTTGTTTTGTTTTGTTGTTTTATCTTGTGTATTGTGTACATTTACTTCTTAGTATTTAGTGAGTAGATTATTTATTATATGACAGAACCAAATTAAACAACTACAACAACATTGCTAAACAAGTCTAATGGGAATGTCATTGTAGCTGTTTGTATCAATGGCAGCTGTCTATGACTCCACAAGAAGAGAAATGTCACACTGACCTCAGTTATGCCTCATCTTCACAGGCCATCAGCCTTAAATTGTACTACCCCAGGCTAATTTGGGTCAGACGTATTTTCCTTGAGTTTTTTCTTCCAAAGATGAAGGTGGTAGTGTCTAGTCCAAAGAAGTTAAAATATTCAATTAAGAACTCTGATCAAAATTCCCCATCGGCAAGCTGGACCTGTGGTTTTTATTGATGTGTGTATGGGTATTAGATTTTTCACAGAGGGAGAAAAATGAGAGCTAGCTAACTACCTTCAGATACTAATTTAGTGTCAGGGCGTGAATGAAAGGTTAGGATTACAGTTAGGATTAGGTGTGAGTTGAGGTTAAAGGTTAAATAATTAACATATGAAGGCTACAGCAGAATGTGTGTATCTGTGTATCTGAGTGGGGGATGAACAGTTAGAGACGGAGCCAGGATGTTGGGGGTGGGGCACGGGTGATGAATGATTACAAACAAAGCCTCTTGAACTGATAAAATTAAGGCACAAAAGAAGTGGGTCACAGCCTGCTTGTCCACTGTCCCTAGCTCCAGGGGCCATGGGGGCCACAAAGTAGATAATGGTTGATTTCCTCAAAGCACTTCAAAACCTCACTGCTTGGATAAAGTGCTAAGCTGAATGAATTTAGCAGCCCACATTATCCTTATCAGTGTAATGCTGCTGGTGTTGAGTTCACTGCAAATACATGGAAAAACAGCAATAACAACCTTTGTGCTATTCAAAGAATTACACACTCAGTCAGTGCGGTGACTTGCTTTTAATTCAATTCAATTCAATTCAGTTTTATTTGTATAGCGCCAAATCACAACAGAAGTTGTCTCAGGACACTTTCCATATAGAGCTGGTACAGACCAAGCTCTTTTATCTACAAAGAAACCAACAATTCCCCCATGAGCAAGCACTTGGCGACAGTGGCGAGGAAAAACTTCCTTTTAACAGGCAGAAACCTCGAGCAGAACCAGACTCTGGGTGGGCGGCCATCTGCCTCGACCGGTTGGGTGAGAGAGGAAGAGCAAGAGAGGGAGAGTGAGACAGACAGACAGACAGACAGACAGACAGACAGACAGACAGACAGACAGACAGACAGATAGAAATACAGTCAGAGAGAGAGAGACAGAGACAGTTGTTATTAAAGTTTCTATCACACACATTATTTCTGATAACAGTTACTGTTACAACACAGCAGTCAAACACAAGAATAATCCCATCAGAGAGCATACAAATGGATAGTATTTAGTATTAAAACATTTCAACTTACTGAGCATTGCAATGTATGATGCTAGATTTGTTTTTTGTTGTAGAAAGTACTTTTTTGTCATCCTATAAGAAGGAGAAGCTTATTGTGTTGATAAATAGACTTCAGTCTAACATGCTGCTGTGCTTCATTGGATGGAGACAACCTCACAACTGGCCCTCATTTCTCTTTATTATAAACTGTGGCTCCCTCTATGGGAAAAAAAATATATTACATTCACATTCCACAAAATTATGGGTTTAACAACTGCTTACACTGCACAGGTTCAAAGAATTGCACAGATCAGATCTGAAAACTATTGTGGGATTGCTGTGATCGATGCTATAAAACCTGAAGATTGCCAATCACTTTAGGTGTAAGATTTGTTTTGATATGTGGAGACAGTGGTAAGGATTTGTAAATAAAAGTGTTCTTTTTATCTGCAGTCATACAGCTGTAACTCAGTTTCCAGAGCTCCAGTATCTACTTCTAATTCCCTCAGAGAACATATAAAGAACCGTCTGTCTGAGATGGATTGTCAACGACATCAAAAGCGTTGTCTGTAAATTGATGAGGAGCAACACACCATCCGCTTTCCATGCTGTCTTGTGGTAGTTGCCTGATTTACCAAATGAGTGAACAACCTTAAGTTTTCTCAAACAGTGAATCTAGCTCCTTTAATAGTGACAGTTTACAGTGAGTAACAGGAGCAGAGACTTCCCAGTACTTAGTGTTCTGTGCTTATGTAACATCAACCCTTAGTCATACAGGCCTGACTCGGCCTTTTTTCAACTAATGCTAGGTTTGGCTCCATGTTATGTAACAAAACCAGGCTCTTCAAACCTCTAGATTGCAGTATTTCTCTCTGATAGCCCTAACCTCATACCAACATGACAGAACACACAAGAAGCAGAAATGTAGGTGTTTTAGTGTTTGCCAGTGGATGGCAGTGTTTTTACACTGGTGCTTCTTCTCGATGACTTGGGAGGCTCATGGCATCTGCTGAGGAGTTACTGCTCTTTCTGATTATTCGAGTTTACCCCTGTTGACAGTTTCTGCCATTGCTATACTGTTTGGTATATGCTATTTCTAAAAATTAAAATGAACTGAAATGAACAATACTGTGCTTATGCACTGTAGAAAGATTTGAATTGTCAGCAGAATCTGAAGTGATTCGGAAGCAATTGGTTACCGTACATTACAGTGGCATCCTAGTGAAAATATCCAATGAAAAGGATTGTAATTTTCCATCTTTACTTTGGAAATAAGCTGGGATTGGCCTTAGAGACGTACAGTACCTTGTTGCTAGGTAACATCAGTATGATGCCTCTGCCTCAACCCAATACTCCAAATCACTGTGAAAATGCAACCCCTTTTTCATACTGATGTCCGTAAATCTCAGTCACTAAGATATCAAGTCAATGTAAAATGTTTTTAATGGTTTAACTTTATAGCTTTTCTCATGTGACTTAATGTAGCATAGGAAAATACACGCACACTTTAGTGAAAGTGTTTTTATCTCAGGAGCAGCAGTCTGTCACAGCAGGTCTACTTTTACCATTGCATTTACTATAGATGCACAGTTATGTTGTTTACCACAACAGGCTGTACAGTAGCTGTGAAGGTTTTAAAATGTGTCGGGCTGAGGGAAGTCACATACCTCCAACAACACACTCCATTATGTCATGGCTTAAGCTAAACATAAATTCTATTCATTAATCATAGCACAGTTTTTGTCAGGCATATTCAAGGATTGATAAGAAAACTTCTCTGTGAATTCTGCACTTCTCTCCTGCGCAGATACTGGCTTGCACAGGTGTCACTTTGAAAAGCTTTTGCCAGATATGCTGTTGCTGCAGGTGATGACCTCATCCTGGGTCTGCGTGGGAGAGTCTTTAATTGCGGCCTCATCCTGGATGTGTGTTTGTCTGGACGTAGATTTTTCTTCAGATTACAATAGATCTGTAGGTGTGAATCAAAGAAGCCTGAATCAAGTGAGCTAAAAATGTCATTAACACGTTGGATTCAAGGAGCAAAGACAAATTAAATCAAATCCTGACAGGAGGGAGCACATGTGGAGGTGGAAATTGTGGAGGTGTGAAATGATTCCAGGTCAGCATATGGGGGTATGCTGGCCTGGCCTTAGGTACATAAACACTTTTGTTATACAACCAAGCCAGAGTTTTTATATGGCGCCATTACTACTACAGATATGACATGTCTAATTAGCAATCAGTGAGAAGTTTAAGTGAGTACTGGCCTTGTTCTCAGTCTGCCACTGATTACTGTAACAGTCATTGATTGTACAGTACTGTGCTTTCACCTTTTGAGCATTTTGTCCCTTCTGCTGCGCTGATATAGTGCTGCTTGCCAGGTTAGGTTCTGCCATCTGTTACTGTGTGTGTAATCTGTCACTGTATGTGTGTGTAGTTTGCAAGTCAGTATCACAGTGACGTGTCACTTGGCTTACATTAGCATGAAAACAAGTAAACTGAGGTGAGGTTGAGTTAGTGTGTCAGACACTGGGGACCTTGTTGGGTTATGACTTGACATGTACTGCATTACTCTGTTACAATAATAGCTATATATGGTTTGTTACGTTATTATCTGTGTACGTTCAGTGAAAGTGAAACATGTGATAGAATCAGAGGTTCGTAAGGCTTTCATAATTCCTTTATTTCAGAAAATGTTATCATGCAAATGCAATGATGAATTCATCAATCTTGTCATGACTCTAACAGGCAGTATTTTTAAGTATTGTTTTTCTGTCGCTGTGAAATTGAGAAATTGCGCCCCTTTTGCTGAAATCCTTTTAATAAATTCAGTTTTCAAGCTGCTTTATTCAGGTGAGGTTGCAGTGCTATTCATGAAAAATTCAAGCATGTGATATTTATACTGGCTTCTTTCTTCAAGCAAGAGCCTGCATCTCTTTTTAATTGCTCTTGTTAACTTGTAGATGAACAGAGTCCTTGTCCTGCCACTTATTAGATCACACCGCTTCTGTTCACTTAGAGGAGTTCAGCAGGGGGTCATTGTGTTTGGTCACTAATGAGGTGCATAATTTAAGGAGTCTTTAATAACTGACATGAACGTACAGTAGTTTGCAACTATTAGGAGCTTACTGTTATTGCGTGTCAAGCTGCATACAGTAGTGTGATTAGTGATGGCTGCTGCAGTACGGGGAGAGGAAGAAAGAGTTGGGGGGTGGTAAGGGTGAGCAATTGACAGAGAAGAGAGAGAGGCTGAGCGCTTCCTCTCACTCTCTACAGAATGTGATCACCGGTCTGCTGCATTACTCTACAATGCCATTCTCTGTAGTCCTCCATTCCCTCCCTCTCTCCTCCGCTCTATCTCGCTGTTAGCAGTAATCTCCAGCCATTCTCACTGCCTCACAGCTTTCTGCCCTGCCACAGCACATCTCTCTCTCCTCTCGGCTCCACTCTCTCCCCAGTGAGGATGACATCCCCGAATTTGATGAACCAGCGTAGCTCTCATTCTGGCTGGTGGCTTCCGCGGGAGACCCCACATGACCGGGCTTACTGGACGAGGTGGTGCCGTGTCTAAGGAGCTTCGTAGGAAAAATCAGCTGTAGCAGTCTCGGAGTAAGTGTTATGCTATTTTACTTGCATTACTGCTGCTCTCAAAGAAACGGAAGGGGTGAGGGTGATGACTTGGTCCAGAAAAGAATGAAACCGGGATCCTTGCTTTACAGCTCTGAACTGCTACAGTACATGTTATTTTCCCCATCTCAGCATGTTGGAACTATTGCCTGACTGATTGATTGATTGATTGATTGATTGATTGATTGATTGATTGATTGATTGATTGATTGATTGACACCACAGCCGAGGATTTATGGAGTGATGAGATAGCATCGGTTTCACTGAGCATATGCAGCAGCTGTATCTTGTCTATCAGGAGTGAGCGCTGTTCTTGGTCACGACACTGAAATGCTGTGTCTTTGTTTGCCCATTTCCCTTCATCGCTGTGCTTACTGTAGCATACACTCATACAGATGGCTATCACCCCCTGGGGTGGTGTTGAAACTCTGCACTGTTTGTATATGGTCATAATGAGACCACTGTATGCTTTCTTTTTTAGAAATCTGATCAATCCATACCAAACTGAGGAAGTTTTGAGACAAAGTTTAGGTGAATGTCTACTATGCAGGGATATTCCAAATCCTCAACTCACTTTAAGCTTCCAGCTGATGAGGTGCTGTAGTTTCAGTGCGGAAAGAAAGCTGAAATTACAAAGTCAGTCGGAAAAAGTCTGACAAGACAAAGACTGTGGTTGGAGGAAAGTATCTCTATGGTAACAGCAGGTTTTGCCAAGGGTAGAGGAGAGGTGAAGCAAGCTTGCTGCTTCTTTCTGGCGCCCATTCAGCTGGATCATAAATTACAGTACTGACAAGACTTTTCAGGCAGAACAAAACAGAATATTAATGGGATTGATGGGGGAGACAGAGAAAGTAATAGATAGATGGATGGAGAGATGTATGATCAGAATATGTAGCATATAAAGTAGTATTATGTATAGCAACCATGTAACTTGATTCATGCTTAGTGTGGTTTATGAGTTGCATGAATATGTGGACTGTATTCATTATATAAATGGTTAAAAGTTTGGCAGGAGGTCTGTGCAGACACATCTGTTGGTGATTATTTTAATCTGTGTTTACCTGTTTGTGGATGCAGAGCAAATTGGTGTTAGATGGAACAGAGGAAATGAGCGACACCTGTGTGTAGTCAAAAAGAAACAAGCTCTCTGTAGAACAGATCTGTCAATGCTAATGTGAGCTCTGATGAGAGAGAGAGAGAGTGCTAGTGCTCCATATCCTCAAGTGTCATTTTCCCAAAAGCCTCCTTTAGAAGCCCACACTGATCCTCTTTGTCATTTGGATTTGTGATATAATGACGGACGGGATTTTTGAAGTGCTTTCCCAAGTGCTCCGCACACTTTTATAGATCCTAATATTCTGTCAATTTGACCACCAGAGCATCGAGGTGCAGGTCTGTGGCTTTGGTGTCACCAGTGAAAACTGAAATAGTTTTTAGTGCCGTATCTAACCTACCCTGTCATGTAGGACAATCAGTGGAGAGCTGAGGAATGACATCGGCCAATAAATGAGTATAGGCTAATAGTGTTAATTGACTGGGTTTACATCCCTTCTATTGTAGCATGTTCCACTTACTTGAAATAATTTTAAAATGACAACATCTCGTCCTACAGCTGGCTGCTTGGGAACTGTGCAATTGCCAATAGCCTGTGTAGCTGTTTCAGGAAGGATTCTTCCTTAAGTAAATAAAACAACAAAAGGTGTTTGCATGTTGTTGCTGCATTACCTTGTAGGCCACAAATAAAGAATTTCCAGAACCACTTGCAGCACCTTCAAGTCGGTAGTAATTTGCTCTTCTAACTACAATTGCCTTAAAAACTATTGAAATATATTCAAATGCATTCAGATACTCTCATACATGAATTGTGCTAAGCAATGCAAATGCACTAGGCTTATTATGCACCTTGTAATATGAAACACAGATTCTATGGATGAGGCTGCATTTACAGATTGGCCTGGGTTAATCTTCAAAGCCTGTGGTGTTTAGCAGGAAACTATGGAGCTGGAAATCAGAGGACTGCTGCAGTTGCAGAAGCCTGAAGCCCTCAATCTTCCTTGCATGACTGTGGTATTACTAATGTGTTGTCATGACAATAGGCATAAAATGTCTCTTAGTACACTGTATGTGGAGAGGATGGACTCAAAGATCAAACTAGAGGGGAGTAGATATGGGAGAAGGACTGTGAGCTTGTTTTTAGAGGAGAATCTGTGCCACTACAGTGTTGCAACAGGTCTGTGATTCACCGCTGCCTACAGCCCATACAGTAGCACTGGCCCCGATCACCCTGCAGACTGAATGTAGAGCAACACCATGACTGGGATGCAACCTCTATCCACTCTCCTCCTCTTCAACAACTCTGACTCACGGCCCAGCACACATTATTCAACCCACGAGAAGGAGCACCTCGACTGTTGGAAGCCAATGTTCCTCAGTGAATGTTACTGCTCTGTTGCTGATGAGCTCTCATAAACAAGCAGTGTATGTGGAGCATTTCTGATTGCAGGTACTGTAAATGCATCGCTTGCACAGGCTGTAAAACCAAGCAAAAATGTAAGATGGTTTTCTGGACTGGAGCGTCTGTGAACACTAGGTTTCCGTAAGAATGTGGAATCGGCAATTGCAGATAGACCACCTCAGTGGTCAAACTGTCTTTGCTGTAGTTCTAATGAGCTTTTTAAAAGCATAGTTATTAGTAACTGCTTTCAGGGAGCTTAATTATTGCAGAGGAGGAGCCCAGCTGCACAGTCTGTTAGCTCAGCTCATTATGGGCAGTCAGCTAGCACTTGAGTCTAGGAGGAAGACAGCCAGATCTGAGTCCCATCTGGTGCCTCATGGTAGAATGGCACCCTGTAACCACCAACTTTACCACTGGTTGGCTGTTGAAGAAGTTCTCCACACTCTATTCTTGAGGGGATCACACCTGCAAAGTTAACACGGTTTCAGAGTAATAAATACAAATAGGGCATTTTGACATCTCATCTAATCCAGAAATCATTACATCAATTTGGGTTATTGGTTGTAATATGTATACAGGCTGAAGATCAGCAAGTGCCAGAGCAAGCTCACCTCATCTGAGTTTCGCTCATGCCATCATCACTCATAACAAGCCACCTGCTCCTGCATTATGTCATGCCAATGGAACTGGAAGACTGCATTGGTATTCTGAGGCACATGCTGTGTGAACTGTTGTGTCACTGCACAACACACCCTCAAATGACCCCTGAAGCATAAGGATTGCATTAGTCACATATCTGGGGGAAATGTTTTGGAAGCACCAGAGTCGTAATGCAATGCAATGTCTGCACAGTTTTGTTTTTCAACTCACATGCAACTGCATGCCACCTTCTGGGCAGCAATGACGGGATATTACATCCTCCTGGTCACAGACAGCATATATATACAATAGAGCACATTCAAAAACTGAAACAGACAATAGAAATAGCAGTTCATATGAACACAGTCCTGCAGCAGTAAAAACACATAGCAATCCACCAGAGTCCACATGTTAGCTGAGCTTTAGTTGAGCATGTCACTGTAGGGAGGAGTGGGAGGTGAGCCTCGGCTTTTTATAGACATTCTCCCTCTGTCGCTCATTCTTCTGCCTGCCTCTTGATCACAAAAGCTGCCAAATATATCCAGTGGTGGTAAAAGAGGCTGTTGTGTGAACACGCGCAGGCTATTTTTAGTCTCTCTTAAGATAGAATATGAGCGCGTATTTGGTCGGTACAGTATCTGCTGTGGTATAAACACCAAATACCTAAGATGTGCCTGACATAGATCTGCTAGTTATCTCTGTGATCATGTTACTCTTTAAATGGAAAAATGTTGCAGCGCAAGGTCTACATGCTATGTGAATTTCTGAAGTCTTAAGTGTGTGATTGTCCGTACAGTTTGGTTTTAAATATATTTAATGAAGACACATTTGCTGAATTAGCTATTTGTAACAAACAGGAATGAATTACATCATCAAGATATCAAGGCCCTGATATCTTCCCTGCTTTAATTGTTTAATACAACATTTAACATTTAGATACATGAATTTGATAGTCTGCTGTAACTTTATGTCTGTGTCAAACCACATATGGAAGACAAATTATTCCAATTGGCAGACTGAAAAAAGCCATCCATACAGTGTGATTATAAAAGGTAAGTGTTTTACATAAGAGCACTGAATCAGCTCTTCAGTGTTAAAGAGAGGCTGTGCATTAAGACTGTTTGTCATGTTTCTCTCCATGCTCTCTTCCTCCCATCCTCTCTTCACCCTCTCCTCTCCTGCAGATTTGTGACTACAACCATCAGCATCTTTAGATAGCACCATCTCCTTTGGGAAAACCTCGCTAAAAACACTAAACAGCCAGAATTGCCGGACACATGTCACAGGTATTACTCTTCACATGGTAAGAGTTTGTTTCCAGAATGAGCTAAATTAACCATCTGTTTGTCAGTTCGCCTTTACGCTGTAGTTGAGCTGGTGTGTGTGTGTGTGTGTGTGTGTGTGTGTGTGTGTGTGTGTGTGTGTGTGTGTGTGTGTGTGTGTGTGTGTGGTTAGTATTCCACATCACTCTCTGACTATTTGCGAAAATGTGGCCGTCCTTCTGGCGTGAATCTGTTACAGTTGTACAGGCTGTACTTTATAAAAACACAGTCACTCATGGGTGTGTGATTGATCGCAGTACAACTTATGGTTCTTTTTAACATATGGGAAACGTGAAATTGCAAGTGAAAAGTGAAAGTACCTGAAAGTCATAAAAGAGTATGAGGTACTGAGTTGCTTAAAAAAGATGCAGGATTTTTGTCATGCGGTGGAAAAACTGTTAAAAGAGAGGTTAAACTAGGTTCATCTAAATGATGAAACACTTAAAAAACCAAAGTTAATTAAAATTATTTGTGACTCAACGCATTTAGACATGGTTTTGCACTGTTATGGAGAGTATGCATCTCTCCACCCACAACTCCATTATCAAATGTTAGTGTTTGTTGCCCTCCACGAACATTTTACTTTTATCAACTATGCTTTTAACAAGAAGACTTATTTCTGCTAGTGATCGAGAAGAGAACAGACTATAAATCATTGTCCATTTTGTTTAATAATGTCACATTGACGTCTCTTTTGCTCCATCAACAAATTTTACCAATTTATTTTACAGTTAGACATGTTAACCCCCCATGGTGAAGATAATCCTTTGGTGCATTAGCCCTATAGAGATTCAAACATTATAAATTTGTCTAGTAATTGTTAAAAAAAAAAAAAAAAATGCTGAAAGTAAAATTAGCATGTGGCTCAGTATGTTCCACCCAGCAGCTTGCAGTAATGTGTGAAGCAACTTGCAAAACAGGGAATACTCTATTTAGGGAAATATAGACATAGCAACAACAGCTGAACCATATCACTACCTCCACCATGAAGCATCATTTAAGATCTAACAAGCACAACCTTTGCTTTGTAAGATTTCTGCGTAATGGTCTTGTAATCCATCAATCATTTCCTATTAATATCAGGTACAACATACAACATCCTTTGATCCATCTCTTAATTATGTTGAAACTCTTTGATAAGTATCTAGTGATTCTTTGCAGTAAGGTTGGATTCCAGTATAATGTTGACCCATTGCTTTTACTGGTTCCAGCCCCATGCTGTGGGGCTGTGTTGTTGTGAGCATGTATCTACATTCTGACTTGTTAGTATGATCATACACCAAGTGCTGTGACTGTGTATCTGTGGCTGTGCAGCAAGCCCTGTTGTGTCTCTGCTTTCCAGTGCTCCTCAGGCCCTGTAATGCTGTAATGGCACATCTAATTGTATCATCAATCGCTACCAATGACATGTGCCACCAAAGTCCAGCCTCACACGCATGCACATACGCACACACACACACACACACACACACACACACACACACACACACACACACACACACACACACACACACACACACTAGACAGACAGTATTGTTACTAATATTGGTGTAAATGTCGTACACAGTAGATATCAGAAGGTATCCTCAACACAGCTGCTCTCAAGGGACACTGTAAAAAAGCTTATCTACTCATAGCCATGGGCCCCAGAGACTCATTAAATGTTACAAAACTGACAGAGAAATGTTAGGTCCGTGCTCTGTTCTTGTTTCCAGGTTGAGCAGGAAATCTCACTCGTCCAGAGGAAGATGTCTGACCTTGAGTCAGTGTTGCAGCAGAAGGATATAGAGTTGAAGGCCTCAGAGACCCAGAGGACCATACTGGAACAAGACCTGGCAACCTACATTACAGAATGCAGTGTGAGTTACTACCACATGGACTGTTCCTCCTAATAGTTTTAGCATTACACAGTCACACTTGTGGCCTTGGCTTTCCTTTGGGGACAAAATGCTTGTTTCCATAATGTAAATTGTTAAATTTTAAGGTGATGACTTGGTTAGACAAGTAGTGGTTATGGTTATGGTTTGGGTAAGAGTCCAGAAAATTAATATAAGTTAATGTCATGCCCTCTGTGTGCGTGCGTGCGTGCGTGCGTGCGTGTGTGTGTGTACAAGCGTATTTATTAGGATTTCACTGCAATGAGTGCAGTGTATGTCCAGGATTGCAGGAAGTTTATTGATACAATTTGGGTGGACATCATATTAAATACACCTCTCAGCATAACACAATCCAATTCAACAGCACAGCCTCCAAAATGATCAAAAAGTTGAATCAACAGTGGAGTCATGGATCAATGCAGAACTTTCCACTAGTGTAATACCATCTAAACTCTTTTGTGTTAACACAACTAAGACAGAAAAACAATTTCAAGAAAATCTTTCACCATCACCATTTATTGCTGAGCTATTGTATTAGACTGTATTTGTTTCAGCTGGGTGTACCCAACAAACTATCAACTGACTGAACATATATCTGCCTTGGTTTCAGAGTCTAAAGCGCAGCTTGGAACAGGCTCGTATGGAGGTGTCTCAGGAGGATGATAAAGCACTGCAGCTTCTGCATGACATCCGGGAGCAGAGCAACAAGCTGCAAGAAATCAAAGAGCAGGTAACATGGTCACCTTGGTAGGTCAGTGGGTTTGAGATATATACAATTTACTCCAATCACTGATCAAACATTCCAATCATTTAAGATTTTGTTCAAGTTTTGTCAAATGAAATGATCTCACTGGCTGAACTCATTTGCTTCTTTGATGCATATTTGCAGTAATGGCTGTGCTGTAGGGCTGCATGGTGGCGCAGCAGGTAGTGCGCGTGCCTCACAGCAAGAAGGTTGCATGTTCTTCCCGTGCATGCGTGGGTTCTCTACGGGTACTCCGGCTTCCTCCCACAGACCAAAAACATGCTCATTAGGTTAATTGATGACTCTAAATTGTCCGTAGGTGTGAATGTGAGGGTTCAGGGTGTACCCCACCTCTCGCCTATTGTAGCTGGGATAGGCTCCAGCCCCCCGCAACCCCGAAAGGGATAGGCGGTATAGATAATGAATGGATGGCTGTGCTTTAATGTTTGTAATGCATGCTTTTCTTTCAGAAAAGAAGCAGTTTGAGAGTATCTCATGATCGCAGTCAGATGTAGCAGGTAAAGTCACCAGGGCTGAGTGTGTGAGGTGTGAGTGTTAATTAGACAGGCACATGATGTTGGAACCCCAACACTCTCTGTAGGGAGGCAGTCAGTATAACATTAAACACCTACTGTCCAGCATGTTCAGGAATGCCTCATGTTGCAGTAGGTTTGTTTGCCACGTGGCTGTGGCAGCATTCACTTCAGAATAAATAAAAAAAACATCAGTTTGTTTGCAAGAAAAAGCAATGGATGTTCAGACTAAATTGGTATACAATCTGTAGTTCTCTATAGAACGACTGTAAATCAAGTGTCTGCTGGGTCAGTTCAGGTTGAATCTCTCTGGAATCAAGAATACTATTAATGGACAAAGAGACTTTACTGTACAGACAGCCCTTAATTACTGAACTCTAATGTGATGAGTGTGTGGCATGTATGAGTGTTTTTGTATGCGTGCATTTCTGCATGTGTGGCAGCACTACATGACTGAGTGTTGCCAGCTGTGAGAATTAAGCTGTTACAAGACTGACAGTTTAGGACAACAGAGAGAGAGAGCATGACAAATCATCTTTCTGGCATTATGCACCATTTTTTCTGAAAAAGGTAATAGAAAAGCAACCTGTGTTTCCTCAGCCTACACTAGTGCTGGTTACCAAGCGCTGAATACATTGTGCAGTGGTTGCTATGGTGATGAGAGCTATATACCTTGGAGTGAGGAGAGCAGTGATGCAGTGGGCAGGCTGTCGTGATGAGGTGCTGGGGCCTGAGCTCATGCTGTTTGAGAAACAGAGCTTCTGACCATCACTTGATATACCACCTTAAAATGAGTGATAACGTGTGTTAGAGGAACGTACCCTGTCCTGACTTATCTTAATAAACTCCCCTGGTGAGACAGTTTTGAAAATCTGAATTTAATATCCTGCACCGAGCAGACACTTCACTGTTCAAGGCAGAAAATGCAATTTACTAGCATCATTTAATCCTAACTCTAACTTGTGTCGTAGTTCAAAAATTACATTAAGACAATCCAATATTACAGTAGAAGGGTTGATGTGATACAGAAGGATCTTGTAACTGAGCTGCTCCTTGGCTGGAGAAGCCAGTTGAAGTAGTCCAGGGTGAAGCCACCTTGCTGCCTCCCTTTACAGAAAGCATTTTCACACACAAGGACTGCGAATTTTGACCCTCATCACTTATACTGGAATCACATAAAGATGGTATGAACAGAATGAATGAATGAATACCTATTCTGAATGGCTGCCCTCAGAGGTGGATCACAAAGCATGCCTGCATGCCACTGGCGCCCTGATCTCTCTCCTCTGTGTGTGCACCTCTCCAATGTCTCGATACAGTGACTCGCACACATGGGAGTAAGGACGCATGCTTTCTCTCTGACAGTCACTCCTCAAAGGCCGTGATGGTGTTGCACTCGATGTACATGTGGAAAGTGATGGATGCAGCTGTGTGCTTTACGGAGAAGGTCAAATCCTATCTACTTTGTCACCTCTACGCATGTTTTGAATGGCTTTGTGAGTTGGGCATGATTGGCAGATTGTTTGTCTTGAACCCCAGTTCAAAATGGGTTTCATACACTGTTAGACTATTTGCCTTGCTTTTATTTGAAGCATACAGAGGCCCTTGGGGATGCCTCAGGAGGAGGTGTCAGATCCTTTTCCACAGCAACATTACTATGCTACTGTTGATTTTAGCATGTGTAGCAGCTGAGCGTGATCAGCTGACTATGAATTTTCATAAACCCTCACACGTTTGGTTAGAGCCTTACAGATCAAGCATGACAGCAGACATATTGGATTGCTTGTCTGCCATTCGTGGTGTGCATTGCTACCAGCTGTTAGATTTCCCAACTCAAGTCTCCAAACAAAGATTTGTTTGCCAGTAGGCTGTCCTTAGGCACAAGTTCAGCACTGTCAGTGGAACATTCATTCAAGACACCCCCATCAGGATTGTCAGGGGGTGTGAGTAAAGGTTCATGTTGGTCAACAGCAGGAGGACTGTAGTTAATCTGAGCACTTCATGTCTATTTCCTTCTATCTTCCTTTAAGTTGAAACTGTGTAAAGGCCATGAAAAACCAAAGTCAAGAGTCAGACTCATTGTATGTGTATGCATATTTGGCCAATAAGCCAATTCTGATTCTGGTGTAAGTGGTGGGACTTAAAAATAACAAACCTTCTCAAAGAAAACCTTCTTCAGATAAATTAGGATTAAAACGACAAGTATAGTCTCAGAGTGTAGTCTGGATCTTCAAATTTATGAGGATATTTTACTGCTGATGCATATTATCTGGTTCTGTGTTCCCATTGGTGCCTCTCAGCAGGGTATTTATGCCAACTAAATCCAGCATTTCATCTTGAAAAGCATCTGTCTCCCACGCTCTGTCATATGACTGCAGTGTTTATCATTTTCATGCAGAAGCCATGCAGTGTTGGAACAACAAAGAGTAAAGATGGGGGATATATTCATTTTCAGAGAAAAGCAATCTGTGCCAAAGCTATTAAAACCTGTAAAGATATGCAAAGACACAGTTTTGCCAAAGATGTGAGAGTAAAGAAGAACTATGTAAAACTGTTTCTGTGTTAATGCAAAAAAAGTTTTTTTCTTGTAAACAAATTTGTGTTTGTGTTCAGTGTGTCTGACCAAATTGCATTGTGTGTATTCTTGAAGCCTAACAAATGTGTTGAATAGATTTACAGATTTTATTAGCTGTAGCTAGCTAGCAAAGCTAGGTAATTAGACAAACGTTAGCTCAATGATTTGGTTGAAAATGCTGCCGTCATCTGATGTTTCCAGCTGTCACTTTCTACATACATGATATTGTGCTAAGGAGGCAGAGCTGCATGTCCCAGGCAGAATGATCCATGCAGAAGACAT
This sequence comes from Chaetodon trifascialis, assembly GCF_039877785.1. Taxonomy (NCBI): domain Eukaryota; kingdom Metazoa; phylum Chordata; class Actinopteri; order Chaetodontiformes; family Chaetodontidae; genus Chaetodon; species Chaetodon trifascialis. The sequence continues at coordinate 24,970,219 of NC_092061.1, read as the reverse complement.
GGAAGTAAAGAAACACAGTTGTGCTTTCCTTGTAGTATAGAGCTAGTTAGCCTGAGTATTATAACATGAATAATCTTACCTCCTCTTATTTCATTCTGACATAACTGTGTTTGGCTGCTTAGCTTACATGCTTTGCTCTTCCGGTTTTGGTTTTGGAAAGGCTAAAAAACACAAGCCTCCACTGTCTTTAGCTGAGTATTGATCTCACCACAGCACTGCAGCATGTGGAGTAACCAAAGCTTGCCAGGTCTGTCGAGCCTTCTTATGGTTAAGGCCGGTGATACCATGGATAAAGATTGTAAGCAGCCCCAAGATAGTGAATAGACAGATAATTATTGATTTAAAAGCATGAAAGTGTAAAGTTGCAGTATGAATTGATAGTGTTGAGAGCAACTGCTCAATTTACAGTAAATTATGTAAGTTTTGTGTCTTTCTTTGGTGTTTTCATTATGAGTAATTGATCCACAATTGCTAAATTCCAACACAAGTGATGCAAATATGTTTGCTGCTTCATCATGCACCACATCACCTGAGCGAGCCAAGGACAGGAAATTTAAGTGGTTCCCTTTAATAAAAGAATACTCTGCTTCAGTGCTCCACAAGGCCTTAGTTGTTTGACGTCATATTGTAAGATGAATCCCCTTGTCTTTCATTTCCTCATTCTGAATGACTCTTTTGCTGAAGAATTACTGAAATGTTATAATTTTTCAGCTTTTATTGACTTTGGAAGTCACGACCAAATGAAAGGTAGTTCCCAGGAGATTCAGTCAGCTCTCATTGATGGGAGCTGTCAACCTGCTCTTGTGGAGCCAAAATAATCAGTGAGGCATAAGCACACAGGTACTTTTAGACAGTGCACAGCCGTCCTGCTGCTGGTTTTTCTGACTTGACACACACAAGTCAGTTCCAATACAAATGAAAGGCTGACACAGGGTAACTGCTCAGGGAGATAGTCTCTTTACTCAAAGATCCATGGTTACAGATGGAACCTCTCGTTCCATGTCAGCTAAATTATTTCAGCATTGTTTTCACCCTGTCTGATGTTGTCTAGTCTGCTTGTCCTAATGTGTGTCGGTTGAGCATCAGTCTCCCTCGATGCAGGAGGATGCTACTTTGTATTAGCCTGACAGACAGGCTGCTGTGCCCTGTAAGCTGATGAGGAGGTTGAAATTAGATCTGTTAGGCTGTGACTAATTACTATTAAACCAGACATGTGCATTAAGTGACTCTGGCTGATCAAAAGTTTCTCTCCACATCCCTTTCTCTGTTCATTGATTTTTATACCATTAGTATGGCCATGCTTGCTGACATATTTGAATGTCTGTGTTCCCACTACTACCAACAAAACTGGCATTTAATGGAATTAATACAAGTCTTTTAATTGCCTCTGCTTTCATGAACTGTTTTCCTCCTGTTTAGTTTGACTGTGCTACTTTACCAGCAACATATCAAAAAGACATCTCTTATGAATGAGTTTATTCTTATAAATAATGCAGTAGCTTCTAACAAGAACATTTTCTTCAAACAGGTTCAGGTCAAACAACACCGGGGCTGATGGAGAGCTTTTTCTACTTAAGACATATAGTCATCGCACTGCCAATTTTTCCAAAATTTGCTGCACTGGTGGAAAGGCAGCCTTAATGGCTGATATAGACAAATATATCCATGTTAACTGGATAAAGGGCGTACACTTAGCCAGAATTTGAAAAGGCTGTGTCCAGTTCCAGGAACCTTTTGGCAGAGCTATGTGCTCTTTAAAGAGTGTGCTCTTATTTTCATCATGTTGGTAATTTCCTTTGTTAATATCATTGTTCCTTTTGTGTGCATAGCATAGGCCTCTTCTCTCCTCTCCTCTCGCCTCCTGTCCTCTCCTCTTCCTCTTCTCTTCTGTCCTCTCCCCTCTTCTCTTATCCAGACATTTCTGTGGTTTCTGTGCAGGAATATCATGCCCAACTGGAGGAGATGAGAGTTTCCATCAGACAACTGGAGGAGGACCTGTCTGCTGCTCGTCGCCGTAGCGACCTGTATGAAGCTGAGCTGAAAGAGTCTCGGCAGAGCAGCGAGGAGCTGAAGAGGAAGGTTGCCGACTGTCAGCATAGGATGCAGAAGGTACATTGTAACTAAAGCTATTATGATCCTGATAGGATATATAGGATGGAAGTCTTGATTCTTTGGTACATACTCTATATATTCCATATTGGAGCAGGGCTCAGACTCAGTGTAATTCCATGTATGATTGTATCATATTTAACTCACTTGAAGTCATTACGACATTTCTTACTTTCTACTTGCTGCGATCATTACCTGGAGCGATCTCAGACATTCATATTTCTTCACAGGCCAAGGAGCAAGGCAAAGCAGAGGCAGAGGAGACAATGAACAAGTTGGAGAAGGTAGTTTATGAAGTTGATTTCATTATTAATAAGATTCTGTTATCAGAGAGGGCTGCAAAAATATGTCCAGATAAGGACACTGATAATAAATTCACTTAAACTGATAAGTTTAAGTGAATTAACAAAGGATGATCAGATGAAATATCCGTACATGCCATAATGACTGTATTTTTCTTTTTCAGATCAATGCTGAGCAGCAGACAAAGATCCAGGATCTTCAAGAAAAGCTTGGCAAAGTAGGGTATTTTTGCTGGGAAGATTAATGAATAATTTATATGAGCTTGTGCTTCCGAGTGCCAGAGATGTAACAGCATTTTACACTTTCAGATGATTGTATAAACTCCCTCTCTACCCTCTCTGACCTCCTTCTTTCTCTCGCTGTCTCTCTCCCAAACTGTGGTCTCCAGTCAGATTTGGTCTATGGCCCGAGAACAATTAAGCTGCCTTTCAAAACTAGAGTTACTGCTTCATTATCAGCAATCAAACAGTTTTGCCTCATTAGTAAAGATAATTTCATCCTAATTTTCCCTTCCTACAAGTGAATACTTAAAAGTACCATCCGTTCTGCTCAGAGCACACAAGATTATGGTGCTGATATTCTTCTGACAGTTTATGAAATAATCAGGAGGGTAGGACTTCCTTAAAATAACTCAGTTCGTTGCCGTTTGTTAAAGGACTGTATCTGAGCAATGACCAGCTGTTTGTTTACTAATAGCCACTGAACTTTGCAAAAGGATGCCAATTATTGCTTCTACACATAAACTTTATATCAACAACCAATGCATAGTACTTGGCAGGTGACACAGCTACATATATACAGTAATTGATTCATTTGATCTTTTTAAGTTATTATACACAATTATTGTGTTTGTACATGCACATATGATTTCTATTTTACCTTTTAACTGGTGTGGCTGTTAATCATTCTACAGTAGCATGTTGTTAGCATTACCATTAGACATGGTCAATGGAAACCTTCCATCACATTTTAAGTTTGTTTTAAAAGCATGTACCAACAAATACTTTTTGACTGAATATTTTTCTTTTAACCCCTAGTCAGTAAAGGCCAGTGCTGAGGCTACAGACCTTCTTCAGAACATGAGAATGGCCAAAGAGCGCATGGAGCGAGATCTGGAGAGGCTACAGAACAAGGAAGACTCCAGTGACAGCCTGCGTAGACGCCTCCGTGAGACAGAGGTACAAACACACCTCTATTAACACACAAATAGTACACGTACAAACAGCGTAGCATATACTGTGTGTATGTGTACTATGTTCTGGCCTTCTGCCTGTTTCTCCTCATTATTCTGTATATCATGGTAATTCTTGCTTTGCAACATCACAAACGTCTTTGTTTAAAGCGTTGCATAAATAAATGTGACTTGGGCATCTGCAAAGCACAAAGAGCCCATATGCTCCTCTGTAAACATGTTGTTTTTGCACCTTCTGAGAAACACTTGTGCTGTGATGGCATGATAGCATGTCAGATAGCCTGAGCATTTGACACTGTTGGTCATCATTTGAAAAGCAAATTCACTTGTGTTCATGTGGTTTTTGTATTTCATTATTTGAGAAGCTATCTTGCTCTTAATGTAAGGCACAAAGGTGACACTAACTAAACCAAATGGTCTTTAAGATGATGAAAACCATCATAGTGTCAGACTTTCACTCATATCGCACTGCATTTTTGAAGATATTTTTTAAATAGTCCTGATGTTTTATTGTGTCTTGAATAGAAAGGCAGTTTTCGTTACTGGTGTTATGAAGCTAATCATCCTGCATGTGACATTTTCTGAATTGATCCTCCAGTGGCTCTGTAATTCCTGTGGCACAGTGCTACTGCTTCTGCTATAATGCTGACTAACTGTTTTTGTGCACAGTTTTCATGGAGGCCAAATTCACCTGGTAAATTGTGAGTGCCTTAACATCTAAATTTGGCAAAAAGGAAATATCCATATCTGTGTAAAGGCCTTTTAATACTCTTTCATGACTCTTCTGTAATTTACCACTTTCAGCAGGTTCCAATGTTTTGTTTCGCTATTGTATGTGCTTATTGCTTCAGAGAAAGAAAAGCATACAGTTGACATTTAAAGTTACTGTTTAAGTGAAGTATATGCAAAATAAAAAAAACAGGAAATTTCAAGCATCTATGGACATATTTCCTGATTTGCTTTCCTTCAGTGTGATTATCAACGAGTGAGTAGTTTTCAGGCAGCAGGGATTCCTGCACCGCAATATGCAAGATGGAAGATACCTGCAGGCAAACCTTTCACCATCTGCAACACCATCTGTGTCATCGGTTTCTGTCGTAGAACCCTTTATTTATACATGTAAATAAATTTATACATGAATGCAGAACTGTGTGTTGGCCAAGCCACACAATCCTTCCACACTTCCACACACGTGCTATAAATCCATGTATGCATAGTATACATTATGTATTCATTCATGCAGTGTCTGTAGTTACATATACAGTATATTTTATTTTTGAAAGGGGCTGCCATGAGGTCTTCTAAAAAAGCACTTCACATCAGGCTTTAGACATGTAAATTCGGTAATTAGCGTGGGTTCATTTGGAAAGGAGAGTCAAAGGAAAGAAAATATACATGTGGTCAGATTTAAACAGCTCTGAAGACCTCTCACACCATCACACATGAATGCAAATGGGCTCTTCGGAGCTGTTGTGAGGAACTTGGAATAATGAGATATAAGCATTGCAGAGGTGCACCACTAACAAGCCAAATGGATGTGGCGATACAGTATGTCATCAATTCTTCCTTGAAGTGGAAATCTCGCGGCTAATTGCATTTCTACAAAATGTACTATGATGTCCACATAGCAAAAAGCACTGTTTTGAACTATGGATCTTTCAACCCGAGCTAAATTTTTTACACTAAAAGAAACATTTCATTAGTCGGTTAACGCTTGTGTCTGTTGTGTGTGCAGGATGGTAGGAAGACTCTGGAGAACCAGGTGAAAAGGCTGGAGATTGTTGAGCGCCGGGAGACTAAACTGAAGGACGAGATCCAGAGCAAGGCCCAGCAGATTCAGCAGATGGCAGATAAGATTATGGTAACCCACCTTTCACTACTTGTGTGGAGCTAAAATAATCAGAGGAGGTGTGAGATAAACATATCTCATTGTCATCATTGCAGAGGAAGTGCTATTTTACATAATATTTCTGAAAAACCTCGTGTTTATCATGTATTATCTTTATGGATGATCTGGATGTAAAGTGTAATTTCTACATACACAGGGCACGAAGTTACCCCACACAATGAGTCTCATATAATACTGTCTCATTTTAAGGCCCATTTACAGTCATAGCACTCCCACACATGTGCTTTCCATTAGTTTACCTGATTAGTGTGGGTGTGTATGGCCTCTCTGTGAATGACATCTCTCTCCGTTGAGTTTGGTCACATCACTTAATCCCCTGCACGCTTACGCCCAGCTTCAACCTGATCAGAGGTCTATTTAGCCAGAATAAGTCAAAAACAACTGTGTGGGTGTACAGGGGAGCATGTGACTGTAACTGTTAAATTTTGGTGTGCCAGTTCCAGGCCTTGAGCAATGTGCGTTACAGTAGGTCCATCTGTGATTTTCTTGCTATAACAGGTGAAAAAGGTCAATAAGGAGCGTTCACAAGAGAAGGGGTCAGTTGATCTCATTGATACGGATCACTTTGTGCCTCATGCATACTCAACACCTTCGTGACAAAGTCAAAGGACTTACATGTATTTTATGAAACTGTCACATTAAACAGCGCTGCCTTGACAAACATATTGTGACTACCAACAAAAACATCTGTGTGTCGGTAAGGTGACCACCACCACACACAAGCAAAATCCCCTTGCAACTGAGCAAAATAAAAGCTCATTATAATTGTATTTTTGACTCCTGCTGGCATATTACCAGCATTAGTGTTATACCAAAAAGTAGCTCTGAAGGTCCTTGTCAGTTTTTAGCCTTGGTGAGCGTAGTCCCTGATGTTTTAATATGCAGTGCATACCCTGTTTGTGTTTTTGTGTAGGGGCTCGAGGAGAATCTGCGAGAGACCCAAGCCACAGCCCAGCGGCTGGAGACTCATCTGAAGCAGAAGGAGAAGCTCTATGAAGACAAGATAAAGGTTGAATTTCAGCATATAAATCCCCTTACATATGCAGACTCTTTGGTGCTACGTAAAACAGCAGGCAGGTATATCCTGATGTGCTGTACTCACAGGAAGTGCTCAGTGCTCTGTTTGGTGGTCATGCTGGTTGAGTTGTGCGTGTGCTTGGGACATCTACAGTATGTCATCTTCACATTCTCTGTCCTGTTAAGTGATATCCTGGTTATGGTTCTGTGGGCTGCCTGGCATTGAGCAGGTGTTGGAGGCCCAGATGAAGGCGGACATGGCTGATAAGGAGATGCTGGAGTCCAGTCAGAGCAAATATGAGGAGGAGGTGCGGGAGAAGTGCAGCATCATCAGTGAACAGAAGGCGGTAAGAACTGACCAGCTCGGCAGCAATGCTATTTCAGGCTCATTTGAACATTTATCACACTGACATAGATTTCTTGTTTGGACTAATCTTGGGTTTGTTATTGTAGAGCACAAAATAATGCACCTTAATCTGATCCCAATAAAAGCCAGTGATGTGAAGATCTGACTGAATGTTCAGTTTCAGTTATACCAGCCATAATTTCTTTTCAGACCATAAATGCTATGGACTCTAAGATGAACAGCCTGGAGCAGAGAATTGCAGAGCTGTCTGAGGCCAACAAACTGGCAGCCAACAGCAGTATCTACACCCAGAAAAACATGTAAGTACTGACATACAAAACAGTGTTATTCTGCCTAACAGTACTTAAAAGCATTGCAAAAAATTCCAAGTTCTTCCAGGCCTCCGTCCATGAGGTGAATTCAAGTGAAAGCTGTGGCCTTTTGTTGATTATCCCAAATACAATATTGCTTGAGTCATAATGGCATCATTAGATGAAGGGCAAAAGATTAGTTAATGGTGACGTGGCCTTTGTAGAATAATACTTGTACTACTATAATAATAATACTAATTTGTCTGTAGATAATAGCAAAATCCCAGCTTGCGTTGCCTCCTATTGAACTTCTTGCATGTGTGTGGTGCTGGCAGGAAAGCACAGGAGGAGATGATCTCAGAGCTTCGCCAGCAGAAGTTCTACTTGGAATCTCAGGCTGGGAAGTTGGAGGCCCAGAATGCCAAACTGGAGGAGCATCTAGAGAAAATGAGTCAGCAGGAGCAAAGCAATAAGAGCCGTGTGCTGGAGCTGGAAACTAGGCTCCGAGAGGTGAGGAGCTGTTATAGGGAGATGGATCATGAAGCTCCATAGATTGTAGGATGTTGGCTTTCTGACTGAGTGTGACATGCAAGTTAAACTTTCCATTTCCCCTTTTTCCAAATTTATTTCTCACTGTCTTCTCAGTCCCATCCCAATATGTCTCTTCTATGCCTAATTCTGTTTCTGTAATTTTTATTGACCAATGTGAAGAATCTACACAAAGAATCAGTGGACGTCTAAGCACAGTTTAAAATATTAAGCAGATGATGTTGAGCACTCGACCTCTGTCCTCTGTACTGATCTGGCTCCAAATAGTGGAAAAACACCTTCCCTGAATACATGTTGAGGAAATAATTATTTTGCGTGGAACCAGGTGATTATATACATGCAGTACAGACTCTATCTACTAGGCTGGATGCTAAAAAAGGAGAAGAATATTTCATTTACAAAATCTAGATCTAGTGCTAGATCGAGTAGTGTCTCAGCACAGAGCAGTGATCTTATAGAGGACTGCTGTTCAAAAATACTTCAGAAAGTGAGTTTTATAGACTAGAAATCTCAGCAGCTGGAGATCTTTTGTGTTACAGGAACTGATCAACAACTTTTTGACTCAGTGTACAAGTGTTATGGTAATTTTATAATACTGGGCAGAACAAAAGCCTTTTTAAAACAGATTTAATAGAAAAGAATGGCACGATGAATCAAGGTGGACTCAGACGAGGTGAAGTGTCAGTGTCTGCTCCTTGGGATGAATCACTTCCTGCTCCTCCCTCACCCTGGGCGCCCCTCTTTCTGTCTCCCTTTTTTAGATTGGGCTGGAGCATGAGGAGCAGAAGCTGGAGATTAAGCGTCAGGTGACAGACCTGACCCTGTCACTGCAGGAACGCGAATCCCAGATCAGCAACCTGCAGGCAGCTCGCCACGCTCTGGAGAGCCAACTACAGCAGGCCAAGACGGAGCTGGAGGAGACCACTGCAGAGGCTGAGGAGGAGATCACTGTGCTCAGAGTGAGTGCAAGTAAAGGAGTACTGAAGGATGGCGTCTCCTTTGACATTATGTAATTCAGGCAGTAAAATCTGTCCCTCTGTCTCTCTTGTCTTACCTGCTAGGCACACAGAGATGAGATACAACGCAAGTTTGATGCCCTGAGAGACAGCTGTGCAGTAAGCTGTTTTTTGCTCTTTCACTCTTTCCATGAATCTGACATTGAACACCAGCTGACTCATCACACAAAGTTTCGTATTATCACACATAGCCAACAACCAAAAGTAGCCACAATGTTTCAGTCTGTGTGTGTTTCTGTCATTCTCTGGTTAATTGGGCCTTATTAAAAATATATTGGTCTTATACTTCCATTAATCACAAACGGCCTCACCATTTCATCATGCTCATCATACTTATTGGTCAACCCTGTGGAAATATTCACTACCGTTCAGGACTTGCCTACCACAAAAGCTTGATTTGGTCCAATCTGATGACTGAGAGGGCCACTCGATATTTTTGAATGGTCTTTCATGCTGTAAGGTTGTAGAAAGTCCTCTTTACAAATACAAGTTATTTTGTTTGAAAGGATGCAAAAAAAGCCATGTGTGGAATATGGAGAACAAAACGCTGTCCAGTGGTTCAACCAGACTGACAGCTGAAAGGGCGGAAAGAGGCAAAGATACCTGTGAGCAACAGCTAAAGGCGATTATAAGAAATTAGCAGTCACAGGTAAATGAAATTGGAAACTTAACATCATAATCTGTGCAGATTTAAATCTGAACAGGTTCCTGTTTCAGTGTGAAGTCCATTATAAAGCCTATGACAAGCTGCAATTAGCCGATGTGGTGCTTTAGCAAAGCTTTCTCAAAGCTTCAGAATAGAAATAGAAGGTAAGTCTGGGGTTAACACTGCTTTAATTGGATCATATCATCTGAACATATTATGGACTGATGAATTTAATCCTGTCATCTAACCAGTGAGTAGACTGCAGAGGACCCAAAGGAAAAAATGGATGTCTAGATAGTTAGAACACAGTTGCACCATCATGGCCAATAATGGTCTCGGGGCACTTGTGCTTTCCTGGACTGGAAATCAAATTCAAAGTGGATGGGAATTTTGGTGAAAGCATGGTGACTACAGTATTTTCCCCTGTCATGTAACAGTGAGGGGACATCGACTAAATGGACGTTTTAATCATTTAATTCTTCTTCTTGTGGGGCCAAAACTATTTCAAATGTAAATGATACATGTGGGGCCTGAATTTTATCTATGTTAAAATAACTATAACCATTCTCCAAATGGTCGAGTAATGCTTCAGTTGACATCATCTCCTGCTTGATGAAAAGTGTGAGCAGGGCTTGTCAGTGCTTTCCAAAGGCTGCTGGACTTGCTTCTGTCACCCAAAAGGCTTAGTCAGCTCTAACTGACTGGTGAGGAGTCCCAGGCATTTATCCTCCTGCAGGGTCGTTCTTAAGGTTCTTGTGGAAGCTCACACACGGCCAGTTGGCTTTGTGAAGCAATTAGTAGTACCACGACCTGGGTGAATGAGAGTCTTCACAGATATGACCAGGGCGCCACATCAGTGTTTTCAGAACTGAACAAAGTGACTATGGTCAAAGTGAGAATTGCTGTTTCATATTGCTGCCAGTTTTTACATTATTGGTGGATTAATTCTCAGTTTTTTTTATCCTGTCATCATAGTTGTTTGACACCTTCACATTTTTAGCTAACACAGCATGCCACAGTCACACATACGGCCTGAATTAGTCAGAAGAGTTTTTCTCATTGTTTGATAGTTCTCTGCTCCATGTGGGCAGAGACGTTTATTTCCTCTCTCTTTTACAAAACCACACCATTTTCACCCCCAGAGCTTCTGATAATGAGGTATCATGTGAAGCCAACCTGCTAATGCTTCAAGACACCAGCTTTTTTTTTGTATCTGTAAATCCAACAGCCATTTGCAGGTTATCTTTGTGTGTTTTTTACAGACAATGAGAGGCCTATGTTACAGGCTGTTATAATACCAAAGGTCTCTCAGGTTCCAGTCTCACTTTATTTGCCAGGTGCACAGGTCCACAGTGCCAGCACAATGGAATTCTTGCATGGTTGTCTCAGTCCCTAGGCCATTTTTTCTATTATTATTATACTGTGTTATTATTTTTGTGACTTTTTTCATTATTGCTGTGGAGCCCTGGTGTCCCACTAACCTTGAGAAAACGATGTCATGTTTGAGGAATTTGTGTGCCTTCAAATTCATACACCTTGAATAAACACCAAGACCATCATGGTCTTCCTTCATTTCATTGCCCTACTTTTGAGATCCTCCCACTCACAAACTGTTCAGAAAGCACTGTCCATAGATTCAGCTGGCCAGTGTTCAGGCAAACACAGCCAAATCCTGCAACAAGCAGAGCTTGAAATGCCACCCTATTTTTTGCCCTGCTTAGACATGCAGTGTTGGTCTATCCGTTAGTCTTCCTGTTGAACACGTTGGACTGGAGCAAGATATCTTGAGTACTACGGGCCAAATTATCATTAAATTTAATATGGTCCCCAGGGGGTGATTCTTAATCCTGTGACATTTCATCCGGCTTGAGTTTAAGTGCTCCATCTAACCCAGCACTTACATCAGGCCAACATTTCCATTTGTACACACAGACCTATCACAACCTAAAGTGCCAACTGCCTTGAAATATACTGAGCACATTCCAGCCAGTCAAAGGATGAGCTCTTTCCATTTTGGACACAACTCTCCTCTCGTGCTATCTTCAAACCAAAAGGTCAACTTTACGCACAAGACATCCCATAATGAACAGACTGTTTTTTGTTTTTTTTTTCACTTTTAGCCACTCTACTGGTAAGACTGTGGAGGTTCTTTCACCAGCAGTATGTTCTTTGTTGTGTCCAGTTATTTTGTACTCTGGGTTGTATTTTGTATTATGCCACTAGCAAAGCCAAGTGACGAGTGTGAATGTCTGTTTTTGGATCAATGTTAACTCTAAATATATCTGACTATCATTGGGTAGTCATGTACTCTTGCAGGCATGACAAGAGCACATTCTTCCTGCAAGAATCCTGTCTTCATATAGCTAACATTCGCAATATAATGAGGTAGATTGTTGGAGTATACATAATTGCAACAGTCACGTTTTGTTGCACTGTAGGTATCCTTTTAATGTCTTAGGTTGTATTTGACGGTTCAACCAATGAGCACTCCCTTTAGACAGAATTGACTGAGTTGAATTATCAGCAAATTTTCTATATCCATACATATTGCAGTTGTATCCATCCATCAAGCATGTCTAAGCAGCAATGATTTCACTTAAAGTGGTTACATTGAATAAATGTGATTAAAGCAACCTCCACAGCTCGGCTCTGCTGCTCAGTCTGTTTCACAGATGTTCCTGTGCTTTGTACTGTCAGTGTACTGTAAATGTTACATAAATTTTAGTCAAGGAAATAGTGGGACTGATTTACTGCCCCTTTAACTCTGCTTTTTATTCGCTGTATAGCCTTCGCAATAGTGTTGAGCAATTTGTATTCAGCAGCGTTGAGAATGCAAAGCTCCGGATATGATTTACTTTAGGTCTGGAAGTTGCTCTATATATTGGGATGACAGACAAGTAGAGTAAATATAGAGGCTTGCCAGATCACCACTGTATCCATTCCAGCGTTGACTTCCATGCCCCGCCTTAAGTATTTAGTTGCTGCTGTCACTCGCCTGCCTCGGGGGAGCAGAAGCACTGAGTCAGTACGGAACAGACAGCTAATTTATGTGCTTAAAAGCTTTGCCTCTTTCCCCTTGCCACCTGGAAGTTCTGCGTGGTACACATGTTCCCATGAGGGCTGAGAATAAGGGGCTCTGAACAGACAGCCTCAGCAGCCTCTAACCCTCATTTCCCCACAGCATGCACAGTAGTCATGGCTGATTAAGTGAACAGAGTGATACTGATGAAATGATTAGCCTGCTCCTTGCTCCGAATGCTGCCTGGGTTAAACAAGTAACCTCAAAATCATGCGGTATGATTACTGCATTATATCACTAACCTAGATATCTGCATCATGTAATAATGCAGCAGGAGAGTTTAGACTGTGTGGGGTGTTCGCTTGAGTTTTTGTGTGGATGAACAATAATACACACAATGCAATGCCCGCTCACATGAGGGAAGTGAGAATGTGCATTTATTGTGTACACTGAGTGTACATTAATATAGGGAAAGGATGTCTTTTCCTGACCCATTTCACAGTCTGTGTGTCAACTTTGTTAAGGCTTAGAGACATGCTGGCGAAGTGAGTCAGCCTCAGTGCATACATATACAAATGTACCATGAGTGTCAAAACAGTCATATCTGTGTCAGACTATTGTTTCATTAGTTACAGTCCATAGACACACAGAAAAAGAAGTAAATATGTCTTAAAGGGAAGAAAGTAATTACTTTTCCGATTATGATTCTGGTTTATTAGTAGTAGTTTGTTACTCTTGGGTGCACGGTAAATTTTCCTCTCTCTAAACTCTCAGCCTGAGCATCCTGTTGACTTACCGCAGGTGATCACAGACCTGGAGGAGCAGCTGACCACACTGACCCAGGAGAACGCCGAGCTCAACCGCCAGAACTTCTACCTATCCAAGCAGCTGGATGAGGCCTCTGACGAGAGAGAAGACCGAATGCAGCTCAGCCAGGATGTGGACAGGCTGCGTCGGGAGGTGGCCGACCGTGAAATGCACCTTAACAACCAAAAACAGGTACCTGGCTGTCAGTGGCCGCGTTCTCATTATGGTGTGTGTGTGTGTGTGTGTGTGTGTGTGTGTGTGTGTGTGTGTGTGTGTGTGTGTGTGTGTGTGCGTGTGTGTGTGTGTGTGTGTGTGTGTGTGTGTGTGCTGTGCTCATGTGGTCAACAGTCCAAAGAAAGGCCAGTCAGGTGGACAGACGAAACAAAATATCTGAGAGGTGTTTCAGAGGAATTTGTACCACGAGTCAAAATGACATGGAAACACTGCAGGCTTCCATCCGTTCATTCTCTATAACACTTTGTCACCTCTGTCACCACGTAAACACACAAACAATCAAACAGCTTTTGAAGTCAATCTCAGTGCTTACCAGTGAACAGAACATGTCAGCACTATAGAAGCTTTTTAAATTTCTGAATGACATTACCATAAAATATTAGTCATTAGTTGAAAACTTCGAAAAAAACAAACAAATAAAAAACAACAGTTTTCTGTCCTCAACATAGTTGTACTCCGTCCTCTAGTTCAGATTCTGTCCCCCAGCCCACTTACCACTCAGAGCCAGTCAGACAACAGGTTTTCACTTACTCACATTATGCGATGTCTCCACACTACCTTTGACAGGTGACCTAGACATCTCTCCCAGCTCTGACAGTGTTAAGTGTAAATCAGGCAAGAGAAACCCTGGGAATATTTCAGCGTTGTTATGTGCTGCATTCTGGATGCAGCGAGAGAGAGCACGAGCGAGGAGGCTGTGTGATGTGTGCGCGGCCCCTGTGGGAGGATATGTGTGTGGGTGTCCAGCAGCGCTCTCGGTCCTGCTGGTTGTGTAACCAGCGATGGAAGTCATAGACGAGGGATGGGGTGGTGTGTGGGAGGGATGTGTCATCCCCATCACTCCCAGGTCGTGTCAGCTGTGGAAGCGTTGGACTTCAGAGGGCCATGGCGTTGCTGCAGCACCAGCACAGGCTATATTTGTCTCCCAATGCTTTGTCTAAAGACATGAAACACAATGCTTTTTGTGTAGGCCCTGTGAATAACATAGAAAAACGTTCTGTGTCCTAACATGTCATGTAAATAACTCCTCAGGAGTACAGATGCTGTTTTTGCGGGTTATTATTCAAACTGATTTATTTACGTGGTAAGTTAGTTGTCACACTCCAGGTATGTTGTTTAAGCTGCTACAAAATGATCCTCTTAGGACAAAAGAGACAAATAGCAGTTTGTCACTGCCTCACAGAGAACTGCTCTTCCACCCCTCCTGAGGGGAATCGACAGACCACAAAGGGATATGACAAAAAACTACCAGCAGGAATACAAATCACTAACACAAGATTCTTGTTCATGATCAAGAAAAATTTCACACAGGTGAGCTTTCCCCATTTTATATTAAGGTCAGTGTGTGGACAAACATTCATTTCTTAATCAGTGAGCAGTAGTATTTTTTGCCAGTATATTTGAAGCAGGGCTGCACGGTGGCGCAGCAGGTAGTGCGCGTGCCTCACAGCAAGAAGGTTGCCGGTTCGATCCCCGGGTCAGGCGGGGCCTTTCTGTGTGAAGTTTGCATGTTCTTCCCGTGCATGCGTGGGTTCTCTCCGGGTACTCCGGCTTCCTCCCACAGACCAAAAACATGCTCATTAGGTTAATTAGTGACTCTAAATTGTCCGTAGGTGTGAGTGTGAATGTTTGTCTGTCTTTGCATGTGGCCCTGCAATCGGCTGGCGACCGGTTCAGGGTGTACCCCGCCTCTCGCCCATTGTAGCTGGGATAGGCTCCAGCCCCCCGCAACCCCGAAAGGGATAAGCGGTATAGATAATGGATGGATGGATATTTGAAGCAGATGAACTACATCGCTCTCTTTTGTGCTCCTTTCTTAAACTGTCCTTTTTTTCCTGAGAACTTCTGACAACTTGAGGTGTTGACTTGTGTCCATGGCACAGTTGGTGTTTCTCATATAAATCCTGTTTCGTACCAGAACCTTGAGACACTGAAGACCACATGCACGATGCTGGAGGAGCAGGTTCTGGAGCTGGAGACACTGAATGACGAGCTGCTGGAGAAGGAGAGACAGTGGGACGCCTGGAGGGCAACTCTGGAGGAGGAGAAGAACCAGGCTGAGAGGAGGACCAGGGAGGTCCAGAGGCTGCTGGACACAGAGAAACAGAACAGGTCACAAACACACCCACACACACTGTATCACTATAAGTGCATGAACATTTATTGACTAAATTGGCCCCAAATTTGTGTAAAGTTTGCAGGGTCACAGCACATAAAGATAAGATGTAGTGCAATCACAGTTGAGATTGATAGACCTGCAGGGATTAGAGTTTCTCCACCCATAGTGGCTTCAATAGTCCGTGATATAATTTAACCACAAGACGTTTTGAGACTTCTTCACTGCTGCCGTTGCTATCAGCGTTGGATCTGGCTCCGTCCGCCTACACACACTGAATGCAACAGGTTTAGGCATATTCTCCTGGGTTCGTCCGAAGGTATTTTGGGAAATATAAGAAATTATTTTCTGAGTTGGTGTAGGCAGGGCAGGAGATGAACACTCAGTACACAGAAACACAGATAGAATCCTTTAAGATAGAATTTTATAAGGTTTAATTTCCTTTAACCCTAAACCCAAGACTCCACCCTAAAGTAACCCCTTATAGAGCTGGATGTTCCTGACTGCAAGAGTGCAGAAACATAAGAATTTATACTCTGGTACATGAAAGTGTATTTATTTGATTTTGTTCAAATAAACAACTGAACCTCAGTCAGAAAAAAGCCAGCAAAGCATTGTAGCTGAGCTGGCAGAATATGCACTCAAAGACTCCACATAACTAGTGTAAACAATGGTTTCCTGCTCTAGGCTTCGTGCAGAGCAGCGCAGCTCTGAGTCCCGTCAGGCAGTGGAACAGGCAGTGAAGGAGCACAAAGCTGAGATCCTGGCCCTGCAGCAGGCCCTCAAAGACCAGAAACTCAAAGCTGAGAGCCTTGCTGACACTGTAAGCGTTTCCACACTGTTGAGTAAGTATTTCACTTTTTGCGGTTAGCAGATGTTACAGCAAACTCTTCCTGCGTTCTGTTCTCAGTTGAATGATCTGGAGAAGAAGCACGCCATGCTGGAGATGAATGCCCGCAGTTTGCAGCAAAAGCTTGAGAGCGAGAGGGATCTGAAGCAGAGGCTGCTGGAGGAGGTACATTCTGTATTTTCACATGTGCCCCATTGATCTCTGACGTTTCCTTTGATTCTCTATGTATTTCAGATGTTTAAATGTTTTCTTTGTGTTTTTTACTGCCTGTTCTCCTAATACATTTTTACCTCTGCTGCAAGTGTCAGAATAGAAAAATGATATTGATTTTCTGCCTGTAAAGCCACAGCAGTGGCAAATGTCAAACCATGCTGAAAGGTTTAGTCTGTGCTATCATTGGAAGCAGTCAATTGTAAGATGCTGCAAGTGGGCAAAGTCACAGCGTCCTGGTGGTGATATAACAGTTGTCATTACCTCCACAGCAAGAGAAACTGCAGCAGCAGATGGATGCCCAGAAGACCCACATCTTCCGTCTGACCCAGGGGCTGCAGGACGCTCTGGACCAGACTGACCTGCTGAAGACTGAAAGGACTGACCTGGAATACCAGCTGGAGAACATCCAGGTGCTGCTACGCACATATACACATGCATACACATAAACCTACGAATGTATAGCCGCAAAAAGACTCTGAGATTAAGATACGTTTGAGTTCAGTCGCTGCATGCACATGGACACCTGCTGGACTGCGAGCAAATCTATCTGTCACTCTCTCCCCCACTGTGCTGTCACTTTGTTTTAATCGTGAAAGACACACAAACACACACACATGCCCCCACACTTTGTTTTACCTCACAGCATCCCCCCCTGTCTCTCTGTCACCCTCTCTGTGTGAAGTGAAGTACTTGAGGAGAAATTCATGGCAGTAGTGATGTTCACTTAGCTCCACCTGCAGGCTGTGTACTCCCATGAGAAGGTGAAAATGGAGGGGACCATCACCCAGCAGACCAAGCTCATAGACTTCCTCCAGTCCCAGGCCCATGGCGGCTCCAAGAAGAAAAAGGTCAGATTCGAATATATGTTTCATTGGATTGATGTCAATTTGTCTGTCTTCCTATAAAGGTGGAATGTTTTTATAAAATTGATGATGCTTTTTAAGTTTTACTTCTTTTGGATGTGTGAGAGAAAGATATATTTAAGGAAGTCTTTTTGAATTAATATGACAAGTTTGATAATTGTTTTTTTTATAAAGATTACATTCAGGGCATCCATGAATGAGTCGCTTTTTGCATAAACTGTCATTACAACTTCCACCAGCCTCTTCACACATTCAGAAAAAGTTGTAGATTATCATCACATAAAAACTGAATAAGTAAGGAGAAAGTAAGAGAGTGAGGAGCAAAGTAAGGCGTTAAAACAAGCCAACAAAATGTTGTCTCCTCTGTCTCAGGGTCTGTTTGGGCGTCGTCGAGAGGACCTGTTGGCTGCCATGGCTGCTCAGGCCCAGGCTCAGGGTCAGAGTCAAGGCCAGGTTTCCCCTGTGCCCCCCATCCAGCCGGTGCCTCTGCAGTACAGTGACATGAAGGCAGCTCTGGACAAAGAGCGTGCCCGCTGCTCTGAGCTGGAAGATGCTCTGCAGAAAATGAGAGCAGAGCTGCGATCTCTCAGAGAGGAAGGTGAGGCTGCTCATCGACAGCAGCTGATGCACTCTGTGGACATTAGTGAACAGATTACTGAGCATGATAAAACAATGTAAATTGGAAATAAGTTCTGTTAATCTGCTCCTCCAACCCCAGCGCTCCAGTATAAGGATCATGGTAACTCTACAAACCCGGCCACAGCACGGCAGCAGATGATCATGTCTGCCATAGTGAAGTCCCCCGAGCACCAGCAGGGCCCGACCAGCTTGGCACCCTCCAACTCTGGACGCAGGAAGGAGACTGCAACACCCGAGGGTGAGTGAATGCATGATGTTTACAGAAGTGCCACATTTTCTCTCTAACAGACGCATACATGCAGGTTTATGGCTTCATACTTGACACATACTGGCCCTTACCTGCACACACATAGACACATACAGAAATATCACGCACAAATTTATGAAGCTCTTACTATCCTTTTTCTTTCACACACCTTTCAGAGAGAAGGAGGGTCACTTTTGAAAGTAAGTTATCCAAACTCGTGGTTTCTGCAGTTTGGTCTCTTATCTCTCTCCTCTTTTTTCCTCATCCACATCGTTGAAAGGCCAGATTTTAAAAGCTCTGCACTTTTAGAAATGTGTGATCCCACCAGGCTGGTCAGGTGAGGCTGAGAAACCTTCAAGTAAATTTCACCGTACCAGTGCACAGCTTTAGAAATCTGAAGCATTTTATCTTGGTTGCTGAAGCTTAGCTTATCTGATTTGCAGAACTCTGCTCTGCTCTTCAACTCACTACAATCCCACCTGAACTCCACATCATACACTAACAGAGATGTACCATATGATAAACTCTGCAATGCACAAAACGCTGTTTGAACCCACACTCTGAAGGTATTATCCAGTCATCTTATTACTTCTTAAAAAAGAGTCAAAGTTACAACAGCAGCTGTCTGAATCATAGGTCATTGTTGACTGATATTGATCAGAAATGATAATAAAATGATAATAAATGTGAAACAGGCATAAAAACTATAAAAGCAACTCAGTGTAGTTATTGTAAATTGCAATAACTATTTATATTTCAATCTGGAATATAAAGACACATGGTAAACTACTGTGTATTATGGGAAATAGAGGCAACAGAAATTCATAACCCATAAGTCGTCATTAGCTATCTGAGCTGTTTGCTTTGATATGTGCCAAGTGTCTGTTTAAGTGTGAACATTCATGGGCTGAAAAATATAAAGCATATGATGTCCAAATGTACCACATGTTGACATCAGCAAGTCCTCAGGAGTCCAGATGTTTTATGAAAAATGTTGTGTGTGTAGATTTGCACACAGAACACTGGGCACCCAATGAGAGTCTTATACTGACTGGATAATGCATTTAAAACGCAACAGCGAGTGGGCACAAGCAAAGGGATTGATTCAATCAATATTCTTTTTCAAGCATTTTTGTCTTCAGAGTTTACTTGCTTATGCATTTTGCTAAACATCTTACAGTTCTTTTGGAAACCTTCTTTTGTTGAACTGAGTTCGTGGCGGGTATGGCATGGTGCACTGAGGTTCTGAAGTGATGGATGTACCTGACACAGTAAGGCATACTGGAGCTGCCCGCCCTCACTGTGTTCCCTGACTGTATTCAGAGTATAGCCGTCGTTTGAAGGACAGTCAGAGAGACAGAGAGAGGGAGAGAGAGAGGGTGGTGCACCACAACACCCCTCACCGTTTCACAGTGGGACTCAACATGAGAGCTGCCAAGTGTACCGTGTGCCTGGATACTGTGCACTTTGGTCGCCAAGCTGCTACCTGTCTCGGTGAGTTACACGTGTTGGAAAAGGCCGGCCTGAACCAAATGATCCACTTTACCTGACAAACATGAAAACATGAACCAAAACATGAAAAAAATCTAATCTTTGTCCATAAGGAGCGTACATTTTAAATGTTTGTATGCTAGTATTGAGATGTTTAACTGACCAGCACTAAACCCTTGCATATTAAGATGGGATCTAACCAGATAACACAGGGGTGTCTAACTTTTTCCTTGGAGGGCCAAAACAGAACCTTAATGGTGGGCCACGGGTCTAAAGCATGCACCTATTGTATCGTACAGTACTCCTTAATCTGATCCTGCTAACATCACTTTGAATTTATTTCAGTTGTACCCTTCCTTCTGTGCAGGTGTTGGCACAGAGGGAAGAGACGACAGACTTTTGTGGCATTGCTTGCTTTTTAACAATGTGTTTTCTCCTCAGAATGTCACGCTTTGTGCCACCCAAAATGCTCCCCCTGCCTTCCCGCCACCTGTGGCATGTCCAGCGACTGCTCGCTGCATCTGTCTGAGGGCCTGTGTCGGGACAAAGGCACCTCCGCGGGCCAGCAGCTCAAAGAGGCCAGCGGGCACATGCACCTGGAGGGCTGGATGAAACAGCCCAGGTTAGCTGTGGACACACTGGGGTCATTGTTTAAGCTTGTCTCATGATGTTCTGTGCAGATGCTCCCACACAGAACACAAGGAGTCAGTCAACAGATAATGTGGATCATGCACTCCAAAAACTTGCTAAATCTATGCCAAAGAGCAGTGAAGCTGCTCTGGAGGCTTGTGGTGGCCAACACCTTCCTAAGACACTTCTTGGTGTATATTCGTCATGTCCTTCACACCTATTAGTGTATTTGTCTCGAGCAATATAGTTCCTCTTTTGTGCTGGGGCTGTGTCATCCCCACCCACTGATCAGGCAGGCTGATGTTACTTAACTGTAGTCCTCTCAGGCACTCTCTGTTCTGTTCTGTCTGGCAAAGTCCACCCAGCTGGTACTTAAACCAGTTTAAACAAAGGCATTGTAGGCTTTCCTGTAAAAAGACTGTTGGACCCGTTTCATCATCTGTGCTTCGTAGTAAAGCTGTTTGTCTTGTGTGTCTGCAGGAATGGGAAGCGAGGCCAGGGCTGGGAGAGAAAATACATGGTCCTGGATGGGACAAAAGTGTCCATCTACGAGATAGAGCCCAGAGAAGGTTCCTGTCTTTTACCTGTGCAACAGAGCAACACACAGCAACATTTCATAGAACTACCGAGGCGGATCAGTTCTTCCCCCTCTTCACAAACACTGCCTCCAGGTGTTACAGGTGTGTTTGTTTCTGTGTGTTATTCAGATTCAGTGAAGGCACTGGAGGAGTTCGACCTGTGTTTGTCAGATGGAGAAGTGGTGGTTCATGGAGCAGTAGGGGCGTCTGAGCTACCCAACACCGCCAAGTCAGGTACCACATACAAAGTGTGCTGTGCTCTGAGTGTTAAAATCACCTTCCCTCGTGGCATTGATTTTTATGCTTCCAAATCTCTCTTTACCCCGTTTCCTCCCCCTCATCTGTAACTCTGAGAGTTCTCCTTGCCAGTGTTATACAAGACTTCATTGTCATATTGTATACATCTTTAAAACTGTATTTTAGAAGAATTATGGTTGTCCAAGTTTGGCCTCAAGGCCCCAAGAGGTTATTTAGATGGTGGCAGCAAAATGAAGCATAGTGTGATTTTACTATAGTTAAAGAAAGAGTATCAGTACTTACTTATGTTCCCTGTGTGCCAGATGTTCCCTACGTCCTGAAGCTGGAGTCCCGCTGTCACGCCCCCTGCTGGCCTGGACAGGCACTGTACTTCATGGCTCCCAGTTTCCCAGACAAACAGCGCTGGGTGGCTGTCATGGAGTCCGTGGTGGCCGCAGGGCGGGCCTCACGGGAGAAGGCCGAGGCTGACGCAGTGAGTATCTCTGGAACAGGCGAGGGGGTGACTGGGGCAGTTGGATCTCTGCGTCCTCCATGTCTGCTGACTCAAATTATAATCTGCTACAACCGCAGTCACAGATGACAGTCTTGTCTGTGGCTGTGGTCGTACACTCGCTGTTTAACCGTGTGGGGGGTGTTCATGAGCAGCAGACATTGTATTCTTCAAGAATTCATTTTAAGATGTAGGCTTTAGGTTTAGACTTTTAGTGGATAACCCCCAGTTCACTTATGTGTGTCGTTAATTGTCCCCTTCTTCTCTCTCCCTCCTCTCTCTCTTTGTCTTTCTCACTGCTGTTTGTTGCTTTTTCATCATGCCACATTGTGTGTCCGGTATATGGGCATGTTTTGTTGATTTGCTCTGTTCTGCCCATTCCATTGGGTTTCATTGTACACATAGGCTGCTGTGTCCAAAAGACAAATGGTTCTGTCTCCTCTGGTCCAGGTAAAGAGTTACAAAGACATAGACGTAAGACTTAATGACACACACACGCTCACACCTGCATATCCTTCACGAGGCACGCAGTAGTGCATGTGTCTGTCACTGTGTTGTTGGTCATCTTCCCCCCGGGCTCTCACCTCACCTGCTGTGACCGCTCCTCACTCTCTGCCACACTGTCATGTCCTGTACAAACTCTGTGTTGACCTAACAGTTTGAATGTTGCTGAAATATTCTTCCCTGCCTCTGGTGTCCTGTTTTATAACCACAGTACACAACTTCTCACCAAGATGTTTGCTCATCTTTGGGTTGATCCTCCTCAGCTGTCCTGACCGGAGGACCAGGGATCAGACAGCGGGTTTTCACCTGCTCGTGTACTCGTCTGTGTTTTTACCCTGCTGCCCCACTGCACACTCTTTAGAGACTGGGACTCAAGTCACGTGACTCTGACTCGTCTGTGAGACACGAGTCTCTAACTGGTTGACATGAACTTGACTTCGGTTTACAGTTTGGAGGATTTGACCGTGGCACGAATCAAAATGACCTGGAACTAGTATATTCTTTATCTTGTACAATGTCTGACTTGAATTACTTCCCATGCTGCTCGGTCCTGTTCACCAACAGGTGAATTCAGGTTAGCCAGTTAAAACTGATTTACATCGTGATTAAAATTCATTCGTCATTGACTACATTCTTTTTTTGAGCATTATCTGATAAAAGCTAATGATAAATTATTGTCGATGCCACTTACAATAGGAATTTGTCATGTATTTGTGGCTGCTGCTGCTTAGTTTGGTAATTTAGTCTAATGTATGTAAAGGCGATATCTAGATTTGAATATGAACCCTGTTAGTGATTTTCTCAGCTGGTTGCCAGAGCACGTTTTGAGTTGTGATATCTTCTTAAAGCATTAGTTCCACTTAGCCTGACTGATCACCTCCAGCAGAAGTATGTTAGGCCTAAAACAGTTCCCAGGGTGCACTGTGGTTTTCCAAGCAGGGCTTTTCATTTGGATTGCTTTCGGGAAGTTCGGGCAGGAGCTTCTCTGTGGTTTGTGGGGGACTTTTCAAAGGCCACATTTTATGGAATTTAGTTTCCGAGGGCTTACTGGTCAGAATAAAGGCAGGGGAAACCCTCCAAAAACTCTGATGACTCTTATTCAGAACCTGCTCCCTTCAGTTGAGATGTCCCTTAATGGTAAAGGTTATGTTGGTTTCATTTTGCTCTACCAAAACTGAGTATTGTCATGGAATACAAAGTGTCACTGTCACTATGACAAAGCTCATATCATCTGTGGAAACAATGACATCAGTATGAACTGCAGGACATTTCTTGTTTTCAATGAAAATCCTTACGGAGGTATTTCCAGGTTATTCCTGATGACACTGTCAATAATGAGCCTACAAAGACACATTCAAACTCAGCAGTGACTGTGCACTTTGACCACTTGATTCCCATCACTCTGGGCTGTGCAAATTCTGCCTAAAGTCTATGTCCAGCCTGAAGTGAACAGGAAATACTCTTTTGACTTCTTCTTACTTGTATATTACCATTAGTTAACCTTTTAGTTTATCTGTCTTGTGTTCAATGTCAAATGTTTGATTTATCAGGTGGTACACTTCATTAAAAACTTCTACAGAAAAACGTCTACAGATTGTTGAAAATGTACTTTTACTGTAAGTGGACATCTCAGCTGTTTGGTGGAGGCTCAGAATTAAAGGTGGTTAAAGGCTCAGTGATGCTGCGACTTGAATCTTGACCTTTCTGCTTGTGGCTGGACTTGTGAGAAGCCAGGCGTGAAACAGGAACTAGAGACGCACTTGTGACTTGGTCCCACCTCTGACACCGTTAACCTGCACACAGCCCTGCAGCCGCCCAGCCCCCTCTGTCCTGCCCCTGTGCTGCCTCCCTCTGAGCTCGTGTTCAGGTCCTGACCCTGCTGACCCCATCCCTCTCTCTGCTCTTACAGAAGCTGCTAGGAAACTCTCTCCTAAAGCTGGAGGGAGATGATAGGCTGGATATTAACTGCACCCTCCCCCTCACTGATCAGGTATCGATTACATGTCACTGACTGGCAGTGTTGTCTGTGCACATACAGTAAACATATTGTCATTTCATTTCTTTAATAATTCATGCGCTGATCATTTAGAAAACGCCACTATCTATGGTGGCAAATCTGCTCAGAAGTACAATGATCTTAATTTATGAAGGGACATGGAGCACAGAGCAGATGCTCGGGGCTCACTGCCAAGGTTTGCCACATGTTGCTCCTGTTTGAAATGCCTCCATGTTCACCGGGATAATTTTGGCTATGTTAATGATTGTGTTTCCTTGCTGTGCCACAGATAGTTCTGGTGGGCTCTGAAGAGGGTCTGTATGCCCTGAATGTTATCAAGAACTCTCTGACTCACATCCCTGGCCTGGGATCAGTCTTTCAGATCCACGTCATCAAAGAGCAGGAGAAACTGCTGATGATAGTTGGTGAGAGGTCCAGCAATTGGCAGAAACGAAGCACCACAGTTATTCATCATTAAAAACTACCATTCATGATGACTTCATCATCTGCTGCTGTGAAACGTCTGTCTGTGTGTGTGTGCTGCAGGGGACGAGAGGGCGTTGTGTCTGGTGGAGATTAAGAGAGTGAAGCAGTCCCTGGCCCAGTCCCACCTGCCCAGCCAGTCTGAGCTGGCCCCCTACATCTTCGAGACAGTCAAAGGCTGCCATCTGTTTGCTGCTGGGAGAGTAAGTCTTCCTCTCCTCTGTGATATTGAGATAAAGCAGATTGTCTGCTTCCTGACTCCAAAGCTGACATCGATGCGCCCTTCACAGATAGACAACGGGCCTTGTATATGCGCCGCAATGCCAAACAAGATAACCATCCTGCGCTACAATGACAACCTCAACAAATACTGCATTCGTAAGGTGAGTGTGAGCCCTCAGCACACCCTGACACACAGCGGTACAAGACAGTAAACTGAAACAGCAATAACACACTAAAAAGAGGGGCGTTGAATTTAACCCAAAAACTGTCCTTCAGCTCATAATTTGAATGTCACTGGTAGATAAACAGCGTCAGGATCACACAGCTGTGGGTTTCTTCATAAGTACAGAATAAAAGGGGAAAGAGTTCTTGTATCAAATGCACTGTTTCACCTCACAGGAGATTGAAACTCTGGAGCCCTGCAGCTGCATCCACCTGACCAGCTACAGCATCATCATCGGCACCAACAAGTTCTACGAGATCGAGATGAAGCAGTTTGTGCTTGAGGGTGAGGACACGAGTTGAATACCGCTGTGCTTTTAGACGAAACATAACAAAAGATACACATGGGAGCTGCTTTGATGTTAAAAAATTGAAAATTGAAAAAAACTTGTTAAAAACTAGACATCCTTTTTATGGATATGCATGTGTATGTGTCATGATCAGTTATTTAAGTTATGACTGTATCTCATGATTTACCTGCTCGATTAGGCTTTCTAGAGTGTAATAAGACAATACATTATATAAAGATAACCTCAGGATAACATTGAAGTTTCATCCGACAATATTAAAGTTGTCCTCATTTATGAAACCCCGGAGCTCAAGGGCCTGTCTCATGAGGCTATGTTTGCTGGATGACTGCTCAGTGAAACTGTGACTTTGTGAGGCAGGCCTCTGGGGCTCAGGGGGCTCGGGGGCAAGTAGAGACAAAGAACTGTGGGTGTTTGAAGCCAGGTCTTTTGATTGGTCCGCCGCAGAGTTCCTGGACAAGAACGACGTGTCTCTGGCCTCAGCAGTGTTTGCAGCCTCCTCCCACAGTTTCCCCATCGCCATCATGCAGGTGGCCAGCAGCATGCAGAAGGAGGAGTACCTGCTGTGTTTTCACGGTGCGTTTGAATGAACGACGACTCGACACACAGCACTGAAATGCTCAGTGTGGTAACTACAGTACAGACCGACACTGAGGAGGCAACCACTGGTCTTAACACAGGAGAATGTTTTCAGTGTTCATTTGTTTTTTCTCCATCTTTTTGATGTTTACTGTAGATTGAAATCCTAAACTTGCACTTTGTAAAGGTGTGTGAGCCTGATCTTTATCTAGAGCTTAGACCCAATGAGAGGCCCACAGAGGAGAGTGCAGTGATCTTTGTTTATGTGGCAGAGTTTGGAGTGTTTGTGGACACATATGGACGAAGAAGCCGCACTGACGACATCAAGTGGAGCCGCCTGCCTCTGTCCTTTGGTAAACACACTTTGCACTGCTTTACGCTGCATCGATACAACAACCAGCAGCACAGCATCACATTGGACAGCTGTGTAATTCTGCATGCTTCTCTGGTGCAGCCTACAGAGAGCCCTACCTGTTTGTCACCTACTTCAACTCCCTGGACGTCATCGAGGTTCAGGGACATGCTTCTCTGGGGTGAGACAGACTGGTTACTTTGGACACGAATTTGAAAAACTTTGATTTTGGCGTTAGCTATGTTTCCCATGTCCCTGTCTGTCTGTACTTCCAGTCCCACAGTGCTGGCCCACCTGGACATCCCCAACCCTCGCTACCTGGGTCCAGCCATCTCCTCCGGGGCCATTTACCTGGCCTCCTCATACCAGAACAAGCTGCGGGTCATCTGCTGTAAGGGAAGTCTGATCAGAGAGTCTGGAGAGCTGCAGAGGACCGGCTCCAGTCGAGGGTCAGCTCCCTTCCTCAGTTTGAGCAAAGAAAAAAAAACACAGAGCAGACGAGAAAAAACAGAACAGAATTTATATTATAGTGTGTGGGTGGATTAAAAACACTTGAACACCTACAAAACACATTTATTTTGAACTGTCAGTTCACACTCACAGGTAGAACACACCACAGGGATGAGGCATTGTTTTTATTGGACAGGCCAACAGTGCCACCTGCTGTGAAAACATGAAACCTGCTTGAGTCTCTTGGACAGCTGGTGAATAGAGACGCTGCTCTCTGCTGTGTTTCCCACAGGAGCCCCAGTAAGCGAGGCCCCCCCACCTACACAGAGCACATCTCCAAGCGTTTGTCCTCAGGCCCCGGCAGCCACGACGGCCTGCATCGGGAGCCCAGCACCCCACATCGTTACCGCGAGGGCCGCACCGAGTTTAGACGGGACAAGTCTCCCGCCCGTCCGCTGGACAGGGAGAAGTCGCCCGGCAGGGTGCTGGACAGCCGCAGGGAGAGGTCTCCTGGGAGATTCGGGGACAGCACCCGACTCCATGCCGGGTCTGTCCGCACGCAGCTCGCCCCAGTTAACAAGGTACTGGAGAGGCGTCCTGGTGGTTAAGATGTGTAGCACATGATGTCCTGTCTGCCTCACCTGCCAAGTGTGGAAACAAAACAGCCCAGTTTCATCCTGTGACCTGAGTGTGAATATCAGCAAATGAAAGAAAAAAGGTGTGCAAGCTGGAGAAATAGCAATGACACATAATGAAAGAACAATCTAAATGACCAAATACTGATACATAATAAAAACAGTATTCAGTGTTATAGTTCCAACATGAAATCTGTGCAGCAGAGAACGAATGAGAAACAGGAACACTCTGACAGGCGCACAGATGTTAGCTGCGGTGGTAAAGGTATTATTTGATCCATGGTCCTGTTCCTCATGTCGCATCTTCCGTTAATACAAAGCTGTTTGTTTTCAAGCTGTTAGAAGCAGTTCAGCTCTGTGGACTGAAGAACTGCATGAACTGAAACCATCCAGGGTCTGTGTCCATACTGTGCTTCAGCACGAAATCTATCAGTTCAGTCGGAGCAGATGGGCTGAAAGCCGCAGACAGGAAGTGCCAGTATTGAGGGCAAGAACAACACACTGTTGGTTTTGGTCTTTTCGTGGGAGTTGATGATCACAAGCCTCATCTTTAAACTTGAGCTAGCTTTTTTTTTAAAGTTAATCCCAGCGCAGGAAAATTCTCATTTAGGGAAAAACTCAAGATGCGAAAGAATATTTTCATTCAGTTACAAAAAGCTGTCACTCTGACTTTAATGAAAGAGGATGTGATAGGAACATCTTCTTGTTGGTGTCTTGCAGGTGTGGGATCAGTCATCGGTGTGAGTCCAGATCTGCGCTGCTCCTGCCTGGAGGGTGAAGAGAAACTCTGAGCGCAAGCACACACACACACGCACACACACACACACACACACATCACTCAGGCTGACTGTCATTGCCCCATCGCCTGTACATAGTGCAGTCTCAGTTCCTCGTTCAGCAACACATAAACCTGCACTGGGAGACGTCTCCTGCGACAATCCTCTTTCCTGACACGTGCTTTGGTGGGAGAAGTCCCGCATCAGATTTGGTGGCAGGGAACCTTTGCTGATCTACAGATCAAGAGAATCTACTTTCTAAGATATACTCAAAGATGTAAATATCGCTGTCTGAGTTTTTATAGATAAAGGGAATAGTCGGCTGGTAAAGCCATGTCTATTTTTTTTAAAAAATGAGTTTCTAATGATGTTGCAGGGAGATTAATGATGTCGTTGGTTCAGAAATACAATATCAACATTTCATGAGAATCTGACATTTCTTCTCTGTTCAGAGAATCAAACCAACATTTGATTACTCACATAAGTCATGAAGAGGAAGAGGTGTGAGCAGGCAACACTTTGCACATGAGATTGGATTTGAACAGGAGTTAAAGACTCGTTCTTGTTACATGACCAGTCTTCTTTCTTTGGATCAAATGTATGGTCCTCTTGACTAAATAGCCTTTGATATATAATTGCATTTGATTGCTTTATTGAAAGTCGTCGTCTGGCCATACTTTGTAAAACAATTATTAAGCAATGTTTTGCTCCAAGTGTTCCTTGTGTTGTTTTTAGCAAACCTAAGATCAAGACACACGCAGCTCTGCCTCTGATGCTGGACGTGGTGCAGTCAGGCTGGCTGACGCCGCCTCAGCTTAGACCGCCGCCGCCGCTACTACTGCTGCTGCTGATTATGTATGGTACAGATGTCCCGTTTCTGTGCAGTGCTATGAAGTCTAGTAATCGTCAGGGGTCGTCACTTTCTAGTATCGTTTCTTTAGAGCAGAGTAAGACCACCTCCATTCGTCACATCAGTGAGCATGACTAACTTAGAACAGCACTCGTTGCTTTTTTCGATCTTGATTCTCTCTTGGTTGTTCTTTTCTGTCATGTATCCACTTGAATTTGCATTCGATAAGTAGACATTGATGTTAGACAGTAACTTAAGATTTTCTTGATTTTTAGAGATGTACACCAGTACACACATTAAACATGATTGAAGTGTCTGTTTTCTTCTGTGTGTGTGTGTGTGTGTGTGTGTGTGTGTGTGTGTGTATGTGTGTGTGTTTGCAGTGAGAGCAGGTTTCAGGTCGTGCAAGCAGACAACACAGTAGGTTTATCTAGTTTATTTTTCCTTAAATTCTACAACAATGTAATGCTCTTTAAAGTAAATCCAACAAAACAAAATATTCAGACTGAACAAGGAGCACTTGTTGTTACAGGAAATTGCTATGTACAGCTACACACTCCTCTGACAGACATGAGAAGGTTCAAAGTGCTTATCAAACAGGAGGGAAAAGAGAGGAAAATCAAACAAAAGCACGAGTGATCCCTTTGTGAGAGACCCGTAATAAAACTGCTTGGCACCAGTCTCCACCAAAAGAGACGCGCACACACACGCAGTCACACACACACACACACACACACACCCCAATGCTCAATACATTCACGCATACACACTCACGTCATGTGATTACTGGGCCGCTGCAGTGATGCCTCTGATAGAGCAGGTCAGCGTGAGTGAAGAGAAATACAACATATGCAGACCAAGAGAGCTTCTTGGGAGGAAAAACAAAAAGCACAGCAAGGGACCATCCTGGCAACGTGCGTGTGCGTGTTAACTGATGACCTGTTCACCACGTTACCCAACCCTCCCACACACATACGGCCACCAACCATAATGCTCGTTACAATACTGAAAAGCACAGCACACTCTGCTTTATTTTGATGCTCTCTGTGGCAGTGTCTACTTGATGTCATGTGCAAAAAATAGCCTTTTTTTTTTCTTTTAAAACAATTCACATTCATGGATTGTTGAACAAGACGAGCTTGGTGCCCCACATGCCTGTGACGGTGGTCAAGATACAGAGTGAGGATTCATGCTGCTGGCCGTTAGCGTGTCTGTGAGCAAAGTGAAAGCCCTGTGACCTCAGACTGGGCTGATCCAGGGACAGCACGCATCTCATGTAGCCATCTTTTCGAATGAAGTCCTTTTTTTAAGAGATCATGAATTATGAAGTGTTGGCAAACATTTTCATTCAACATTTAGGACACAGACGCATCGTTCTGGGAGGAGTGTGAAGCCTTAGAATAAATCATGTTGACAGGACTGATCTAGGACTACAGGCCAGCTTCACATCACCATTATGAGCTGAACGGTCTGTGATGTGAGGTCGATATTCAGTCTGATCAGTATTCCAGTTTATCTCAGTCAGCAGATGAAAACAGCTGAATTAGAGCGAGGCTGCAAGGGTCAAGCTAAAATTTCAATTTGCTGCACATCTGCTGCAGAAGCACAGTCTGAAATCAATTCAGAGACTGCACTAATGTTGCCATGGCAGCAGTTGGTCAAGTGTTTTTGTAAATATTCAATTGACAGAAGTCTCCTCTATGAGGGGCCAACCAACTCCTGCTTTTCTATTCTGTTTGAGAGAACAAAGGTTCAACAGTTCACCACTTCCACAGGAGGCCAGTGAGACAAACAAGCACTTCAAGCCTGTTGTTGTTCTGACCGCCTTAAACACTTCAATCTGCTCATTCTACCACCACACTGGGATCCACCAGGATGTCAGGAACACGATCAGCGACAGCTCCATCACGCTGCCAATCACACACTTCTATTTCTGCATCTCCACTGACAGCCGAAATGTCGTCATGGCGTGTGGCGAACCACAGCGACCATCTGGGACACTGCTGAGCGAAGCGCACGCGGGCTCTCCGCCGACACGACGAGCTGAATGGTGAGGAATAAAAAGACCGGCAGTCTCAACGATAAGATCGTGGTTCAAACAGGTCTGCGTTGGTGTGCTGTACCTTTAATGCTCCAGCTGATCCAAAACCACAGATTTCAGTAACTACAAAGGCCGTTCTCCACGATGTCACTCAGCAACTACAAGCTCAGTGTGAATGTGTGTGTGCATGAGCGAGTGTGTGTACAAAGTAGAGGTAGTGTTTGTAGATGGGGTTGAATGGTGTAATGTGTGTGTGAGGGGGGCTTTGATTTGGGGTTCAGGCTGCTTGTTTTGGACCACTGTTCTCTCAGTGCATAGACGTATCATTGGCTACAGACACGCTCCTTTTTCTTTTTGACGTGGTTGTCAGAGGTCACATGGTGCTACACAACACCTCCGACTGCCCCCCACCCCCAAGCCCCACCTGGAAATGTTTCCATCCACAAATCCTTCTGTGATTGGCTGACGAGCGTCGCCACAGCCACAGATCAGAGGCATCTTTCATGTCCTGTCTCGCCAACACTGATTATCCTGTGGCAAATGAATTGTCTGGATTTTCAACAGCAATTCAACCAAACCTTAATAAATTAAATCAAAGTAATGATCGCATTTAAAAGGGAAACCACTGCAGCATCAAAACAGGACACCCTGCTTCTCTATTTAAAAAAAACAACACCTGTCGTCTTCAACAGGTGGCAAAATATACGATTTTTTCTGCAATTAATAACAAAAGAAAACAAATTTAAAAAAGAAAACTTTTTGGTGACTAATTAAAGTGAGCCACTATTCAAGGATTCTATACATTTTTCTTAAATGCTATATAGGTATCTGAATATATTATTTTATTCATTTATTTTTACAAAAAGTAAATGTGTGTGTGTGTGTGTGTGTGTGTGTGTGTGTGTGTGTGTGTGTGTGTGAAGGAGGTCATTGAATGGGCGCTAGGCAGAGCAGACGTCTCCGTGAAGCTTCTCTGACATGTGTCACGTATGGAGTTACAGACTTTTGAAAATGCCAAGAGCCCTTTCTGTTGCTGCTGTCATGTTTGAGCCAATCAAAGCGGAGATCGCAAATGAGGTCATGGTCGACTCCCGCCTCGAATAAAACAAACAAAAACAAGATGAAACGGTGAAAAGTTTAAAGGTGTCAAATTCACAACTTCCCTTGTGATTTCCACCGAAGCACTGAAACGTGAGCGAGAGGTCCAGCTCCCAGTGCCTGCTGGGTAAAAACAATAAAAGGGGGACGTTGTGAGCGAAGGGCGTGAAGGTATGGCTAACAGGAGAGATGACACAGTCATTCCGTCTCGGGCACAAAAAACGTGCAGCTTGTCTGACATGAACTGACAGCGCCACAACACATCAGTGTGCAGTCCAGCAGACGTCGCAGTGATAACAGTCCACCAGAGAAGAAGAGCTGAGGGGCCTCAGCTGTTAAAGGGCCACATGTTCTAAAGCTGTTTCTACACATCTCTAACTAGTCCTGCTGCCAGACTCACAGGGGTGACAATGACTCACCCTCCTCGCTGTGGTCAGGAGAAGTATTCGAATGAAGTGAGGAGGAAAAAAAGTCAATATCCCAACAGCATGTTTGACTTTAAAGAGCCTTCAGGACTGAAACATCCTCTGTCTGCTCTCTGGGCTCAATCTCAACACGTTAAACACAAACTGATGCTGACTCAGCGGCCTGCCAAACTCACTCTTTTTCTATTTTGTATTTACACGTCAATTAGCTGTGCTGTGTGTACAGATATACACACACACGCACACACACAGGTGTGCCAATCTGTGTGAAACGCTGATAAACCTCATCCAAACAAAAGCAGGCAAACGCTGAGCTGAGATTCAGCCCAGAGTTTGTTAAAGGGACAGTTCACCCAAGCTCCAAAACTGTGGATCATCCAGAGCTAACGATCAGCTTGCTCATCACAGGGAGGGCTGCTCAACGAATATGACATCACTATGACCGAGTTGCATTATGGGAAATGGAGGATCCAAACTTGACCCATGACAGGGATTTAAAGTCAGGACATTCTGCTCATTCTTGTATTAATCTGTTTTTGTAAAGTCACTACATCTCTGGAGCACCGCTTGCATTTTTTAGGGCAATGAGCAACAAACAGTTATTTTCATTTAATAATCAAATGGTCAAATCAGAGAAAGTTGTATTATCATTTCCAGCAAAAGTGCCAAGCAGTCTCTGGTTCCAGCTGCTTTTCTTTCTCATATAAGCTATTAAACTTTGTATCTGTTGTCTCTGAGTCATAACAGCCAAATGTCAGTATTTTCTGACAATTTACAGGAAAAGTTATGACTTGATTAATTGATAAAATGATCTGCAGACTTCTTGAAAATGAAAATAACAGTGTTGGGGCGGGAGCAGCAATCTCAGATGAGCTGTCAAAGCCTGTGCTAATAAAGTTCTATTAGGTTAGATGCAGCTGGAGGGAAGTGAGGAAAGATGCTTTCATGGAATTTGGGTGAACTGGCCATTTAAGCTTTTCCCTGAACATTTGTGAGCATCAGCTCTCCAGACATTTCTAAAGCTGAGGGACTGTCTATTGATTGCGAGGAGATTTTCCACATGGCTCCTGATCTTACACCCTCCAGAGAAAAGCATTCGTCCAAGCCGGGAGCCGATGGTACGCAGGAGCCTCATGTGAAGCGTGGATAGGCGGGGGAAAGATTCAACGGACCAAAGTCCTCCAGGAGACTTCAGCAACACAGTGAGACGACCTTCTCTGCCTGCCTGGTCCAAGGCACCAGGATGTCCATTCTCACTCCTCTGGCCTCGGGGTCCCGTCACTGCCACAAACCCTCCGTGTGGCGAATGTGTGATTCCCTCTCACACGCACACTCACACACACCACCCACCCCTGTGCAAACCCACCGTTCAGAGCGCTCGGCATCACGTCATTCAGCTCCTCTGCCACGTCATCCTCTGTATATACACCTTAAACTCCAGCTCTGCAGCACACACACACATTAAGTACACGGGACATTCTGTGTAGCTCCTGTGCTCCTCTTCAGCAGAGCAGCTGTGTCAGCGGCTGGCGGCTACAGCCCCGCTCCCCTCCTGTCCCGCTCCTCTGACGCTCAGTTGGAGCTGGCTGTGATGGGTTTCTCCAGCTCCAGGTCCAGGGGAGCCGGGCTGAGCTGGAGGCTGCTGTAGCAGGTCTTACAGACACGGCTGGGCTCGAACAGCTGCTGGCTTGGCACTGGGATCTTCTGGTCGCAGCAGCTGGCGCAGAACACGTTACCGCAGTTCCTGCAGGGAGACACAGACGGGTCACTGCTGGACCCTCACACAGAGCCTCTTTACACCTACTTTGCATACAATTCAACCCCATTACATCTGCAGCAGGGCCCTGTTCTTCATGCATGGAATGCTAAGTACGTTAGCTTGACTGTCCGTTTGATAAAAGCATGGATTTCTTATTCATTCAAGCCCAGTTTAAGGTTTACCTACAGCTGCTGTCAAGCTCAAACCTGCACATGCACACGCTCACCGATGGTTATTTGGTTGATTTTTCTAGACTTTTCAAAATAAACCTCAATTATTTTCACACGTGGATATGACTCCTTTCCTCACAGGTGCCTACAGAAAAGTGTTCATTCAATTTAAGAAATCATCAAGACCTGTTCGTGTATTATCAGAATTGAATTTTCACAATCAAGATTGACACCTACATGTGCTAAAATCACTTCTAAAAAGAGATGTTTGCCTAAAAATTAAGAACAAATCCAAGTACAGAGCAAAAGAAGATGCATCCAACTAGAAGTTTTCAATGGAATCAGAGACAGAAGAGGTGACTGATGACATTCTGATGGGATCTGTCATTTTAGCGCTGAAGAGGATAACCATGTGTGAGATGAACTCTGAATGAACTACAGTGTGTGTTCATGGTCATGAGGGAACATGTCACCCGGTGCAGCAGTGTGGCTCAAATCAAACCTCTGACAACGTTTGAAGAACCAAGTTAGCTGATGAGACTTAATGGGCTCATTTTAGCTGACTGACCGGATCAGTTAAGACACATTGGAGGAACAGGATGCTGACGTGGACATGAGTTCCAGAAAATGATTTTGTTGTTGTTGCTCTGTTGCTCTGTGCCTGCGATGCATGATCAAACAGGTGGAAAGAAGTTATGGGAGCTTGGAGTTCTGACCAAACCTCATTCACCCTGTTTTCAGCTCAACTCTGCTGTGATGTCGCACTACATGCCGGGTTAGAAAAGTGGTGCTAACTTGATTATTCAGTCTATTAAAAACACATTATCACCACGAGACAGGAGGGCAGGTCACACTGGAGGTTTCAGATACCCATGCTCAGATTCAGATGTAAGGCCATGCTCACACACTTACACACACAGTGATCCCTTCTACCTGCCTGTGCTGCACACTGAGCACAAATTATTTAAAAAAAAAAAAAAATCTAATTCACTCTGAGTCTCCAGCCTTTTGCACCACCAGGTGGGACTGAATGGTCTCCAGTAGGCTACCATGCTGTGCTGCTGGGAGGTGAGATGCAGGGGGGCCAGTTTGTGGCAGCATGCTGGGAGTGTGTGTCGAGGGTAGGGGGGGAGGGCAGGGTGCTGATATGGAGCTATGGCAGGAGGAGGGTAGAGGTTGAGGAAGACCATGTTTTCAGCCCTCGACCAATCCAAACTCTCCCACTCTTCCACAGCCAATTAAAAACTGCTGAATGGAAACACACTGGCGCTGCAGGACACACATTCAAGTCAATACATCTCCAAAATGAAGAGAGATTTCCCTGAGAGTTGGCTGACAACTAGAACAGAGTGAAGGGAAACCAGATGCAGCAGGTGAGGAAGGGAAGGAGCTGGGGGTGGGGTGGGGGGGATTAGGAGGAGGGAGGTTTAGTGATTCCAGGTTAGAAAAGTGGAAGATGGAGGGTGGAGGGGGGGGACAGGGGAGCCGGATCTCACCAGACCTCCTGGACAGGCTCCCTGCCACTGTAGAGGAGAGGGGCAGACAATGGATAAGAACTGCCTTAACAGTGGAGAACACTTAACACACTAAAACACACTTCCTGCTGAAGATGTGTGTTACAAAGAGAGAAAATGTATGCCAGTGAAACAGCTACAATGCTACACTGTTCATTCTACACTTATGTGTTTTGAAGGCTGAAATAACTACAGACTATTGTTTACAAATCTATCTCAAGTATGGACCACAGTGAATGAGCAACTGGACATCCAAACTGAATCTTACTTGAATCTCTAAGTGGCTAACTTGATCCAACCCACCACAAAGAAAAGGAAGTAAAGAGCAGACAACAGTGATATGAGAAAATGAGAAAAGCAACTGAGAGATGAGGCAGAATACATGAATGCGCCACATTAATCTCGTCTTGCACCCTTCAAATAAGCAGAACACATCCTGATATTTCCAAGTAGACTTTGAATGGGCGCTACTGCTCAATCAGTCTATTAACATGTCAACAAGGCATGTTTCGGATATAAGGAGCATCCCACTTGTTTACTCCAATTTCCTTGTCAAGGGGAGCTGCTGCAGCTCGTGAAAACATTTGGATAATATGAGCGGCTCTGAGGGAGCTTTCTGAACTCTGAGAAAGCAACCATGATGACATCATCACCATTATGATGTCATCAGGATTATCTCGGCTTGAGCTAGAGACTTCAAATTTGTAACTGAAAGCCTACAAACTGCAGGCGTGGAGTTTGAAAGCCATGGGAGTTCACCAGGCACGGAGGGTGTAATTACACAGATGGGAACATGCTGCATCATGGGAAATGTAGGAATTAACATTTGGACCCATACTTTGGTATCAAGTCAGGATATCGCTACCCCTGCTGCATCGATCTGGATCATGTTTTAAAGTTTGTCTCTCCAATGTCCAACAGCTTAGAGGAAGTGCAGTACTATGTGATTACATCTATACAATCAGAAACATTCTAAATACATTAAGGACACATTAAGATTAGATCATATTACCCATATTTACTGGTGGTCAGATGCATCTGTTCACATGTGTAGTACAGACGAGGCTGAACAACAAACTGAAATATTTTATACTAACATATGCATATCAATAAGAATGAGCAGCTCCCTGGTGATTTTGAGCTCTGGTCTGCAGAAAAACAAGTGATTTATGTGAAGAGGAAATGAAATTCCATCAGAGACGGTCTCTCAAGATGAATTCCAGTCTCACTAAGATGCCGAGTGTGAAATGAAAGCTGCCTCAGCTTAATCTAGACGCAGTCTGAATGTATCTGGATACAAGAAACTTAGTCTGAACAGAAGAGGAGCAAGCTTAAACAGAGGAAACGTCTCTGTAAGCCTCAACAGGACAGACAGGAGTGGTTGATGACAGGGATATTGACTGAAGGTTTGAGCTTCTGCAGCATGATAACCCTTCAGTGCTTACCTGCAGTGATGCCTCCTGGTGGCGAGCCAAAACCTGCTCTCACAGCCGTAACACTGGGCTGCCAAATGGTCTGGGTACCAGCGAGTCACCTGTAATGTACAGACTGATCTCAGCTCACCTACCATCAACCATCAACGACTGCCATTTCTGAAGAGATCTGAAGTCTTGTTATGCAAGTTACAAACAGTACAGCCATTGCTGTGGGAGTTTTGTTCCTTCCCTCCAGACAACACATCTTTAGTTTAGCCTGGCTGCTCACCTCAGTGTCCTGCTTGTCCACCTGCTCCCAGCTGGCCTCAGAGAAGAGCTCCGTGCTGCAGCGCGACAAACAGTTGGGGTCCAGGTTGTACTCAGAGTCTGTCATTGAGGTCTGCACAGAGGAAGACACAGACAATCAGAAGGAACATCCAGGTGGTAATCAGATCAGCTGGTCAGTCATTTTCATGGTCAACCGCGTCAGCATCTTACCACTTCGTCTCCCATGTCTCCGTTGATTCTGTGGGAGCCGGCGTGATGCTGATTCTCGAGGCGGCTCCACAGCTCTTGCACCTGTTTCTTCAGAGTCTCCACCTCCATCTGGTGCCCTGCCTCAATCTGCCTCAGCCTCTGCTGGATGGCGTCTGTGTGCAGCGTCAGCCCGTCATCGTCCAGATGGCTGCGGGAAGGTTGCTCTGGGCTGATGGCGGCCCGGCCTAGCAGGGCGTGGCACCAGCGGTGCTGGGAGCAGCTGCCCCGCGGATGGAGGATCAGGGAGTTGCAACTTGCTAGGGACACCTGTCGACTCAGAGGGGCCTTCTCCCCGTTCCCTTTGGCCCAGTGAGGTCCTCCACAGGGCTCCCCCTCAGAGGTGTCACCATTACAAACCCCATCCCTGCTGAGGTCAGCACTCACAGACTGAAAGGCACTGACAGAGGGCCGCTTGCTGCCCCCATTTAAAGTTCTGATACAGACATGCTCGCCTGTCTCCGGTCCTTTCTCTTTCCTGGAGCAGGGCGGTTGGCTCCTGCTATCACTGCAGGGCTGACGACTCAGACAAACAGGTGGCAGTGCTGGTAGCTCCAACTTGCTGCAGGCCTCTTCAGTTAAAGTCTCTGTGGAGCTTTCCATGAGGGAGGCCCTTTTATCCAACTGCTCCCCCGGCTCCGAGACACCATGGTCAGACTCAGAGTTAGGGCACGTCTCCTCATCCACACCTGGCTCTTCAGGTGATCTGTCCACAAAGCCATTTGTTATAGTTCTATGGGCTGCAGGCTGCTCTGGCTCACCTGAGTCAGACTCACTGGGTCCATGTGCAACCTCCTCTTGTACAGAAGAGTTCTCTACATCCTGCTTCACCAGATCCTCTGCTGCCTGCTGTTCCTCCTCCTCTGGGGGAGACTCACCATCCTCCTCAGCCTCCATTACACCATTTTCTGGATGGTGACCATTAGCAAATGCTTCTCTCTGGATCTCAGTGCCATTGACCTTGGCACACTGGTCATCTTCCTCAACTCTTGCTTCTTTCTCCACCTCTACGTCAACAGTGTTTATGACATGTGTGACAGCAGCACCTCCCTCTCTCTGAACATCTGCTCCTGCCTCCTCTTTAGTGGCTTCCTGAAGGATGTTCTCCATCTGGCCCTCAGCCACACCCACGGCCACAGAGAGCTCTGCCTCCTCTGCTTCCTCTCCTGCTTCTGCTGGGCTCACGGGGGCCCCCTGCCCGAGCTCAGTATGTGAGCCCCGGGGCTGCGGGCTGTCATCCAGCTCAGAGTCCACTCCGTCAGGATAAGGCCCCACTCCGTTAGGCCGCACCTCCTGATCCTGGTTCCCCCCTCCCTCAGGCCCCACTGCCATGTTGAGCTCCAGAGAGCGCCGATGGTCCTGCCATTTCTCATTGAGGCTCGGGTCACTGGAGCGGCGGTTAGGAGCCAGTGAGCTTCCCAGCTCACATGCACTGGGCAAGTTGTCGAAGGACCGAGTCTTCGTACGTCTGAAGAGGAAACAAGATTAATTACAGCCGGGAAAGCGTATTTCAATACATAACAATGGCACAGTGTGTTTGACACCCTATGATTCAATCTGTAGCTGCACACATAATCTTTACAAAATGTTTAGTTAACAAAATAATCAGATGTCAGGCTCATCAAAACACGAATAATGCAGCACAAACATAATGAAAGAGCAGTATTCAGACTTGGCCCCTTTAAATCACAGCCAGCTGTCAGAAACATGTCAACATTAAAATGAAACTAACTTCCTGTTGCTCTCTCTTGACGGTATGACTGTCATGAGACACAAGATAAGCAGAGCAGAAAACAGAATCTGTGACTGTAAGGGCCCAGGCAAAGCAAAGTATGTAAGCAGTGGAGTTGAAAAGCCGGGCCCCCCTGGCTGTGGGAGTCCTCAACACGTGTTTATCTTACATGAGGGAGGAAGAGGGGGGGGTCGGGTGCCAGCGCGCCAGGCTCACCTGGCCAGGGGCGTGTCCTCAGGGTTGCCACCAGGCACAGGGTAGGGGGCGCAAGAGTCATCGGAGGGGGTGGTGGGGGAGGAGCTGGGCAGGTAGACCGCTGTCCACAGCATCAGGTTGCGTACGTGACACACTGGATGGAGAACCTGCAACAACAGCTGCAAACTTAACTCAGAAGAAACAGCAAGAAATGACAAATAACAGTAGAAAGATCTACAGAGAAATCTTACAGTCTGAAACACATGAAGAAAGAAAACAAGGCACTTTATAATGTGACAATTTGAGTACGATTTAACAAGAATCAGAATCTGAATGCAAATGAGTTCTGAGAATATGATGTTCCCCTCATGGTGAGTGGACAATATTTACAGCCATGACACCCACACACACACACAGAAATTCAAACACAAAAACAACGGTAACCACAAAAATGTAATTCTCAGAAGGGTGGCAAAAAGGCTCCTAAATCAACTTGAGACCATAATAACTAGCAATGAATCTAAAGAGGCAGTATAAAATAAACAGCTCTGGAGCTCATCTTTCCCGTAACGCATCTGAAAACTTTGCAGCCTAAACTTTTAGGATTTGGAAACCAGGCCGAGAGAGGCTTGACTCTACGCTTTCCAGATTAATTCCAACAGCTTTAACTGCTTTTCTATCCTTTGTCTTGCATAGCTAGCAGGTTTACTGTTTGTGAAGAACTTTTTAAACATGCTTGAGAAAATATTTTGTCAGCTTAATTATTTAACAGTTTCATCAGATTGAAGAAATCTAGAACCAGCAGTGCTCCACTTCCTAAAGGACTAAAGCAGGAGCACAGGGGTAGGCAGTGAACGTACGGTCTCGGAGTGTGAGGAGTACAGCATGTTCCTCAGCGTGCGGTTGGCTGGTCTCAGCAGCGACCACACAGAGCAGGTCCTCTCCTGGACGTGGCGGTCCTCCCTCTCCTTGCCACTGTTACACAAGAAGGTGCCGAACAGACAGGAGTAGGTGTGCTGCACCAGTTTCACCTGCATACACACACAAAAACTGACATGTAGAGGCTTGTATATACACACACCACAGGTATGATAATAAGGAAAGATGACAGGAGTTCTCAAGCAACCCGAACTGTAACTGCATATGGGTGGCTCACAATCGGACACTGAATCAGAAGCATGCCATTACCACTTCTGTACATGGAAACATTCTGAGGCATCTAATCTCAGGATCTGAGCAGAATCAAGACTTAATGCAATAGCTGACTTCAACGCACCAGGAAGGCCTCGTTAAACTCAAAGGAGCATGGGAACTGCCTCTGCAGCTGGTGAACACAGTCCAGCCACTGCAGGAAGACGGGGCAGCGCTCGTTCAGGTCCTCAGAGTTTTCTCCATGGCCACAGCGGTCAGCAAACTTATGGCCAAAGTCCAGCCACTCGGTCTCCACCAAAACCTGGAAGCCCTGCACGAACATGTCACAAGATCTTAGATTCAACCAGAACAATCACACTGACAGTTAGATAAAAAGATAAGAACAAATGTTAAAATAAAGTGAAAAGATTAATTTTTCTGCTCTCAAATTTGACTCTAGCTGCACTGGCAACATCAGTTACTACATGACATCAATGTTAGGAGAGTTTTCATGGAAATATGGCCCAAAAATAGTGGTTGACAGTCTGGGATGTCACTTAAGGAAGTAGAGTCTTCATCTGTACCTCAATAGTGCGGTAGTAAGGGTCCAGCAGCAGCTTGGACAAAGCAACAATCTGAGGTGTGCGGTCCCAGCCATCAGAGCAGTGCACCAGGACCGGCCTGTGGTCTCGGTCCACGGCGTTGACCACGAGCAGTGCCGCCTTCAGCATCAGGGACAGATGCTGCAGCCACTTGGTGCTCTCCAGTGCAGAAAGCCAGCTGCAGACACACAGACAGCAACAGAGCAAACACATCAGAGGACCTCATATGCCCCAGACACACATGGTTTATAAGGACAAGTACATTGCATGGAACACTGCCACATATGGGGGCATTTATAGCCTCAGTTAGTTTGCACTCTGTCAACACCGTCTTCATGAGTTTGCACGGTTAAGAGCACAATCATGAACGGTAAATCTGTCTTTCTACTTTCTAAGTTTATTTAATCTCAAAAATATACAAAAGTGGTAAACAGATTAACAACTGATATGTTTAATTGTCCAGTATTGCTTAACTTAAACTTGTATTAACATGAAAAATGTCTAAGCACATTAATTGCTTTTAAACATGCAATAACTGATATTTTTTTTGGCAGCAGTGGAAACAACATATGGCGAATTTGTTTGAAAACAGTTGCTAATTTACACATCCAGCAGGTATGGAGCAACACTATCATTCATTTGGAGACATGTTTTTAGCCTTCTGATGAAAATAGATCCAATATTCACTCTGTCTTTTAACTCTTTTTGGTCTCCCATCAACTCCTGAGGGAAGCATGTTGCTTTTCAGCTGCTAAATGCTCTACAATGTTCACCAGCTACTCAGCTAAACAATGAGCTGAAACTCACTATACAGTGACAAAAATCAAAGGAAGATTCAGGTGAAAATTCTCTGTAGATATATCACTTTGAGTGATCCCTGTCACATTATTTAATTTGATGTCATTTCATACACTGTTATTATAAAAATAGCGATTATAACTGCTTAAAGCAAACAAGCTCTGACAAACCCACTGTATACTACCTGCTTGCAATCAAACAGCAGACACACAACATTAGCAGCGAGCTGGTGAACATAGTGGACCATTTAGCAGCTAAATAGCTGGAGATATTTCCATCAGGATTTGGGGCAGATCAAAAAAGATGCCAATGTAGAGCAAATAGACTTGCATTTGGCAGGTGCCCAGAGGCATGATTCA
Source organism: Chaetodon trifascialis (assembly GCF_039877785.1). NCBI lineage: Eukaryota > Metazoa > Chordata > Actinopteri > Chaetodontiformes > Chaetodontidae > Chaetodon > Chaetodon trifascialis. Next base: position 24,927,236 of record NC_092061.1, on the reverse strand, counting down.
ATGTATGCAACAATGTGTCTCTCTATCTGCTGGATGTAAACGTAGGAAACTGTTAACATGCTGACAAAAACAACTTCACACACCAGTGATATGGTGGCAGCTATGTTGTTTGGATGTTTTTCTGCCCCTAGTGGCCACTAACATATGAATGCAGCTTTAAAATCCCTATGTTTGGTAAAGTTCAGCAAATGACTTTGCTCTTTTGGATAATGGCTACGTAATAAAGCAAAATATTACATGACCAGTGGGAGACATACATAGACCTTGACCAACTTCAATTACGAGTAAATGTTTCACTTGTCTTATCTGGGGTATTTCTGAAAGCACTGTGTTGTTTGTCTATAAACCTGGAGTGTCTGTGGCAGAGACAAGCCTTTGACCACTCTTTGACCTGTGCATCAAAGAGCATCAGCAATTGTGTTTTGTAAACTGATCTAAATTAGGTCAAGCTTTTGACAAATCCTAGACATAATGAGAAATTGGTACAACCTGCAGTTTTTTGCATAAACACCAAACTCTGTGCAAAAGACTCTAAGTAATATTCAAATAAAGAATCCCGGTTGCAGCGCTATTACAAATGCTGAGCTAGGATCCAGAGTGAGCAGGATTTTTCAGTCTGCTTTTGTTTCCTGATTTGATCTTCTAACCACTTTCAACAACGTTCTCTCAAGCCGGCATGATTCAATTACACATCATTGTGACGTCGAGTCCGGGAGTGCAGATGGAAAGAGATCCTCTGCTTGGGGTTGGGCCAGGCTTTCTAAATCAGGCACAGATGTATAGCCAAGACCAAAACACAGCTGTGATTACTAGTTACCTACAGTTCCTACCACTACAAAGATTCAGAGCTTTCATTTAATAGTTTTAGCCCACACAGCTCCAGAGTTATGACCAGGAGAAATCAGAGGCACTGCTGGAGGTATAAAAAAAAACCCTACTTGGCTGGATCAGGCATCTGGGTGCAGAGGAAACGCAGAGACTGGAAACTCTTGCGGATGGAGTGGATGTTGGCCATGCCCATAAAGACTACCTCACAGTTGGGATAGTACTCTGAAACAGGAGAAAAACAGTGTTTAAAAAAATGAGAAAACATAAAGTGGTTTTAATTTTAGCCTGCAGAACAATCACATTTGCAGTTAACTGAGCTCCTGAATCCACAGCTCACACTGACCTAATTCGGCCTGGAACCAAGGACTGAGCTGACAAGACCTACCTGGGCATTCGCAGCCTCCCCCTTTGGCCCTATTAGCCACAGCAGCAGCATAGGACCTGGCATCCAGGATCAGTAACTTGTGGGGCTGGATGGCCAATGTCTCCACCTCTGAGCTGTTGGTCATGGAGGATTCTGACACAAAGAACAGCAAGATCTTTTCTTAGTACAATTCAGGATGTATCAAACTAGAACTGAGGGGTAACACAATCAAAAAAACTCCAAATAAATTATTAGGATGAAAGTATGTTTCACCCAGGCACGTCCATCAGAATCTGTTTGACATAAGAAGTAAATGTGATCTGTGAGTGTTAGTTTGAACCAGCTGCTTCAGACAGGCCCTAACAGGTCGAACTCCACAGCAGCGCCTGCTTTTCGTGCAGACAGTGAGACCTCAGTGTGGAAATATCTGTCTGTGTGTTGTGGTAGGTGTGTGCTCAGCTGGAAGTGTGTGTTTGTGTGTGGGTGTCTACAGTATGTCAGTGAGTGAGTGAGAGGGTGGAGTGAGGCTGATTGAGTAAGAGCTCTCACCAAAGTCAGTATCAGGCAGGTCAGAGCCGTTGGTGTAGCTGCCGTTGGAAAGGTGTTTGTGCGAGCTGCTGTCCACGGCGCAGGCCTTAGCGATGGACTGGACCAAGTGCTCGTCATCGGCGTTCCTCCAGCCCCACCAACTGACCTCTGGCTGGCCGCAGCGGGCGATCACAGCCCCCGTGGTTTGGTGCCTATGTGAGGGGGTGGCCAGGGCAACCAGGAAGAAGTTAGCCAGAACACAACATACAACAGACATCTGAGACAGCATTGACCAGCTATCCATTAGATTAATCCCGATAGTATGTTATATTTCTGACCTTTCGTCTAATTAAAATGCCAATCACAGTTTCCTGAAGCCCAAGATGGTACTGAAATATTGAAATTGCACAATTTGGCAGCCCATCAGTCTAAAACACAAGAGCAGTAGTAGTAGTAGTTGTGAACCACTGGCTTTGGTCATTTCACAGTCCCAGAAGCAAATTTTTGTCTCACATTTATTTCAGGTGCTGTGACACACAAAACAGGCTTTCAAAGCTGCCATTTCTGGTTGGGGCTAGTTTTTCTAAAACAAGCATCAAAAGCTCCCAAGCAATGTTCTTTAAACATAAGGGCCAAAATTCACTGAAGCCATAATACAGTGTATGTCATTGGTTAAGTCAGTGGTCTTGGCCTTGTTGACAAACTCTGAATAGAGGCAAATAGAGAAATAAAGCCTGGATAGAGCTAGTCATTAGTAATTAGCAATATGACGTGGTTTTCCATGCCAAAGTAAACTCTGTCCACAGTGGCGCTGATATAAAGCCATAAAGATATTATCTGAAGATAGTTTCCTTCCTTTCAGAAACAAAAAGGCGGATCGGCACATAAGAAAACTTTTCATTTGCTTTGTGGTCATAAACATGTTTGACCTTCTGCCTTGAAACTAACACACCAACCTATAAACCACAGCAGGAAACCTCTTCCAGGAGCGGAAGGCCGCCACATTTTCCAGCTCCTTGTCAGTGATCCAGGCTGGCACCAGGAGCTGCTGAGGATAGCTGGGGCAAAGCCTGACAGAGCAGAGGGGCAGAGAGAGCAATGGTTTTACAAGCCAGGAGAGAGAACCAAAGGGCTGTGATGGCTCAACAAAGGTCTCTGTCTACAGACACCTAATCCTGGGCTGGGCTGTTATCTGCCCAGGGCGCAGCACCAGTGGAGTACAATAACATAACCACCCACTGTCTAACACACACACACACACACACACACACACACACACACACACACACACACACACACACACACACACACACACACACACACACACACACACACACACACACACACACACACACACACAGACTTGTGCAGCACAGTAATGAAAGCAAAGGATGGATCTCTGTTCTCGCTGTGACTGACGGAAGTCAACACTGCGGCAACTATCCTGAATGAAATCTGCTATTACCTGAACTTGCTGTTGATGTCAGATATCCTCCAGGCATTTTGAGTGTCAAAGCCCATCCTCTCCACCTCGTTCTTGAACCAGGAGGTCACGTGTTCGCCTACAGACAGAGCAGAGATGTCCGATAAGACCAGAGAGGAGAGGAGAGGAGAGCAGAGCAGAGCAGAGCAGAGCAGAGCAGAGCAGAGCAGAGCAGAGCAGAGGAGGTTCAGCTGGGGTTACGTGAGGACATGTGAGAGGCAGCAGGGTACCTGGTCTGCACAACTCGCCATGCTGCTCCTTCTCGCCAGCGTACACATTCATGCACCAGGCATGGAAGGCGAAGGAGAAGAGGTCCTCCAGGCGAGATGGAGGGCGCACTACTGTGTTCAGGCGCTTCAACCATTCCTGACACTGCTCAAAGGTGGAAAACTGACACCTGGGGGACCAAACACAAAAGCCAGCCTTACACCTTCAACATGCTCCAACTTTCAATATGGATATTTACAATATGAATGTGGTCTTGTGAGCAGCTCTTAAAATGTCATTATTTATTTGATTGTTCCGATATTTATTTACTTACATTTTACTATCTTTATTTCCTAGGTCAAACACTGGATTCTAGAAAGGTTTGGCAGTGATGCAGCTCTCATTGATGTGTGACTGACTAATTATTGTCGACAGAAAGTGACATACTAGCTTCAGTGAACTGTTGAAAAGACACTTAATGGACTGTTACAGGTTAAACCTGTAAGTGTGGTGGCTTTCTTCACCGGTGATTATTTCAAGTGACAAAGAAAAAGGATATATGCAGGATACAAAACAAACTGAGCTGTTAAGTTTAGTGCAGGAGGCAGTGCAGCAGCTCTATTGTGTGGATTTTGAGAGTCTGAACAAAAGGCATGAAATAGGCTCTTTGTATGGGTAAATGCATCTTCATTCTGTTGCACGATTCAAGTTTCCTATGCTTGTGACAAAGAGGAGGTATCAGTTGAAATGACTTTAGGTTGCAGGAGTGTATCATACCTGATGACTTTGCAGTCCTTACAGGTGACATGAAGCTGGAACATATCCCGACACTCAGCACACTCTATGAGCTGGAGAGGAACCTGTGGAGCAAAGGAAGGAGTATGAACCCTACGCTCTGTCAAACTTTGAATTAAACAACATATAGAGCATTTGGAAAATGTACTAATCAAACACATGCAGTCAGTACAAGAGGTGTGGTGGACTGCAACTGGCAATCCATTTAGCAAATTAGCTGTAGTCACAGTAAAACACTTTCATGCCAAGAACCAGCCACGTGCTGCAACATCACGTTTAGGTCAAATATTTAATTGCATAAACCAAACGATCATTCAGCCACATGGTGCTAAAAATATCCAAGTCACACAGATTACTTATCCAGGTGCATTTCCATTAATTTTTCACATCACATCTCCCTAAGCTCTATACATAATCTTCTTAACTATGGGTATGGCAGCACAAAAACACTCAATACTAAATTGTGAAGAGCTTGTATCTACATTTCCCTTTTGGCCCAGAGCTATATTCTTATCTTTTATAGGCAAATACTATCCAAAGTACAGAACTGCCATGTGCTTATGACTTAAGAGCATACTTTGAATACTGCAGGGAAATACCTACGCTGCTTTTGACTAAGCTCCATTAATTAGTAAAGAGCCACATTTCAGCAGCACAGTGGGCTTTCACTAAAGGTGTGGTTCAAGCTACTGTTCACACACAGTCCAGAGCCCAGATCAGCAGCCAGTCACCAGCAGGTTGAGCTCCAAATTAGGGCTGAATGATATGATGGGGGAAAAAAAAATCATACTGAGATTATTTTTGTGAGACATTTTTCCACCAAGTCCAGCTGAGTCCGGTGTTTCTTTTCAGATGAGACAGCTTTTTTCTTCTGGCTTTAAGTTGTTTTTATCTTTCTCTAATGCCTTGATCGCAAAATCATGTCTAAACTCACTTATAATTTAATTTACACATCCATGCTGCACATATATGTCTTTATGGTTGTATGTGTACACCTGTATATAGATGTCTGTCTTTGTTAAGCCAAAACTGTTTTGCTTTAAGTGCTATATAAATGAATAAGCTTAGATAGAGTCACAATTTTAGTGGGAATTTTTGAATTTTATTTTCACTCAAAAAATATATTTATATAAAAAAGACAATGCGAAATGCTGGAGACGGCAACAAACAAGTATGTCTTATATTTGCAAGATATGTCAATATGTCATTTCAATAATATTTCGATTAATTGTTCAACCCGACTACAACTAAATCTTGAATGGTTTGTGTGGCTAGATTATTCCCACTCATATTTTTTCAACGTGTCCATATTAATCCAACACGGAGTATTCAGCAGGATGAACAAGCAGGATTCTAGTCCTCTAGGCGGTGGCCAGTTAACAGACAGGCACACACAGATTATACACTCAAGTCAAGCACTCCATGCCGTGCAGCTCTGCTGGGTACTTACTGACACCTCACAACAACAACTCTATCCAAAGCAAAACAGAGAGGACAATAATAAAAGTGATGCATGGCGATTTGTAACTATTTTCTGCTTGTGTACGACTGCTAATGCAGCACATTCCGGATGTTCGAGCATCCTGCCGCCACAGTTTAATTCTTGCCCTCTAATCTACATCCATAATCTGGCCAACATCAAAATTCCTCGGCTGCTTGTTAACAGCCTCTCACTCTCTTGCAGCACCTCCCATCTGATTTGTGAGCTCTGACAACTCTGCCATGTGATGCAAACGCCTCATCAACCCTTCCAAATATGTGTGAGGAGAACTTTGGCTCTGTCTGATGTGAGCACAGAGAGGCAGCATGTGAGCCAAGAACCAGAGGCTCACTGACATGTTTTAATAGCTTTTGAACAGCACAGACAAGACTTGTTGATAGGATAAATTCATGGTTGGTTTTTGGTCATTTTAATGGGATTTGTTGACAACAAGAAAAATCTAGAGCACCATCAGAAGTATCCTTTAAAAATGTGTGAATTGTGTTTAAGAGAAGGAAGTGAAACAGTCAAAAGCTTTCTCTATAGTGCATGATCTATCATTACGCAACTTTCCTGCTCTCACATATCAGCAGCACAGCAGTTTGGTGATATGAACATAGCACATCACATCCTTTCCTAAGGCATTCAGAATTACATTTCTTCATCAAATGATTATATTATTACTTGTGGCTTAAAAAAACATTCATAGAATCGCATGTATATAGAATATAGTATATAGAAATAATACACTGAACAACATAGAATACGGTTTCTAAAAAAAAAGGTTATTTTTTCAGTACCACTAGCAACGCTAAAGCCCACAATGTAGAACACACACACACACACACACACACACACACACACACACACACACACACACACACACACACACACACACACACACACACACACACACACACACACACACACACACACACACACACACACACACGTGTGGGGTGACTCAGGTCGCAATAAGCCAGTGCAGTAGCAGAAGCATACAAAGCTCTGTTTAAAATAAGACACCATAGTACAGTAAACATCTTTGCAGTACCAAATGAGGAAGGTTTCATTTCATAAAGTATCATACTTTGTTAACAAAGCTAGTCTATCTTAAAGTAGAGAGAGAGAGAGAGAAAGACAGAGAGAGAGAGAGAGAGAGAGAGACCAACTGTTATGCATCCCCTCTGGAACCACTGCAACCAAGGCAATGGCAAGTGAATAGAGAAAGCTGAGCAGACAGGCGTGTGTAGAAACAGAGGTGATGAAGAGTCACATGGCACTGCTGCCAATGCAGATCAGCTCTGAATGGACCAGTCACCACAGTGCTGGCACAATGGCCCCAACTCTGTCCATTCACAAAACATTAATACACACTTTCGCACGACCTCCAGTCTAGACAACGTAATTAATTCTGGAGTTATTGTAAGCTGTGTGAGAGACATTCTCTAATCGTCCATGACCTCGAAGGCCATCACTCACTTTTCAAAAACACTTACGTTGACAACGGACTCTTTGAACTTGATGTGCAGGCGGTAGTTGGACGTTGCGATGATGGCGTCCTCTGCTCTCCCCACATACTCTGTGAACTCTCCGTGCAGCTCAGGAAAGGGCACCTGGCAACAACAGGAGATAAAACATTTCCAACACACTGCAGAGCCGCAGAGATCAACAGTGATAATGATATATGCACAGAGTGCTGTGGTACGATCGACTGTTCCACTAGATATAGTCATCATGACTATTTTGCAACTTGTATCAGCATGTTGACCGCTTTCCTGCAGCATTCAGGCAAAATGTTTCACAGGTAAATCTAAGGTCTTAAAGTGTAAACTGTACACCCTTTCTTCAGAACCACTTAGAACAAGAACAAGAACTTTACCACCTTTCAAATCAGGATTGACCAGATCTGCCATTTTCGGTGGGCTGCAAACTATTAGCATTTGCAGTACTGTACAACACTGATGAAATGTTTGTATTTCAGGTTACACAACAACCACTTCCAAATGTCAGCAACCAGCTGACTGAAAGCATAAGGGCTCTATGAGGAAGCAAGACAAAAGCAAAGGAACCACATAAACAGTCTGATTGACCAGTTGGCTAAAGAATAAATGCTAACTTGAAGCTTCTCAGAGCTGCAGGTAAGTCATCAAAGAATATCTTCACGATGAAATCTTTTTGTCGTAAAGATTTTGTTGTTGTTTGTTGTATGTCTTTCTCAGCATAAACAACAAAACAAGATTGTTTCTACTTTTAGATTATAGGGTTTCAGGTATCACTTGAGACTGGTCGAACTGAAAGTGATCTTAAGTCACATGCAGCTTAATGGTGGTTATGTAAGTGATTACAGAAACTCAACAACGTATTGAGACATAATTGTGAGGTTAACTGGGTTTTTGACAGCGAGATATAAGCAGCAAGGGTAGCAGCTTCCTCACCTGCATGTTTTCCTCCTCTAGGACGGGGGACTTCTTGGGAAAGATCTGATTGGCCTGGATACACTCCAAGCTCTGCTGCCCCTCCTCCTCCTGCAGAGAAAAGGCCTGTTAACTCTTTACTACACTGCTATCAACTTTAACAACCACAATCTTCTTTGGTTTTAATATGGCTTTTTAAATGTTGGTACAAGGAAGGGCTGGCTGAGTATTTCCATATTTATCACCCTGCTCCTGACAGACACTCGTGTACTGATGCACGCATTCATGGCTTTGACCACTAAGCTGCTCTGCAGGAATTGTTTGGAGAGTTAAACGCCTCACTCAAGTCCATCATGGCAGTAGTTTTGTGGGGAAAAGGAGTCACTGCTGTCGTGACAGTGTTGATTTAAAACCAACTTGACAGTGCTGCATTTACGCTACTTTACATGGCTGTCTTCTCCTTGCCACCCCCACTGTAATGTGCAACCAAGGCTAATTTACTATAATCATCCCTTGTACAACAAGCCATAGTATCGCAGATGCCAGTAAGACACGGAACTCTAAAGCTGGAAATAGACAGGGTAATTAATTTACACAAAAGAAAGGACAGTCTAAATCAACTTTTTGGTTGGAAAAATCCAATTATAGACATTTTTTGTTTAAAGCCAGTTTTCACCTCCATTCTGTAGGCTTTCATAAGGGCCGATATTTCAGGTCACAGTAGTCTTATGCATGAACATATTTCACAGAGGATGCTTATCAGCGGGGAATGTGAGGCGTGGAAATACAAGCAGAGTCAGGGATTTTTTTTCCCAAGGGCAAACCGGTGGAAAAAAATGTCTGGCCTTGTGCTGACAGAGATCGACAGGAATCTATGGGCTGTGTTTGGTCAGGGTCAGAGTTTAGTCCTAACAGTGTGCAAAGAAAGATTAAGGTGGACGAGATGGCACATAACGGATGGTGATGGCACATCCTGTGGGCTGCTGGCTCAGCATGGGCCGAGCTGATACAAACGGTCACCATGGCTTGAGGAGCAGCGTGCCGAGGCCAGCCAGGGGGCAGCTGCTGCAAAGCAGCGAGCCAAAAGCACAAGAACACACGCGCCTGCACATGTGCACGCGCACACACACACCCAAGCCAGTGGTTAGGTTATGATGCAAAGACACAACACAAATTTCTGCAGTGAAAACTGAAACCTGCCCTGCTCAGGCAGTCGCCCTGGAGGACCTTTGACACGGCTGCAGCTGATGTAAGTGTCTGCTTCCTGATAAGCAGAGCTGATAAGGTTAAAATCAATGGAGAGTTTCCGATTCTGCAGACTGCACCCAGGAAACTGGCCACACTGCAGCTACTGGCCAAAGCATGTATTAACTGAAGGTACTTTACCATGGCCCCTGTGAAGGAGTGTGGGTCAACCAACGAGAACTCCGGCCTGGACCAGTCTGTACATGAAGAACAGAGATGGTTAATAAGTAATTCTGGTAGAAAAATGTTAATTATATTGTACATGGTGACTTTAAGACATTATCTTTGAAACACAAAATGAAAGCAGCCATCATCTTCGAACGTGTGGTTTTCAAATTAAGATTTTCTGTGTTCTCCTCTGGCCAGAGTTGAACCATTGTGCAGCCAGCAGCACTGGGATCATTATTGTAAAATATGGAGCAACATTTATAAGAACAGAATTCATGATCCATACACTATATTGCTTATTTCCTATCATCTGTCTACTGTCCACTCTTGTATAAAGGCACAAAAGAACACAAAACATACTTTTAAAAAATACATGTTTATCATCTAAATAGTTTCATTCCAGTGTTGCTTTTTCAACAAATGCCTTACTACCTCGCCATAAAAGGCAAATTTTGAGTCTCATCTACCAGATCACTGCATCTCCTCTGGATGAAATGACTACCTGAAATGACAGACCAAACGAACGTTCTTTACTATATTAATCTGCAGTGTTTCTGTTGGATTTAATTAGACTGCACATGGACCATTGCAGGGAGTGGCTGAATTTTGAAGGCCAGTCAAACTGCTGTTTTATTGTAGTGGTGATGTTGTACACACGCATCAGGATGTATAAATACTTTCTCAGGGAATGGGTCTAGGCAGTGAACTGACTGTTGCCCATGATCGAGCAGGAGATCGTGAGCCCCTGTTTGGGCAGTCAGACATTCAATAGCAAATCAATTCAACATGAAATGGCACAACAAGAGGAGGCTTGGCTAGCAATAGCAGGTCTTAGGCCTCCAGTAAAGCTTATATTCAGTTACATCAAACATAGTGATATGCTGACAACCGCATTTAAACTAAGAGCAGATGGCTAAAAACGTCACATAAAAAAGATATGTGATATATATTTTAGACTTACCACAAACAATCAGTAACGGACGATGAGCAGTCCTGATGATCCTGTTTGGAAACTCTCACAAGTAAGACATGGAAATCTGTGGAATTGAAGGCAAATATGCACCTGAATAATGAGCAAATGCTTTTCCTAACAAACATGTCCATATTTTGCAAACAGCAGTCTTTTTCACGGAAATGTACAAGCTACAGAAGCTCTTTTGATTCCCTTGCAAATATAGCTTTACTGGTGGTCACAGTGGCTTGAATGTGAGCTCAGAGATACCACTTAAACTCAGTTGTGGAACAGAAAAAAGCCAATTGGATGGAGCCAATTGGTCCATCTAGCCTGCAAAGAGAAATGGTTCAGTCTTTTGAACTGCTCATCTAATGTTCACCTCCAGAAAAAAAAAAAACAAGCACACTCAGTCCGTACATGATATAAATATGGCAGGAGCTCAGTCCATGCAGACTTGGCTTAGGAGAGTCGCCGGATCAAGTACAGCATAAAGTGTATCCTGGCCACTGCTGAGGTATAGCCAGGCACCAAACCATCACACTTGCATCACCTGTATGTGTGTTTTAATGTAATAATAAAGTACTTTCTTAAACCCCAGCCATCACATCTTAATACAAACAAATGAAAGGTTTAGTGGTTAAACCACTCCCCCAACAATGGTTGATCACCTGCCCAAATGGCTGGTCAAGCCATGACACATACCTGGCAGAGCCAAACATTTCACAGCACTTGGCTGGTGGCTGGTGTTAATTTCCTGCTTAGTGTACAGCTGTAAAAATGCCATTCACCATTTGTTCAGGCAACATTAAAATATTTTTATCAAGTGTATCCTTAAAGTAATATTGCCTGATAGGTCTTCAAAACAGGCAACCTGTTAGGGATCTCTCCGCATACAGGCCCACAAATAGTTGTAAAGGTCAGCTACTCTTGCAGAGACCGAAATGTGATCTGAGAGGGTCAGTGAATGAGAAAGACCTCAACACACCTTCTCAGGAACATCCACGGTTAAGAAAGGCAGACACAAGACAAAAATCCCACTGTACCAGCGGCAAAGAGGACCTCAGCACGGCTTGGTCGTCAAGAGGGGCGTGAAGAGGCCAGAGGAGGTCATTACCTCACTGACTGAGCAGTCAAGCTTATACTGCTGGACTGGTGCTACCTGATAAAGCATATCTGAGACACACACACACACACACACACACACACACACACACACACACACACACACACACACACACACACACACACACGGGCTCTGTTTACTGCAGCGGGCTCATGACTACGGCTCAGTCTGGGTCTGAGTTTAGAGTCACACAGGGAAGGCTAAGCCCCTTAGAGCCTTAACGTTACTGCTATCCCGTGACAGGCTACCATGCATCATAGGCTGCAACGCTATCAAGCAAACAGCCTCAATCTCCTACCTAGTAATACGCGAAGGAATATTGATTTTGACGATGAATTGCAATGACTGACAACAATTAGTTGACTACGTTAACGGCCAAGTCGTTATTGTTAGTAATACTGAACTTAGCAGTGACTAAAAAGGATTAACTCGTACAAAAGCATACATGTCGGCTAACTTCGTGCGTGGGAAAAATAGATTCAGTTTGTTTTAAAGTTAACGTTCTGGTTCCCACTCCCAAGTAAAACCGTTAACAAATGCTAATGTTAGCTAACATGTTAACGTTGTTTCAAGTTAGCTAGCATTGGCCGAGGAAACGTAAAGTTGGCAGTTCAAAATGAGCTACAGTAAACCAAAAGCCATGCCCAAACAATTCTGAATCGTAACCTAATCTCAATAAGTCCTAGCAAGCCAAGTGCTATGCAACATAACAGGAACACGGAAAGTAGCTAACGTCAATTATGCTAACAAGTTCGTCTCGTAGATAACTACCCATGTCAATAGACAGAAGTAACTAGCTAGCTAGCAGTAACATTATTGCCCATCTTCCCTCTCTTTTGGTTACGTTAGGCTAGATCTCCTGCAGGCAGCTAACGTCAGTAGTTATCTTAACTTGTCAAAATAACGCAACCGCAAAGTAATGCTAGCAAACTAACGCATAGTCTAAAGTGGATATTTGGATTGTAAGCAGCCGACGTGAACATTTACGATTAAATAGTGTGCTGTTCTATTGCAATTTCATAGTACTTGGTGTTTGCCATCAGTAACTGTTACACAGACCAACCAGTAAGCTGGCTAGCTAACATTAGCTGGTTGAGCTAGCGCAGCTCTCTGCAACTGTTTTTGTTGTTATGAGATGGAGGGCGGAACCCAAAACGGAGGCCTCTGTCAAAACACACCGAGGAACGACCACAACCGGCGGACTCACCAGGGAAAGGAGCGATGAGAAGTTAGAAGTCAAAGATTCATCCGAAGGCCATGCAATTACTGAGCAGCAAATACACCTCGAGCAAATAAACATTAGTCATATCCGAGCCGAGGCCAGCTTCACTGCGTCCCTTTCCAGCACCGAGCCGTCGTCGCCATCGTCGCGAATTCTCCAGCCCAACAACCTACGTGCGCATGTGACGTCATCGCGTCAGAGCGCCGCTCTGGTCGGGGGAGGGGCTCAGACGCACCATGCGGTACGACATGTAAACAGTGGACTGCCCGAATAACTTAAATAATGATATTATAATATAGAATTCAACCAGAGTGACGATGTGTTTGGATCATCGAAAGACTGCTAATGAGGCAAACAATGTGGAAATGACAAAATGCTGTTTTAAGATTCATAAACACACTGAGTGTAGTGTGGGAGTCATTCTTCAACATAAAGAAATAAAAACACAACACAGCAGGATCTTAAACAATTATGTATTGAATGATGGCTTACATATGCAACTTCAATTCCAAGACGCTTGGTATATCTTTGTCCATTCTTTAACATTTTAATAGCCTGACATGTGAGGCATTTGACAGTAATTTAAGCCTGCAGGACACTTCTCTTTATCGGCCCACAGCTGACTTTCAAATGATTTTTTTTTTTTTTTTTTTTGTGACAAACCCTTAGTGTCAGAGTTGAACGCAATCACTCAAATTTTGCTGACCAATTACCTCATTGTTTAGTGACAAATGTCAATTATAAAATAAAACCATCTAATGTGTAGGGCTCTTGTTCCAAAAAAGCTTGGCTTTTTCCAAACTAGGTTACAAAAACCCTACACCCCTCTGAAATCACACTTCACCACAAGGCATTATTCCTATGAGGATAATGCATGAGGCATATGATATGGCACAAAATAATCTTGATTTAAATATTTACCTGGAATTCATGTTTCCTGGGCCGTTATTGGGTTCAGATTTGACTGGATTCCTGATGACTTTGTGAGAGCCAAATTTATCAGCTGCACCATGCATGGACTTCACTAATGTAAAAGACTTTAAGTGCTGATTCAATGCCCCTGTGCAAGAACAACAACACAAAAACACAGTCTATCCCTTGTCATGTGACTAGAATGGATTCGCATGCAAAACAATGAGATGGGCTTTACATGAAGAGATAATGGTCTGGGTAAATACATTTCTTTTTCAGTCATATGTCCATGTTACCGTGAAAGACGATGAAATTTCCACATAAGAAATGCCACTTCTAATCATACAGTATATTATGCACAAAAAATGGTGGTACGAAAACCAGAGAAAAATCTTCTGTGGCTCCAAGAGAGAAACAAAAAACAAAAAACAGTATTTTAGAGAGCAAAGTCTACTGATCTCAAAAATGCAACCCATTAGCTTCACCCCGGTGGTTCCAATCTACACTGTACTTTGACACATCTGTGTAATGAATTACAAAACAGCAACAGCTCTCCAACAAACCACCGCTTTCTGTGAAAGTTGCATTTCCCATATACACACAACTTCCACAAGTCCATTTAATATATAACGGAATCATTCTCTACAGCACATAATGTTTATCATCCACCACTGATGAGAGCAACTGTTTCAGTAAAGCTTTAAAAAGCAAGACTACCCTGAGAGAAGGTCTAAAACGTGGGCAAGCTTGCCAGACCAGAACTGGCTTGAATGGGTTTGGTTTATTAAATCTGTACACTCTATTTCAATATAATCAGCACATTTTGTTCCAAGAATGTAAGATAGTATTTTTTTTTTCGTAATTGTGTAATATATATCTCTACATAATACAATCCAAGTCCTCTGAACTATGTAGACATGTGCAAGTGTTTACTACCAACTTCAACGATACAGTAAAGGCAAAGACTTGTGGACACTAAGTTAGGATAATGTTGATATTTGAAATTTTCTTGAGTCCTCACAATTATCAAAATCTAAGTGCTGTAAGTAGTTCATACACGAGGTATTGAATATCTAGTTAACTGTTCTGAGTATAAAATAGAGGCAAAATACATAAAGAACATCTTGCAAGCATGACAAAGAAACTTCTACAGACACAATACACAAGTGGTCAAAGATAATATGAGGGGATACCTGTAACCTTTTGTGTCCTTGAAAACAGTGTACTTACAGATTGGATGTTTTCATGTTGATGAGAGGTCATACTGTATCATGCTCTCACATACTGTGAGCTTTAGCCCCAAGGGAGATCGATTCAAAACACTGTAGTGTTGCTCATGCCAGTCTTTTCATGTCAAACTGCCCAGCTAAACACTGACTCCATGCTTAGAGGTTGAGGTGTTTGATCAAGCACACATTATTCCAGCTACAGCAAAGGACCCATTTTGAGAAAGTGCACCAAGTCGGGTGTTACCTGTGAGGAGGATCACTATACACACATATAACGGAAAAATTAGCTCCCCATCTCCTCAAACAGCAGCATATTCTTGGTAAAAGACAGATTTCACTCGTTAAAACTCGCTTCGTGTTTGATCTCTACGTCTGAGGCATGATACAGAGTACTTTCCCTCCATTGATTCAAATAAGTGTGGGTCATGTTTATGTTTAAGGATGAAACACATGGTCATAGCATGATGTGCATCAACATAATCTGAGGTAAACCAGGTGTCCTGTGTCTTGGCCTGTTACAGTCTGAGAACCAGTGCCTTAGAGGGTCAGAGAGGTAAGTCTGAAAGAAATCATGTAAACTGTGCTCATGTGTAGTCAATGTTTCACTTACTACCAAAAGCACAAGGGCCCTAAACTGTAAACCTCAAGGATTATCCAAAGGAAAAAAAGAAAACACTAACAGTACTCTACTCATTAGATTTAACGTTTCCTTTTTTCTTATTTTTTGCAGGGTTTTCAACTTTTTTTTCTCTTGTTTTCGCTCAAGTATAATCACAGGTGACTAACTACAGAGGATAACAGGGTCAGGTGAGTACCATGCTACATCAGGTTTAGAGAAGGCTATTGCAGACAATTCTACAACATGTACAACCACATTTTATACGTGTGAGTTACAAATATTTCAAAACATATCACCAAGAAACTAGGTACATACAAGATGTTGAATATTTAGAGTCTTAAAGGACTATCCCTCAGTCAGTAATAGGATTTCATGTTACTTGACTTAAACTGTCCAGTCTTACAGACAAAATCTGAAAAATTGCTATTCAAAAAGTAGCAAATTTGGTCAAATGTCTCTTTTCAAATAGTTATAGTGCTTTTAATGGCTTAAGACAGGGGTCTTTTTTTAATCTCACCCAGTGGCAATCTACAGAACTTCAGTGTACATTTTATGACACCATAGCTGCAAAAGTCTTCATGTCAAGTCCAATAGGTAAAACAACAGCTAGCGCTGTCACATATATTTAAAAGTAGTATGCATTATCAAAAAAAAAACAAACAAAAAAACAAAAACAAATGCACAATTATAAATTTTTTCAACTCTTTAAGTTTGTGTAGGGCATTCAGCCATATGTTTCCTATGAGTTATCAGTCTGAGAGGACAGGCCATCAGGAGCCAGGCTCCGTTCCAAGTCTTCAGGAAGATTCTGTTTGACACTCTCCTGTGTGCCGCGAGGGTCATCAGGACTAGATACAAGTAAAAGAGGACTTAAAACTCCCATTCCAGTGTTTCTTCTCGATTGGCTGCTCTCTCTAGCCTGTGGATGATGTTATTGAGGTTGGCCATTTTCTCATTGCGTCTCTGAGTGCTTCTGTTGAGTTTGGGGCTTTGGAAGGGAGGGAGCGGGTTAGGGTCCAAGCTGTGATTGGTGCTTGTCGAGGGCGGGTTTGGCAGCGAGGGCGATATGGGTGCAGAGGAGGAAGGGACAGGGGAGACTGACATCATGAGGCCGGGCGAGGATGCAGCTGAGGGGGAGTTGAGGGAGACCTCCAGGCTGCTGCGGCAGGGCTCCGACGAAGCCTTGAAGCTGACCGGGTCAATAGGTGACTTTCCGGAGTCTTCCCCCTCGTGTCTGGACTGGTTGGTTCTCTGGGGGCCGTCTATGGAGACTGCAACATGGTAGAGCCCCTGAGCCTGGCTGCTCATCCCCTCTTCCTGCCTCAGGCTCTGGCCAGCCGAGTGGGGTTCGCGGCAACCGGTGATGGAGTCCTCATGTTCGCTTTTCAGCAGTGGAAACTGCACTGCTGTGGAAAAACACTGAGCTCTCGACTGTTTCATGGAGCCCTCCCTTCCCTCCTCCACCTCGTCTTCCCTGTCTATTGCCTCTTGTTTGACATGAGGCAGTGCTGTGTTGGTGCTGAGAGGGAGGCTGGAGTGAATGTGTCCTGAGGGCTGCTGCAGCCTCCTCTCCTCTCCATCAGAATGGGGGCTCCGCGTCACTGAGGGAGAGTAGCTGTGGTGCTCAGCATCTGTGTCATTGTCTGGCAGACCCTCCATCAGTACCTCCCGTCGCATCCTGGACCTGTACAAACACACTGTTGTTAGACAGTCACAGGGGCAAATCAATTTACATTTTAGATACTGAGCTGCAGCTTAAAGTAAAAGTATAGAAGTAATGAAAACAACAGAGGCAGCCATTAGCAAAGGACAGAAAGGTCATTGGACTGGCCTGTAGTTGTGGAACCAGTTGATGACAGTGTTGGTTTTGAGTTTGAGCTGGGAGGCCAGTATCTCTATAGTATTTTGAGAGGGGTAGGGCTCCAGGAGGTAGGCCTTCCTCAGGGCTTCCTTCTCCTCAGCTCCCAGCACCACCCGAGGCTTCTTCACCTGGCTGTAGGGGCATAGGTCCAGCGAGGCCAAGGCCGGACTCACACACTCAGAACGAGTGCTGGGTGAGTCGCTGTCTGAGCCGGTGCTCAGCAGCCCGTACCGCCTTTTCAGATAGGCTGGAAGGAAGACGGCGATATACAACATGAGGGGATTACAAAACAACAACAAATTCTCAAACCTGTACTGAAAGATATTACAGTATAGACTCTGGGTCCCTACCTTTTTTCTCCATCTTCTTCATGGCCCTCAGCTTGTCTACATTGTGAGGATCATTAAGCCACAGCTGCATGCGGACAAACGGCTCCCTGCCTTTCAGGCTGAGTTTGTGCCACGGTTTGGGCCTGGAGAGCAGGTCGGACACTGAGCCTTGAGTCAGACCAAGGATAGTCTCCCCGAAAAGACGCTGGCCTGTGGGAAACAAACATAGAAAGTCTACGTAGGACTTGTGTCTGTGTTCATCAGCTCAACCCCACAGTGTGAACTTCCACCCACCTAGGTTGTTGTCTGTTAGCACCTCCTTGACCTTCTTGGTGATGGCGTAGGTGTCTAGCTCTGGAGACATGGCCACCAGCTCCTGGATACCCAGCGGGTTTGTGGGCTGATGCAGTGCGATGAGGCTGGGAGTAGATTTCCCTCCCTCTGGGTGGGGGGTCAACCCCAGTCCCAGGCTCTCAGGCTGCTGGTTCTCCTTACTGCTCTCCAGTGAGAGGCTGACAGGCTCAACCAGCGGACTGGGGTGGCTCTCCGCAGGGCTGGGAGGTGGGGAGGGTGAGGACTGGGCCGTCACTGGGCTTTTTTCTAGAGTTGGGAAGCATCACAAAAGCAACAGTAAACCTTTAGCCCTGATGCAGCCACTGCAGAAGTCTTACTGTATGAAACACTGCAACAATGTAGGTTTATTCCAGTTTGGTACGTTGCATCTGAAGTGTGATTCATTCTTGTCAGACTCCGCTGATGTGAGTGTGTGTGAACTGCAGTCTCACCCTGAGCATGGCCCTGATTCGGGGGCTGGCTGAGGCTCTGGCCTAGCTGGTCCAGTAACCACAGCTGCATACGGATGAAGGGCTCCCTGCCTTTCTGGGTTAGCTTGCTCCAGGGTTTTGGCCGAGACAGCATGTCGCTCACGCTGCCCTGAGAAAGCCCCAGCACCTGTCCCAAACAGTACAGGTTAACGTATTGTGACTACACCTGCTATCTGGTAACAGTACTGACAGCAAATGTACAAGTGGTCATAGATTTTCTAAATTATCATTATAAAAGAAAAAAAAAAACGGTTTGGTTTTGACGGACAGTAAAGCCTCAGTGGTACACTTCCAGCAAACAACCACTAGGGGGAAGCAATACATCATCTGAGTTTATTTCAACACTAACTTCACTCACTTAAGGGAGAGCTGCAGCACATTGCAAGGAAATAACCAAAACAGAATTTTTAATAGCCACGGTGGGATTTGTATCATTGATCATGAATTAATCCAGAATATGTGTGGCCATGAACCAACAGAAAAAGTTTTTAAAAGTAATGCTTTTTTCATCTTTTTTAAATTTATGAATAAAATCTCAACACACACCTGAATGTGCCAGAAAAATTTGTTTAAGTGGAACTCAGATTAAGAATATTATAAAGCTGTCAAATTTATAAATATGATTACCTCTAACAGAAAGGCCCGAGCTGGAGAATCGAGACCCTTAATATCATCAAAATATAAGATATACACCATGAAACCAAAATGTGTTATCTAATGCACACAGGATGAACTGTGACAAGTGACAAAGGTGTCTAGAGAAATACCCAGAGGGATATTCTGCTCACAAAAGCATATTTTCTGGGTACTGAACTATTAAAACCGACAGAGAACATACAGTAGCTTTCAGGAAAAACTGTCACAGTGAATGGCTCCAAATGTTTTTTTGTTTTTTTTAAATATAAATAAATAAAAATAAAATGTTCCATTTGACGTATGGACAACACATTACAATTATGATTCCATTCATTTAAGGAGAACACAGATCTCGCCCATTTTTAAAAGCATTTGTGCTTTGTGACTCAACCAGCCACATCTGACCGATAACTAGATTCAGATGATTGAACACAGACGGACACCACACCATTCTGACGAGCACTCTGTGCCACACAGGAAATTCCAGAAGAGACAAGTTGTTGAAATCTGTCTGGAGAGGCTGACAAAGCCACCGAACCACAGGGAGAGCTATTTACATGGAGAGAACAGCAGTGTGGGGAAACTTGTGGCCGGCCTCCCAGAGCTTCTACTTGGGCACAGCAACAACTCATCCAGGAAGTCACAAAAAAATCCTAGCTGGACATCCAAAGAAATGCAGACCTCTCCGCTAAGAGCACTGCTGATAATAATGAGAGAGAGGTGAAAAATAGGATTTAAGGAGAGTGCTCCTAAAGGCGTTTAGGATAATGTTCTATGCAAAGAGCAGCAAAAAGTAGAGACTCAGGACTTGTTCTTTTAAGGGAAGCACAAACTCTGCTCAGCGCCAAAACATTCTATAAAAGAAGAGTCCAGTCATCTGTCCATGAGCTGTGTTGCCCCAGAAGACAATTATCCAAACCACAAAAGCAGATGTAAGGGTGAAAAACAAAATTTAAAAGTTTTGTTGTGGCCTTGACAACGCCCTAACATGAACTCAGCAGAGACAGGATAGCTCGACTGAAGCACTTCAAATGTGTCTGTCTGCATTAAAACCAAAAAAAGCAAAGTATAACACTGATAGAAAATTAGAAGAAGTGTGGTTTTTACTGCCAAACTGGTGCAGTCTACTATTACATTTAAAGGGAACAAATACTTTTTCATTTTATTACATGTAGCCTGATGATCTGACAACATCCAGTGTGACAAATATGTAATACACAGGTCAACAGCAGCGTCTTAGCCGGCTGCTCGTACTGCACCCTGCATGCGTTTCTTTTTCTTAATAAGAAAGAGCAAAATCTGACCTTTTCACCAAAGATCCTCTGACAGATGCCGTTCTTTGCCAGCTTCTCCTTCACCTGCCTCGTCAGCTCGATGGTGTCCACCTCCCGGTACATGTACATCTCATACTGTTCTGGAGTCAGCGGTGGCACGGTGGGCTTTAGGGCGCGGGGGATGTACGCTGGGTAGTAGGACAGCCTTCCTGGACCGGGGCCAGGAGACTCTCCGCTTACTGATGTGTCTGACTCCACTTTCACCTCCACTGGTCGGCCCAGCCCCAGCTCGTCCTCGGCAGCAGACGCCTCCTCGCTGTTGGGGAGACACTCGCCGTTCTCCAGGCGAGGCCAGGGCCGGGGCAAGGCTGAAGGCCCGGAGGAGGAGGAAGACAAGGAGGGTGAGACCGAATTGAAGGGCCGAGAGCTACCTCCGCCACCATGCACCATTGTGTTCCGCTCCTGAGACCAGTGCTGGTCGAAGTAGGTGCCCGCTTCGCCAATCTCTGATTTGACTTTGCGGATGATGTTCTGGACGAAAGCGGCCGGGGAGAGGACACTGAGCGGTGTCTGGGGGCTGCTGATGGGGTTGGCCATGCAGACTGTAACGCAACCTCCTTCCTCCTGTTTGATGGAGATGGGTAAAGGCAGGCCCCTGGAGCGCTCGGGGGGCCCCGGACGCTCTACCTGAACTCCTGAGCTAGCAGTCGGGGCCCTCCCGCAGGCCTCCATCTCCATCAGGGCCTGCTGCTGGGCCTCCATCTCCCTCCTGGCTTGTTCTAGGATGCTCTTTATGGTTTCATCAGAGCTGCTGCCTGGCCCGTTACTGCTCCTGCCTGATAAGCTGTTCAGAGACGACTTGCCATCACCTGCACAAGAAAGAGCCACACGCTGATGAATTCTCAAATCCACTTTGTAATTTAGATGCAATAAAACTGTGATTGAAATTCCTAATAAAAACAGTAAACATTGTCAATTTAAAAAAAAAAAAAAATCAATCAATATGGCTTTTAATGATGACTTATGATTCGCAGCTCCTTCCTCACCTCCCCTCTGGGACTGGATCTCCTTCTTGGCCTGCTCCAGGATATTCCTAATGGCGTCGTCTGACCCAGTTTCAGGAGTTCGGATGCGCGGAGTGATGCTCCCTGCCACAGAGGGTAACAGAAAGAGATAGAGATAGAGAGAGAGAGAGAGAGAGAGGAGAGAGGAGGGGGTGAGTGGGATGGTTGATCAGAGAGCAGTTCCAAGGCTTTGCTTTTGACTGGTAGATCAATGGCTGCCTTTGAGCGTGTGCTGTCTGAGGTTGCAGTATACGGGAAGCTCAACTTTCAAAAGCTGTGAATCTAGGGAGAAAACAAAGTTTAAAAGTAACACTACAAACATGGCAGAGGAAACTGCGAAGAAGCCAAGGATGAGGTCCAAGTAGATTAGAAGGTGTAAATGTACACAGGTCCAGAAGCTAAGCCACCAAAACAAGACGGCACGATTACACTGGCTCTACAAACGTACTGGGACATCATAGCTTCACACACTTGGAAATCCTTTAAACACTCTCAGGAACTTTCCTTTACAACATGCTTCTTATTTTGGTAGCTTTGGCTACATGTTTCACTACAATATACTGACAATCACTTTTCCATACAAAACAAGGGTGTGAGGGTTAAAGTTACCAAATCTATCCAATGGTAATGGCCACTGGTTTATGCACAACTACATGCTGGCTCAGCTTTAACCTACTGCACTTAAAGCTACGTATGTCAACAAATCCAATGGAAAAAAACAAAACAAGTGAATTCAATCCTACTGAAGACGTACATCTTTTAAACTGGGGTAACATATATTAAAAATGAAAAAAGTTTCAGTAATTTTCTATAACAGCTGGGTACTGTAGCTTTAACAAACATGTGGTGTATTTGTTGGGGACTGTTTTCAGATGTGGATTAATGCACATTTTTTGCTGAGATCATTTGCAGCAGCAGGACAGTGTGTGTGGGACTGATGCAGAATAAACTGCAGCGCTCATGTTGATGCAAATAAAGGAACATGTCACTCAGCACAACCATGTGGCTCACTGATGTGCTTTTGGACAACAATTAAGCACAAATGAATAAGACACACAGACTTTGGCTACAAATACTACACGTGTTAGATACATTTGTTGTTGGTTTTGGTCTTTTCGTGGATTGTCGACAATAAGAAAAATATATAATATTGCCAGACATATCTTTTAACTGTCATTGTTGTGTGCAGTTCACCTCCAAGCTGAGGGTTTCGAAAATATGGTGAAGGGTGTGACTTGTTTAAAAAGTCTGTCTGGACCTCCCCTTTGCTCTCTGTTGTAAAGTTGTACATCATGACATTGTAAGTGGCAGAATCAAATGGAGTTCTGCTACGTCACTGTGACCCCACTCACCTCTCTGGCGGACCTGGATGGTCCTAAGCGCCAGGATGTTCTGTTCATCAGAGAGAAACTGCTTCATCTTAATGAACGGTTCTTTGCCCTTCACAGTCAGCTTCCTCCAGGGTTTGGGTCTTGCCAGGATCTCACTGACCGAGCCCTGAGAGAGGCCCAGCACATAGTGACCAAACACACGCTGACCAATGTTATGCTTCAGGAGCTGCTCCTTCACCTGGAAGGCAATCTCTGCTGTGTCCAGTTGGTCGTCGTCTCCTGCGGTCGAGCTGCCGCTTTCTGACTGGTCACTGGGCAAGCCAGCGTCAACGCTGCCCGCCCCCACAGACCCTTGGGTGGCTGACATGAGGGCGACTTTGGCTGCATAGAGGGCGGTGGGAAAAGCCATGAGGCCCTCCTTTTTAAAGTGAGGGGAGAGGAGCTGCTTGTGAAGGATGTGGTCTCCCGACAGTCTGTCCCCGGAGCATGGGGACACGGAGAAGGGACGTGGTAGATCGTGGCTGGAGGAGGAGCCGTCCAGGGTGGGGGGGCCGGGGCTGGGGGAGGCACGGCCATCTGCCTGAGAGGAGGACGAGTGGGAGGCGGGCGGCCTGCCTGTGTCTCTGCCTGCATCCTCTGACTGGTCATCATCTGATGACAGAAAACACGTTCACTGACCGAGCTCATGTGTAACACAGAGCGCTGCGTGACTTTAGCACGAGTGTAATCAAAGTGGCTAATTATTACCTAGCTGATGACAAATACTTCATGAATTAACTCACTTGCTTTCTGGACTTGCAAACCCACACTACATCTTGCAGGTTCAGTTCACGCAAAGAGAATTAAGTCTAAAAACATTGACTCCAGAATTGATTAAGCCTGACCAATGACTGCCAAGCAATCGGTGAACTATGAGCAGGTTTTTGGAAGATGACAAAACTCACTGCTCCCTTTGTGGCATACTGGGGTAAACTAATTAAAACCAGGTTTTACAGACAAAATGAAACATGAGAGACATTTATTTTACCAATGCTGTGCAAAATTCGGGCCTTATCCACCAGGTATTTGTGAGATGGAAGAAAGGCCTCTTTATCCAGCAAAAGAGCCTCTGCAGCCTTGGCAGAATCCTACACACACAACACACACACAAGCTGTTAATTTTCAATTAATCAATTACAGCGGCTGTAGATATCCCTATAATGGATGACGATCAGTGAAGCATTCAATGGCACTGCTGTAGTTTTTCTTCTCTGACAGCAAGGGGACATTAAGAAGAAACCAAAGGTCTGCTGTGATGTGTGAGCAGTGAGATGCAGGAGCACACAAACCTGAGACGAGCTGCCATTTGCTGAAGCCAGCTTCATGACCTTTAGGATACTACAGACACAAACAAACATGCAGACAAAGTCAATTTTTGGGATTTTAATTCATATTATTATAAAGGAGTTGCATGTTCAGTGTACACTAAAATGATCACCTGAGTTCAGTTTTAATCTCTTCATAGTCCATCTGGGATTGCAGTTTAGCTTCTAATCTCTGAAATGGAAAAGGCGAAGCAGCATGTTTGCTTTCATTAGTTATCAGATCCACCGAGGACTGAGGATGTGTTCGTCTTGCTGTGTCACTCCTCACGTGCCACAGCCACTCACCTCGATAGCTTCGGTCTTATAGGCCAGCTGGCGCTCCAGCTCTAAGATCTGATTGGCCGAGGTCTCTTGAACTTCCTGCAGTGTGAACTGCAGCCGCTGGATATTTTCAAGAAGACGGAGTATTTCACGGTCCTTAGCCAGCAAGGCGGCCTCCAGCTGGGAGGGCAGCACCTCGCCCTTCTCATTCTTCTCCTGACGGGGCGAGAAGGAGATGTGACAAAGGTGGTGAGTGGGAGGAAAAAAGTGATGAGAGGAGTGAGGAGAGGAGAAAATGTAAGAGACAAGCCTGTGAATCACAACCTCTGCAGTGTTGATATTATTCAGACAGTTGGGAACTCTTTGACTTGATGATGAGGTAACAATTAATACAGCAGTCTCATTTAACAAAGTGATTGTATGTGGTAATAAGGTACTAGTCACAGCATCTCTATACCAATTAAAATCCATTTTGCAGCTTAGAAAAGATATTTACATAATTATGTTTTAAGACTTTGTACTACACTGTATGTTTCACAGGTGATCAAGGTGATGATTATCTTTTTACGTTAGTTTGTCCACGCTTTGATTGAGACAGAGACACAGATACAAAAAAAAATTATTAAACCAGGTGCTGTCAAATTTGAAAATGCAAGATCTGATATCTTTTATATGTATTGTTTTGCTCTTATCTGGACCATTGAGTCTGTAATAAAGTTTATTATTATTATTATTATTATTATTTCTTCTGACTGAGTTGTATTTGTCTATTACTGGCCAATGGCTGTTTTTTACTATATTTTCTCTGTCTGGTTTTTATGCATATGGGGAGCTACTCCATTATGACTAAAAGCCCTGCATTCAAACACTTAAGTAAAACTATGATGTCCTATTATCAAAATGTACTTAAAGTATCAAAAGTGAAATGACTCATGGTCTGTCAGTATTTGATTTTTATGCGTTATTGTATTATTATCCGTGCTGCATTAACATGTAAGCAGAATTTTAATGTGGTGGCTGGTTGTCAGGGAACTATTCTAACATGTTACATACTCTTGGGAGGTTATTTATAAGAATGCATAATATTGTGACATTGATCATGGTTTGTATGTGAAATCTATTTGCCTGGAAAAATCTGCAAAGTCACATAAATGTCGTGGAGCAAAAAGTACAATAATTATCTCTGAAATGTCCTGGAGTGAAGCACAAAGTAGCACATAATGGAAGTAATTAAGTAAAGTATCCCAAAATTGAGTACACGATTTGAGTAAATATATTTAGTTACATTCCAATTGTGCCTAGAGATGGCCAACAACCAAAAAGCATGTGACAGATGGAGACATTATTCTTACCCTGCTAGTGCCCTCTGCTGGATGGCAGCTCCCCGTGGTGGCACTCTGGCCACTGGCTAACTGCTCCTTTAGCCTCTCCACTTCCCTCTGGGCCATTTCAGCTCTCTGTGCACACACATGGCATCACAGCATTACAGTTTTCCTACAACAGCCACATCAATTGGCTAATGAGATGATCAAGGTGAGAGCGTACACATAAATCAAAGGGGGCTCTGAAATTTTAGAGCCGCGTTAAAAGCAGGCCCGAGCAGGCGAGTGCAGCCACGGTTTATTCTGCTGAGGGGGCTGTTTAGTCGGCCCACTTTATTCCCCAAACTGTTTACCTGCTCTGTCACACCCGGCCTGCTAATTAATGATTCATTTTGAGAACATTTATCTCGGAGCTGCTGGCAGAGAGCAGCGGAGTGAGGAAAAAGAGCATGGGAGAGAAAAGCAGAGGAGAGAAGAAAGGAGCAGAAGAAAAGAGGTATCACCAGGACAGGAAGCAATCAAGGCACTGAGATAACTAAGAACCCCGGCGTTTGGCACTCCGGCATCAGTCGCACTCGGCAGTCTCCCGTTCTCTGCTGAGTGGAGCCGTGCTGCCATAGCACGCCCACCGACAGGGGCTCAGGTTTACACTCGCTAATCACACACTCAGGGGAGGGGAGGTGGAAGGGGGAGGAAGGGGGAGGGGGGAGCACAGGACGGAGGGAGTCTAATTAAAGCCAAGGCTTGATTACAGGAATGATTACCTTAACGAAGGAGCATCTCAATCAGAGAAGTGCAGAGGAAGACTGTACTCACCTGGTTTGCCTTCTCAAGATTTGCCATGACGGCGTCAACCTCCTCTGCCCTGAAACACACACCCAGACAGAGAGCCACAGGGTGACTGAGGAGATACTGCCACTCTCCAATAAACAGCAAACACATGAAAAATAAATTGTTACACATTTGGTAAGTTATATAATCCTGTAAAAAATAAAACATGACAGTTACAGCTGGCTTGTTCTGAGAGGCCGACGTCCTGAAAGTAAATGTCATTTCTATTTTCCCGACATCCACTTCAGGAAGTCTTGGAATAAAGAGTTTTCAGACCTTAAAATAATTGACTCAATAATTACACCAAATGACAAAAACAAAAAATGGCTCAGTGCCTCTGTTAAACATAAGCTTGGTGACTACAGTGTAACAGCGCTCATCCATAGAACAGCACATTATGTCTGACGGTGAAACATCAACAAGGACGACAACTCCATGACTTCAGTGGCTCCCCTTTTACTTCTGGACGGTGACTTTTCAGCTATATTCAAAGCTATCATATCATCACACGTTTTGAAAATAAGGACATTGAGTGTATTATTGCTCCTCTGCTGACACTTCAGCACCAAATATGCGTAAATGTCACCAGGATTTCACAACCAATGAGGCCATGAGTCCAAATGCATGTCCCATAGGGAATATTTCACTAGCCACCCAAAAAAGGGATATATATTTTTAAATTCTACTAATTCATTTCACTGTACAATTATACTTTCTCTAATTTGTATCTCCCTATGGGATGCTGTGTCAAAGTCTTCTGGTAAAGGGAATATTAAATATCGGTCTGCCATATTAAGATATTGGACAAATATCATAATCTGCTTGAAAAACGCATGAACAGGTGCATAAAAGTTGAAGAGAAACTCCTCTGCAGGTCATTAAAAATCCCAGAAACTTAGACACCGTGCCAATGACATGGAGCAGTGGCCAGCGGATGCACAAGTGTGTATGATTCGTATCCTCAGAACTCCAACTCGCCTCCATACATCTAACAATCAGAGTAGTCTAATTTAAACAGAGGCTCAGCAGGATTATTCATGAGGTTTGTTTGAAGTTCAACAGTTTCATTTTGCACACATGGGACCTGATTTTCAAAAGGTAGATAGGGATGAATTAACGAGGATGCTGTGATTGATTTAAATAAGCACATACGTAGCTTTCTCAAGTTTCAGGACTCCTTTTCACCAAAAGACGAACGTGTTCAAAGAACACACTAGACTTTTTTAATCCACATTAAACAAACTGCATTCAGCCAAACCTTCGTTCTCTTTCATGTTTGCCCTCAGCTGCTCCCATTGTCTCACATCAGGCTGCATATTTACCTAAAATCTCAGTGATCCAATAGAATCAGTGTGTCATGTGTGCTCGCAAGCAAAACACAAGACTCCAATTTTTCTATAGCGAGACATGGAATCAGTCAGATACTCAGACTCAAAGCAGACCTGTTCTTGGCATTACCGCTCATCAGTGTTGTGTGGTGCCGCACTGGTTGCAGAGGGTCTTGGCTATGGCCTGGTCCTATCAATAAGGCCAGGATAGATGGTGCCCTGCTGACAGCAAACACTAACAGGTGTCAGCGCCACGTTTAATGAACTTGTGCAGTACGGAAAATGTTTTGTATTGATTACCTGCTCAGCTACACACGCTGAAGCAGACAAATAGTCTTTCTTATCAACATTGAGGAAACAGTCAGAGAGAGTTATAGAGGCCGGTCCAGTGCTCAGACACTCAGGGTCAGGGAGGGATAGCTGGAGCTGCTGCTCTGGGGTCAGCGGTGTTACTGTCAGGCCAAAGAAATGAGACCAGAACAACACAAGCACACACACTGTATGACAAACCACACAACAGAGATGGACTTTCAAACCGCGGCTGCACACGAAAGGTAAGGCCAAACTGAAAATGTGTCCGATCCAACAAAATGGATGGCAGTGGGTCTAGAAACATCAGTTCAATTGTGCCATGGATTAAGCCTGGGAGAAAATCCATTAGCAGCGGCTGACTGTGCTCTGGAGCACAACCCAAACAAAGGAGTGTTTACTTTGAATGTCTATCGACATCCTTCATACAAGCTCAGATTCATTTCAGGCGTGCGGTGGATACATTGCGCTCAAAGACCAGGACAAGGTAGAGTGTTTTCTGAAGCAATCTTTAAATGGAGCAATTCTTCTTGAGGGCTGTCAAGGCCCAGCTGCCAGTGAAGGCAAACACAGACCTCTCTCATCGACCTGCATTAGTGGCTGAGTCACTCTCACTCTCTGCCTTTACAATGGCATTCCTCAGCTCTACGCTGGACATGAGTTTATGTCGGCAAAATAGAGAAGAGCGGCTTCAGCACTTCCACTGGCACAATGCGGAGCTGTGAGGAAGGCCACAGAGGTGGCGGCGTGCAACTACCACAGCTTGAGGAGGTGGGGATGTAAAAGTTTGTGGTAAGAAATGCAGTAAGATAAACATTGAACGTAAAGTCTGAGGCAGAGTCTTACTTGTGGGTCATCTCCTGGTTGTATTTACACCGCAGGTCCAGCAGCTCAGTCTGTGCTGTGTTCAAAGCTGGTGACAGGCAGACGTGGAAAGTGAGAAAAATAAAACAGCATATGAACTTTCACCTTAGAGCTGCATCACTCAATGTGTTTGTCAATGCACTTCTTGGATGCATCAATGTCTTTTCCATATTAAAAGGCTGTTTGAGTTCAAACAAAGACAATGTAGGGCCACTGTTAGCTGTCAAAGAATGAACTGAAAGCTAATATCAAACTGTTACACGTGCCAATAACCAAATTTCATTCACAAATGTGTTCACTTTAACTTACAGTAATGTCAACAAAGCAGCAGTGGGGCATCTTTGTTTCAGCAGGGGGCACCATACAGCAATTATACATGCAGTGGCTCTTTAATAGGTTGAAATTAAATTTAACAGCTGCAGTACGTGCCAGTGTTTAAACCACTTACATGAATGCAGAACCTTGATCTTCTCCTCGGCCTCTGAGAGTTTGCCAGACAAACTAACATTGGCGCTCTCCTCCTCCTCCCTGGGAGAAAAAAAAAACTACTTGCTACAATATGCAACTTTATGCCTTGAGACAGAAATGTGTTCATCTACTAAACAACTTCAATTTACATGGAAAAGACTGTATTTTAGGTGCACTCTGAAGCCTCATTTGATGCACATTCAGCTTTGGTTTTCTTTTTTCACTGCAGCTGTTGTTGCAGACTTCTCACTGCGTCCCATTGAAACTTTAATTTTGCAGGGTTACAGACACAAGACAAATGACCCTTTAATCGATCATTAAAACTTGAATAATGTTGCCGTAATGAGTATTAAAATACCTACAAGACCTAAAATAATTACTTAAGTCATTGTAAGCAGAGGTCTGTGCTGTACGAATTGGGTGTCACGGGTGGTTAAGAGGGTTCATTCATCTCTTCTAATGCAGGAAATATAAACCAGATGTAAATCTCTAATGACAGTCAGTGAGAGGCAGGGAGCGGTTCACTGGTTCTCACCCTCGGCCCTCAGCTCCGTCCTGGTAGTTCTGCTGTGGGGAGCCCGAGGCCCTAGGAGCCGGCGTGCTGTTGGGGGTCATCAGGGAGGCTGGGGAGCTGGAAGCTGGTGCCTCCTCTGCTGCTGCTGCCCCTGAGACTGCTGGACCGTCCTCTGAGTGCTCTTTGTGGAGGGAAAAGGCTGGCATGAGTTTTCCAACATCAGCTGCGTGATCTGATATTAAACGGGTCAATATGACCAATTATTTTCATCTTGAGGCGCCTATATTTCATGTTTCTTTCATATTTTTTGGTACATTTAAATGAACTTTCCGGCACTTTCAGACAATAGCAGTCACTTCAGCGCTGCATTAGAATAAAAAAGCAGGGATGGCTCCCTGATGTAGAAGAGTCAGACCTGTCTTTTCCAGGTACTCCAGGTGTTTCTTCCAGTGCCCGCTGATCTCTCGTACCAGGGCCTCGCTGTCTGGGGCCGAACTCTGAAGCTGCTGCAGCCTTCCCTCCAGGGTGTGTGAGGCCTCCAGCACAGGAGCTGGATCTGTGAAAAGAGACGCAAACAAATCTCTGTAGAAAGAATTCCTAAGATTCACGTGACATCCATACACTCCTACTTTTCAAAAAAAGCAAAATAGCTGTTTTACTGTGTGCGCTGCCTGTAAAGCACATTACAGAGTTTTCTGCATCGCAGTTTCAACAGAGGCAGACTATTCCACTGAGACTTCTTTCCAAAGAGTGACTCTTAGACTTTCCCCACTCAGACGCCTTTGAAATTTTCGCAGGCTGGACCTAATGACACAAGTGCTGTTCCGACCCTTCACATGTACAGAAATCAGATCTAATGAGTCTCCTCACATGCTGATGAATGGCAGAGAAGACAAAAAGACTGCCGTGAATATGTGACGGAGTCTTGAGTCCCAAGTATACACCTTGGCAAAGTGTAGAAAAAGTCTGCTCCTGAAAAGGGGGTGTAAAAAAAAAAAAAAAAAAAAAAGCGGGATTCTTTAGCACAACAGAGGAGCTGTTTTGCAATGCATGCGCGGCAGCACCGGGCCCATGGGGCCAACTAGGAGGCTGTTTCTCAGCTAACAAGTCTCCTCTGTATCATTTGATCATTTAAATTATTATGCCAGGAATTCTCAGGAGGCAGCTCGGCACTCCACATCACAGGGCTGTTTTTAATCTTCCCCTTCCCTTTCTTCCCCTCCCGAAAAGTTCAACAGCTCAGAGAGAGAGAGCTGCTCCTGTTGTGTACCTGCCTGCCGAACACCAAAGGAGGTGACTTCTAGTGCCAAAGCACAGAGAGGGAAGCTCAGGGGAGCTCCTTGACAAGGGGGGAGGCAAGATGTAGAGCCACGCGCACACACATGCACTCACCCACTCACACACACACACACACACACACACACATGCACACACGCACACACACACACACACACACACACACACACACACACACTGCAGCCCTTCAAAACTCTAAAAGAGGAGGAAAATCGCTGCTTTGCTGCACAAACTTTTCTCCCACAGCTTTCATCCACTCATCTTAGACTTCTGTGTGGAACCCAATTGGATCCCTTCTTCAGTATGGGCACTGACTGAAGTGACTTTTCATAAGAAGTTGGAGCCACAGACGTTTAAACTTTGCCAGATGCCAGAGAGAGAATGCAAACTCTGAGCCGGCAGGCCACGAAAATAAATGCTCATCAGAGGGCCAAAACTTCTGCAATGTGCAATTTGTTGAAATCCTGACCATACGTTGCAGCTTGCCATATCTGCATTTTCATCAGACAAACATTTTGGGCCATTTAATTGATTGAGCTATTTTTCCCAGGACCGTTTACAGTCGAGCATTGTCTGCATTCATTGTTACACCAACTGTGGAGATATTGCATCAGTCACAAGGGACATCACTATTAAGAGCACAGCTCTTCTAAGACAAACAGGATGACTTAAAGCACTGCTATTCCATCGACCCACTGTCACAGAAATCACTTTATCAGCCTCTTTCCCATATATCCTTTCAACTTTTACTGATCAAAGGACAGAGATTATGGTAAGGGATCTCTCACACATGGACAAGCCAGGATTATCAATCAGTGGCAGGGGAGTAAAGTAAAGTCAAATTTAAAGTGAAGGGATATAACTTAAGTCTGTATACAAAATTAACCCCCGTCAAAGTAGAGCAGCAGGGATACTCTCTGAGGGCCTGGGATCTGCAGCTAGTGGAGGAGAGTCCAGAAAGACTGCTGATAACTTTGGAAAATAGAGCTACTAATTGATGCAGCTAATAAGAAGCACTGGAGCTTCTTTTTAGAGCAGCTCTGATGCTAAATCCACCAAATTAAACCTGGAATGAAGGAGGAATTCAGTGCTCACGTGGCTGCTCACATTCCCGTTAATCAAGAAATATGACAGAGCTGATGAGACATTATGTACATCAGGTGAGTCACATCACTCTCAGAGCAAAATGAGCGGTTCAATTTCTAACTCGTCCCTTATCTTAATCGGAGATGATTGGATGTCTGCTATGATAACCGATCGGGCAACAGCAACTCGTTTAAACTAATAAATCAGAGGACACTGAACACATCATTTTCTGTGCTGAATGCATGTCCAGCTCTGCAGGAATCACAGCCACTGAGAGGAGCAGAGTGACACAGGGAGGTTCAATAACGTGACAACGATGACAAGCTGTCGGTTTAAAAGGATGATCATTGTTTATTACAACTTGAGTCACATTTTTGTAGCTTTGAACGTCATTTCTATCAGTTGTAATAACATTGTACTCGCCAAATGAACTGCTGACATGTGGGAATATTGTCCAAGCGGGCAATACGCCAACAGTCTGAACAGATTTACAGCAAATTCATCTGGAAGTTAAATTTAAACATGGTGGGTGTGTTAAGGTAGCACCATGTCAGCGGTGGAGATAGGTCTGGCAGTAACCAATATCATTCAGGTATAGAAGGAAAAAAAAACACTTTTTTGTACTTATTCAACCAATCACAACTGTTTTGAACAGTGCCAAGCCCACGATGCAGCAAAGGTGCCCTTGGAAAGCAGTGTCAGGACCTTTTTTGATGGAACATGTGCATGTGGGGAGGCCAGTCCTGGCATTAAAGTGGCTACGGTACGTATACTGCTCACTCACAACGTGTTTCTCGAAGCAATGGGGACTTTGAAAATGATAAAATGCAGACAGCAGAACAGGAGGAGAATAAAATGGCGGTCTTATATCAACAGCCTACTTCCAGTGAGTCAGATTATCCATATTCAGAGATGGAAGAGATCTGTTTTGAAAAATGACGCTGAAAGAGTTCAGTTTGTTGCTCTCTACTGAAAAACTCAGTTGCTTGTAATATCATGTGTTTTGTATTTATGGTCATGTACATTTCCTTTTTAATATTCTGCATCCACCAGGAGTCAAATAACTGATCTACACATGACTGATCAAGGTCATGAATTGTATATAAGAAAACCAGATGAAGGCAAGTTAATGAAAATGTTTGGTGATTGAAGCGCGGCGTAGTGACGGTGCTTTCATTCAGATGGCCTTGCGTTGAAGCTCACACTGGTCTGCACCTTGATGTGTGTGCGTTCTCAAAGTTAGAAAGTTAGAAATGATAGTGTCATCAGTAGCAGAAGAGATGGCCAAAACTACAAAAATAAGACCCAAGTTGTGATGAACCCTAACTTGCATTAATAGCTAACAGATGATAGTATGACTTAATTGTTTTTGCTCATTCTCAGCTGCATTGATATTGAGTTTCATCACCTTGGCTGAGCCATAATGAGGCTGCCGCCCAGTAGCTGCTTGCTTGTGGTCACTACGCTGCTGTTTCAGTGCTATTGCACAGAATCTCAAAGCAGGAGGCCGTTACTGTATTTGAGGGAGTCTTCAGTCCCGGAGCCAAAGCCTGTCAGACGCTGGACTGCTCAGCCGACTGCAGGTGGCACCGGGGAGGACAGTGCACAGGTTCAGGATGTGTGTCTAGGTGGGTGGGGGTGGACCAGGGTGGTGTGCGCCAAGACAAGCAGGTGTGTCGGGGCGGTCCGTCTTGGCCCTGTCAGCGATACACCATCATTAGGCGGTGTGGGCGCAGCAGGGTGCACCATTATGTCTCCCTGGGCCCTGTGTAATTACGCTCTGACATAATTAACCCAGCAAGCCCATTAGCCAAGCATTGGCTGGCTGAAGAGAGAAAAAAAACGCTATAATTATTTGTTGTGCGCATGTTAATGAGGCCAGCTGTGTTCCCATCATACAACACGAACAAATTAATTTACAAGGCTGTGCTCCAAGGTTTTTTCTTTTCATTCAAAACAGTCTTGTTTTTTTTTCCTCTGAGTGGACTTCAAGGTCCATAAACACGCTCTGCCGCTGCTGCAACAAACAGTAACACTGCTGTAATATTGTTTAGATATTGTCGAGAACCAAAACTGGGTTGAGAGAACACTTAGTCTTTACTTTAGCCTGCACAGACAGTGTAAGGTTAAGTGAAATGCGGTATGTAGGATAAATTGCTAACTCTTTTCTTCAGCCTGTCAAGGATTAGTTTTGATTGCCAGAAACACAAACTGTTTGCAACAAATTCATAAACATGACTTTTGTGTTCGTGGTGCATTTTAAACCAACGAGCATTTGATATTCAGATAGCAAACTGGAGTCTCGCTTTACCTTGATGTGGCAGAAGGAATGAGAAAATGCTCAAATAAAAAGATAGGTGGAATGAAAAAAAAGATTGTGGGAAGCGGCGGCTTTTGTGTGTGAACAAAACAAAGCTGAAAGAGAAACTTCTTAACCTGTTCTTTTTCATCGTCGTTCCATGTCTTTGTCTGACAGACTGAAGGACGGAGAAGGAATGACATCAATACCAACACATTTTAAAGCTCAGAACAAAGAGTGGCGCCAGAGCTAGATAGCATTTAAAATTAACACGAGACGCTGCGGCGAAGAAAGAAGTGCCAGTGACACACAAACTTCACTTGAAATTTTATTAAAAAAATGAAACTACCTACCTCACGCTCTTATTTATGAGACATGTAATACAAATCACTATTAATTAACCTCATCAAATACACCAGCCTTTACATTTTTGAATCCCATGGTTACATCTTATCTGCTCGCAGGCAGGCACACACACGCGCACACACACACACACACACACACACACACACACACACACACACACACACACACGGACACACAGACATTCCTACACACACACAGTTGCTGTCTTTTAAGAGCACACTCTCTCCTGGTCCCTCTGGGGTCTCCTACTCCACAGGGATCAGTTGGAGAGGCCCAGCTCTTTTATGAACATAATGCATTATTAAGCACCTCAAACATCTCCTGGGCCTTTGTTTATTACTGCTCTTATTAATCACTTGTGCATAATCTCGTCCCGCCCAGAGAGCTTTCATTTTCCATCAGGTTTTATACGTCGTTATTTTCCGACAGACCGCCACAAACGCACATGGCACTCCTTCTCCGCTCTCATTCTGACTGCAGGTACTCAGCTGCAAAATTACAATAAAGCCAGCTTGCTGTGCCCTGCAGGCCTCTCTCACTGGTGCTTGCTTATGTATATGAAGGGTTGAAGAAGGACAGCTATTCTTTATGCATTTGAATGACTCTGAATTACTAAGGTCAGTACGTTCTGTACTGATAATCTCATAGCCCTGGGAAACATCCGATGTGAATATGTAAGGCACTTATGACCATCTCGTATCACAGGAAGACACGCAACTTAATGTGACAAAAAGCTGCTTGTGCTTGTGCTCTGCTCTGCAGTACCACTGGTCACCACTAGCAAGCACTGTTGCCATAACATTCCCACTGACGCACACACGCATGTATTTAGAAGCACACACACCTCAGACATGCCGTAGGCCCGGCGCACACGCACACACACTTAGAGGGGTGTATTCAGATCAGAATCTTCACAAACTCTCAGTGAGCTCCCCGCTCAGATAAAAGGAGCTGTGTTCTAAAGGAGAGAGGGAGCGGGGTGGATCCTGAGGGATGAGTGTGTGTACTGAGAGGAGGCAAGGAAGAGCAAACACCTGGAGCGTCAGTCTCAGGGCTACGCCCCTGGCGACAGGGCCTCGCTGCTCTCACAGAGGTGGCAACAAACGCCGACGTTCAAACGCCACTCGCACACATTCACACACTCCATGAGAGAAGAGCAGAATGAGACGGCGAGGAGGAGAGAGAGAAGAAGAGGGAGGAAGTTAGGTGCATCTCTGGGAAACCCATGAATTCGGGCTGAAGCTGCCACTGTTTTTCAGCGTTCAGTGATCAGGACGTGTTTATCTGCACTGATCAAAACCGTGCGGAGGTGATATAAACATTGTTAGGGAAACACTGTTAACAGGCCTCTTTCAAGCCCCAGACTGGGTAGGAGTTACAGTGCACAGCATGGGGAGATGTCACAGGCAAATCAAAATATAGAACGCTAATGAAACACTCCAGTGGATTGACATCTCGGCTTAGGGGCCTCATAAAAGGCAAGAGGAGAGAGGAAAAAAAAATCACTTCAATCACGCGCATCAAGAAGTTATTTCTGTTCGGAGTTTACTGTTGCATTCCAGTTGCCATTGAACAGGAGCATTAGTTTGCATTAACAAAGTGTAACGCCATCAAGCTCAAATCTCACAAACGTAACGGATATGTTATTTATATTCAATAGTGGGCAAGGCGAAGTGGATAACTGATATGTGACCAGATGTTAATGATAGCCAGATACAACAGGTCACATATTGAGCTGCTGCTGCTGCGCGCGCCCCTCCCCCACTTTCCTTGTTCGCTTCTTGCATTCATTAACTCTGCTGTTGGCCTGCTCTGATTGGGCTGAAGGCCTTAGTGTCGGGCACACAAATGAGCACGCACGCACACACGTTGAGAGAGGGGCACTTTCAAATGAAATAATAGGAGGGAAAAAAACGTCCTGCAATGAATAGTAATAACTGCATTAAGATTAACGAGCATGGCGTGTAAAGAATAATTGCATCTGTCAAAAGATTAAAAATACATGAGCTGTAGCATTTGTTGGGGGAATGGTGGGGAAGCTCACTGTTGTGTTTGAGGGGCAGAGAGAAATGAAGTGGGGCCACAGCCAAATGACTGTCCTCCGGTGTACCTGGAGTCATCCATTCTAGCGAGGGGTGGGCAGGAGAGGGGGGGGTGGGAGTTGTGACCTTGGACACCAGCAGCAAGATGTACAGTGACAAACAGGCACAGGATACTGTAGGCCCTCCTCACAGATGGCAGGTACTGCAAGGGCCCGACACGGAAATTCTCCCAGTGGTCTGTCTTCGGTTTGGCTGCAGCCAGAGATGTGGGGGGATATCTGGCAATGGAGGCGCCTAATGACGGGGTCGGTCAACACCATGTTTTTGCCTTTCAAGATCGTCACCACGTCAGATTGGGCAATCAGTGAGTCATAAACTGTTGCTGTGACTTGGCTGAAAGACATGGCAGGACCCTGAACAATCACAGCTTACCATTCTTCACGATTTGCGTGACGTACGTAGGTGATTGGGAAGGTGGCGCCGTGGACAGACTTCATCTTTACTAACTTGCACTCATTCATTCAGTCATCTGTGTGATTTTGTTTGCCACGTGTACAGCTGTGTGCAGCAAAGTGCTCTGTCGACACCACAGAACGAGCCTTTTCTCTGTGTGTTTAGCAGAGACGCGGTATGGGCAGATTAACTAATTAAGGCGCCTTGGGGCAACAATTTGCTCTTGGGCCTCGATTGACCCCCTACTCCCTACGGTGTGAAAATTTAGTCCAGAGCACACAGAAGACTGCACAGAGCAGCTTCAGTAATCACCCAAAGATCCAGAGACAAACTGATGCTCATTAGCTTTTCTGTTTGCCAGTTTGTGCTTATTCAATTTATCACAAAATTCAGGTGAAGCTTATGTTACGTTGTGCTTTAGCAGTCCAAATTTGTCAGTGAACCTTGGATTTCAGTTGCCTGAGTGTACGTGATCCTGGGGCCTGCTTTGCCCAGTTACTAAACCATCCCTGACAGACTTGTTCATGTACATGTTAGCTTGGTGCGGTGGGTAGAGGTGTGGGGAGCCTAGCCACAGCTAAAAGGAGGGGAATACACCATCCACCTGGCTGGTTTACATTAACAAACCCCATATTCAGGAATCAGCCGGGTTTGGTCGGGGTGTGACAGAGCAGGGCTAAGCTAGCTCAGGAATCTGGCAGCTTGTTAAACCACAGTGACTACGCTTACATGCAGTCAATATTCGGGTTATGGTCAATATTTCGGTTTCTGAAGCATTCGGAATAACCTGTTTACATGCGTGAGCAAACAGGGGTAATCAATTGGGATATCCCGATCAAAACAGCGACGCACGGACAATGTTTCGAGGCACGGAGAACGTCATGACGCAATGCGCGTCATTTCAGCTTCTTCTTCCTGTATCCAAAAACAACAACAACAACAGCCCGGGGCCGGTAGCAGTCGCCTTCGTTTGCGCTTTGGTGCTGGTGCTGACCCACCACCAGTACTTGACACTATTCTGTCTCACTTTCTTCATTAAGGGAAGGCGAGGACGTGAAGAAATAGGAAATGGAGCCGGAGCTGTGCCATCCATATCCATGCTACCTGCACTCAAAAGACCAAGATTCCTTGCGAACAGAACATGCACAGAACACAAATTAATGTTCTGTTCGATGGGGATATTCTGACAGGCGTATACATGACCAAATATTCGGCTTAGAAAAGGAGTAACCCAGGGGTCATATTTGGGTTTTGAAAAACCGGAATATGCTCATATTCCGGTTTTTCAAGTGTTATTGGTGTTTACATGGCCGTGTGCAACCAGGTTATTGCTGATATTCCGGTTATGAAAGGGTTACTTGACTGCATGTAAACGTAGTGAGTGTCTCATTGTCTATTTCCAAGCATGCTCAATACAGAAATGGTTGCAAGACACCTTTTTATGTAACTAGGCTGAGTAATGAAAAGTAAAGTACGACTAATGTATCTGTTTGCTGTCAAGTAATTATCAACGTTATTACTTTTCCAGTAATCAATTCCAATAATTCAATAATCATCACATTATTAAAGTAATGCCATTACATTTCCTTTGAGCAGCAAGTAATGAGTAATTAATTATTTTTCTTGCCCAGCACTGTTTGCCACTCTCTGACCTTTGCTGAGAAAGAATGGAAGTGGCTTCACTTTGTGCGGGTCGCAGTGATAGAGTGAAACAGACTCCCTTTGTAAAGGTAAGGTCAAATGGAGGTAGGAGGCAGGCTGTGTTACGTCACCTGATGTAACCTGACACAGGAAGGTCTACTATTGTATACTCAATATAATGACCACACATAGACGCTGTATATAAAGAGACAGAGAGGAAAATTATTATTCACCTTGAAAACAAAAGCTACTGTCGTTTTTTCTAAGACTTATCCGTTGATGCTGTCTGACAGTGGCCTTTCTTTTTATTTTAAAGGCTTTGTTCTTGAACATAACAACTCCTAGTTGACTCTCCTCTCTACTTGAGAGGGGTTCGTGACAAAATATATCCCACAAGACGCTTCTGGGCTTGAATTAAGGCCTTGATATAAAAGGTATAGGTGAGAAAAATCAAACTGAATACATCTTCAAAGGACGGTATTTCTTATCAAGAAAATACCTCCATTCAAAGTGTGTGCGTATGTGTGTGTGCGTGCATGTGTGTGTGTGTGTGCGTGGTGGCGCAATATCAAGCAGGGGACTTCAAGGAAAAATGGAGACCTTTAAAAGTCAGTTGCTGCCGTCGCTATTTCTCTGACGCAGACTTTTATCTTGTATTCATTGAATCTGTAAACAGCATTCTCTACTCCTGCCACAAGTGTTTCTCTGATCTAGACTGAGATTGGGCTGCGTTTTGCTGCCGTCTCCTGCAACAAAGAGCAACACAGTACATGTGCCCTGGCATTGAAATAACAACTGAATAAACACACAATATGTCTTTCCTCCACTTTAACTTGCTGTCTTTGCCCCTCGCTCCCTTTTCCCCCATTGGCCTCATCAGGCCTGCGTTCCACACGGAGCCAGACTTCAGTTGGGATTTTAATTGGCCCTCCACAATCAACAGCAGAGCTCCTCAAGGATGTGTTCGCTCCTCAGCCAGGCTACACTCAAGGACCAGTGCTGGGTTTTGAAGTGGCCTCACGCAGAGTTTTGGAAAGCACTCTGAGAGCACAGACTTTGAAAAATAGATAAGAGCCACAGGGTATAGCGTTTTATGTATCTTACATCCATGTGCTGTTGCACCATATCTATCTATGGCTTGAAAATTACTTTTTGGTTTGGGTATGTTGCTTCATATACATGATGCATCTCTGTGTGTATACTAACAGGGCTGGTTCAGTGATAGTGGTAAAGGTTTGATGGGGAATTGATCTCCAGGAAGTGATATTTGAAGGGGGAAAGATAATTCTGAAAGTAATGTGTGTGAGTGTGGAGTTAATAGTGCTGCTGCGGTTGCTTATGAAGATGCACATCTCTGGTCTTAGTGGGAGACTCACCTGGGGCCTCGATAAGCTGTTTGTAGATTCCCAGGAATGCAGACTCGGCCTCCTTACTGCGCTTGTTCAGAGCAACCACCTGCAGGGGAGAGGACGCCATTAAGGTAAACATCGACGGATATGATCCCGGCATATGCCTCACTCACACTGCACAGCACATTTACATTTCAGGTATTAAATTGATAATTTTACACAGAGCAGAAAACGCTTAAAATCTTAAATAGTTAACAATGAATCAATAGTAAACAGAGGAAAGGTCAACCTCACCACATACTTCAATAAATGAAACCAACATCCCTGCATGCCTTGTATGTGCGCTGTATGTAATGTATCACAGCTGTATGACAGAGAAATACTGTGCAGTGCATAAATGAACTAACTCAAAGGCTGTGTTTCTACATGAGCACTGACAACTAGAGAAACAAGGCGTACACTATGACCACATCCTCCCTGTTTAACTGCCAAGCTGCTGCATGTTGCGAGGTGACATTTGGCCTGTTAAATGTAGGTGCTGGTGTGTGCAAGAAGGCTCGCCAGTGACAGTGGCCTCCATCACCAGCAGCACTCGGCACCTGCTATCCTCCACTCGACGGGGGATGC
The DNA here is from genome assembly GCF_039877785.1 of Chaetodon trifascialis. NCBI lineage: Eukaryota > Metazoa > Chordata > Actinopteri > Chaetodontiformes > Chaetodontidae > Chaetodon > Chaetodon trifascialis. The sequence goes on along the minus strand of NC_092061.1, from coordinate 24,885,922 downwards.
AAACCAATTAACGATTCATTAGGAGGGACAAAGAAAGCGAATTAGCCACCACCTGGCCCCATGGAGAGGGCACCTGCACTAGTGGGTATGTGGGTTACCCAGCTCCCAACTCCCGCTAAGACCTGAGGCCTGTTTGCAAGTCAGAGGACGCGCTGTAGTTGCGTCTCGGTGTCCTCTGCTCTGCAACGCTAAATCAGATCAGGCTCGTCCAAATGACCCCCCACTCCAAGAGCAGATGGAATTCAAATTATTGTCATCTATTGTCTATGTCATTCCTGTCACTGTTGATTACAGCTTCTGTCGGATCGCCTGAATAGACTCCACTATGGAGGGTCAAGCGCTTGGTAGGTCTGAGCCAGGCCGCTCCTCACTTGAGAAACATCCATTTCGCAAAGGCTGGAAACACTTATGAGAGCGGTGGTGGTTGAGGCGGTGGTGGTGGTGTGTTGGGGCTGTTTAGTGGGGTTATAAATAAGGTGTGTGGAAAACATCGAGGGAGCCGCAGAGCCTTTGATTTACTGGAAATGGCTGGCGTCCTCCCTGGGGAGGTATAACGACAGCATCATGTTTAAAGAAATATCATAAAGATCAAGCAAATCCCCCCATCACTCCCACTTGGAGCAGCTCAGAGGAGTTCATGGAAAATGGAAAAGGCTGGAGCCCAATCAATACAGATGCAATAGTCTGCAGCTCTCAGCCAGCTCCCTGCTACACTATGCTGTTGTTTCACTTAGCTATACCCCAATTTAGGCCCCCCAACCGCCAAACTCCACCTGCTCCCCAACCACCCGCCTCCCCTCTGCTGTCCTTCCAGGACATGACGTTCATGTTGGCATGTTCACCCACAAACAGTGAGCGTGTGTGAAGCACTCCGGCCCCATATACACCGTTTCCAGCTTTATGTGTGGGTTAAGAGCACATCAACAACCCGTGTTGGTTCAGCTAAGGTTTGCTTTATGCTCACTGATGAGAGACTGTTTTCATGTTTGCTTCGTTTTCACTATGAACAGAAGCAATTTCATGACCGTGAGTGTCACCAGTGGCCAATAACAAACCTCTGCCCTTAAATGTGACAATGAACAAAGCTCCAGCAGCACTTTGTGACAACCAGACAAACTATCACCAACCTGAGCTTACACCTGAACATGACCACTACAGCAGGGTGGCTGAACCCACCTCCACTAATCAACTTTTCACTGCCGGCCTGCTGGCTGGCCTGGCTTCCTGTGAAGCATACACATATACATCAAATGAGGCTCCCAACTGCATATGTAAAAAGCCTCAGATCATGTGAAGGCAAAAGCAAGGGCTCGTTCTTCCAGAGACGTGCAGGGTCTCCTGGCCCTCCATCATTCTTTAACGAGAGAACACGGAGATTACCTCCACAATCACACCATTAACCTGCCTACAGACGCTAGCAGAGACATCAATCACACGCCTGCCTGACGCCTTCTCATGTTAGCGCCCGCTATGCGTATAGATACCCCCCTCCACAACCCACCCGTCCTATCATCAAAGCATTCTGAGGTGTCGTGCATAATACGGGCTGATCGGGGAGTCATCTTCATCTCCATGCTAATCCACCTCCAGCCAAGCACACTGGATTTCAGAGCCAGGAGTCTCATACTAACAGATACGAGCAGATACGAGCATTGTACAGAGAGGTACGGCTCGAGGACGGACTACAACTGGCAAATCTCTTCTCCTCTTTTGGATGCGAGATATGGCTCTGGCCCTGGCTTCGGCTCACAGCACATTCTTTGTTTTCACCCGTTTTGTGATAAAGGATATGGCTACCGAGGGAATGGGCTTGGCCACAGGTTGATTTTACAAGCAGGAGTAAAGCCTGGGGCAGAGTAGCAAGAGAGAGACAAAGGAAACCTGTTAGCGCTCCTCCATAACTCTTCACGCAGCAACAGAGTGGGCAGAACACAGCCTCTGGGACAAGGCTGCTGGGAAATACTTACCGATAAGCCTTTGAGAATACTTACAGTACCCGCTAGTGAGTTTCTGTGTGTGCATCTGAGTGTGTGAGAACAAGCTAGCATGTGTTGAGGAGAGAGGTATAAATGAAGGAGGAGAGAACAAATCTGGAATGAAGTAGAAGAAGCAGAGTGAAGGGCTACTGAGCGACATACAGAGAGAGAGACGGAGAGACAACGAAAAAGAGAGGTTCCCATAAAGAGCGCAATTAGCAATTATGCAGTCATCAATTACAATTATCACAACTGGTGATTATGCAATTATCACTCTAAATCATCGTTTTCCCCCTCTGCCTTACCAGTTTGCCACCCCCTGTGATTTGGTTGTTTGACGATGGGTTGTGATGATGCAGGTGACTAGAGTGTGTGATGATGATGGGGGTGTTGGGCGGGTGTCAAGGCAGATCTTGCACTGTGTGTGTGTGTGTGCAAAGTGTGTGAATGCTTGGAGCGTGTCTGTATATGCATCTGCGCCTGGGTGTACACAGCATGTGATTTCATCCTGTTTTCTGCGTGTGTGTGTGTGCATACAGTGTTCATGGATACACTGCTCCCATCTCAAGGTGAATGTGGTTGCTGTTGTGGGTGGTTTGGGGACAGCAAATGTATGGTTCCACAGTCCCTGAGGCCTCTAAATTACCTGTCATCTTCCCCATGATGCAAAGGTCAGTGCACAATCATAGGGAGTCCATCCTACTGCGCTGCTCACTGAGCGCCAGTCCAGCCCACAGGCTGACAGGATGTCACAACAACCCCGATCCCGCTCCATGCTTATTAGAACAAAACAGTGGGAAGCCCACCACCACTGCAACACCACTTGTCACAACACCTTCCAGAAGAATCCACTGGATTCCTGACAAACTTTCAGCCCTTGGTGTTAATATAAGTGCTGAGAAAACGAGGGGAAATATGACCAGTGCTCGACTGCTCTCCTGTGCTAAGTTGTACTGAAATCTAAAGCTGGGAGTGTTTTAATCCATTTAATTTTTATTGGTCAAACATTTCCAACGACTCACTTCAATTGCCCTCCCACTGTCACTGTCGCCATTTTGAGCCTTGTATAATGTCTGTCCCTTTTTCCCTCAGCTTACTTTCTTTTTCAATTCTAAAGATTTCTTCAACAATTACCAACCATTGGCCCTGTGCTGGGAATCTAATTTTCCACAGTTCACTGTAATGGCTTTTTCACTTGCATAAAAAATAATATTTTAACCAATATTTATGCCTTCCTAGGACAAATCTTATGGGATATTTGGAAGAATAAAGCAGCATAGCAACTCATAGAGGCTGTGTATCCAAGTATCTATTGTAACAATTATCTGTCAAATATTTCTTCATTAATCACTTTATGAATTAGTCTATAAAAAGCCAGAATATAATCTTGCAATGCTTCCCGTTGTTTGACTAATGGCCAATATATTCAGTTTGCCTTTACACAAAACATCAAGTTCACTTTTGAGAAGAGAAAGTTGAGGATTTTTTGTGATACATGATTTAAACAATTCATTGATTATTAAAAATGTTGTAAAATACATTTTCTGCCAATTGTTTCAGCTCTAATACAGACAAACTCAGACAAAGGTATGAGTTTTTAATCTTGCTCTAATTATATTTCTGTAATGGTTCTAACAATGATAATGCAAAGGCTGAGCGAAGCCAACAGTCTGGTAGTTTGAACTTCACTTTCTCTACAAATCGCTGCTCAGATTTTCAAAGCCATCCAAGAAAACACTGTTTGGAATTTATTCTATTCAACTGATTCAATATGATTCCATATCTCGCTCAATATTGTCTCCTGATGTGTCCTGAAGAACCATTAAATAAAGGCTAAAACATAGAAGCGATGCATTGTAATGGCTGACTGGCCACAGGACTGCCTGCACCACTGACCGTCTGCAACATCGTAACACACCAAGGAAGAAATCTGCAAAGGACATAACTGTAGGACCGTTACGTGCTTTCTGTTTCCTTTATATGTGATCTGTATGTTAAAAAAAGCAAATGCAAAACCATATTTTTCTGTTCAGAAGCAGAGTAAAGGTCATATTTTAGCTGTGCCACCCAGCACTTTTGTAGCTGTCACTGCTGGCGTTTGTTTTGTGTTGAGTGTAGGTTCAGAGGAGAGGCGGGAGGAGAGAGATGAGTTGGTGTGGAGTGACTGATGAGTGGGTGGAGGAGAGGGGCAGAGGTAAACACTATTGCAATACAGTCTGGACGGTGAGAGACCCGTGTACACCCACACACACACACACGCACACCCACGTATGCGCACGCACTTGAACTTGGGAGCATGCAAACACACGTCGCGTCGCACTCGCACAGATGCACACTACACACAGACTGTGTTTGAGGGAAGATTTAATCATGGTGACACCCATCTCGGAGCGGTGGTAGCAGCATGGCGGCGGTGTGGCCGTCTCTGGATGCCTGGCGAGATGAGCAGTCAGAGCACTGACACACATCTCGTCGCCACGTCAATTCCAATCAGCAGCGCCTGTCAGTCAACGTGCTGCGCTCGCAACGGACTGACGCCACTCTGCCGCTGCAGAGGTGCCATCTCAGCCAAACAAACAGCCAAAGCTGACCAATATTCTTCTGCAGCACTCAAGACAAATTCAGAGTGAAAATACAACTCAATTCATGGAAGCCTTACGCATGGGAGAGGCTCAGTTGCATTTGACTGGAAGTAGAAAACAGCAATGTATGACATATACAACACAGAGCGGGGAAAATAAGTATTGAACGTGTGAACATTTTTGTCAGTAAATATATTTCTAATGGGGCTATTGAAATGAATTTTTCACCAGATGGCAGTAACAACCCAAGTAGTCCACAAATACAAAGAAATCAAAACAAATAAGTCCATAAATTAAGTTATGTGAAATAAAGTGGAACGACACAGGCAAGAAGTATTGAACACACAAACTGAAAATGATTTAATGGTGTGTAGAAAAGCCTTTGTGTGTAATGACAGCTTCAAGACGCCTCCTGTATGAAGAAACTAGTGGCATGCATTGCTCAGGTGTGACTTTGGCCCACTCTTCTACACGAACTCTCTTCAAATCTTGAAGGTTCCGGGGGCCTTTTCTATGAACTCTGATCTTCAGTTCTTTCCGTGGATTTTCCACTCTAGCAGCTTTATTTTCGTTCTCTGAAACCAATTGAGAGTTTCCTTGGCTGTGTGTTTGGGATCATTGTCTAGCTGAAATGTCCGCCCTCGCTTCAGCTTCAGCATCCTGGTGGATGGCAGCAGATTATTATCAAGAATGTCTTGGTACATTTCTCCAGTCAATCTTCCTTCAATTAAATGAAGTCTGCCAGTACCATGTGCTGAAACAACCTCACACCATGACGTTCCCACCTCCAAACTTCACTGTTGGTGTGATGATGTTCTTTCCACTTTCAGATAATGGGCCCAATGGCGTTCACTGGAATGTTCATAAGTTTAGAAATTCGCCCATAACCAATGCCGTCACTATGTTTTGCAACAACGAGGTTGCAAAGCTCTTGTGAGAGCTCTTTGCTTTTTTCCATCATGGGATGATTCTTGTGTGACACCTTGCTAATGAGAAACCTTTTTATAGGCCATCAATGAGGACTAAACCAGCTGATATTCAGTTGCACTGATAGGGGGCAAGATTGCATTCTAATTACTGACAGATTTCAGCCGGTTTCTTGGCTTTCCATGCCTTTTTGCACATCCTCTTCTTCATTTGTTTTGATTTACTGGCAAAAATTTACATGTTCAGTACTTACTTTCCCCGCTGCATATAGCAATATAGGTTTCAATACCCTATTAATCCATAGAGAAGAGAGAATGTTCGTACAACTGTTATTGCATTTGAAGTCATTAAAAAAAGAGTATGAGTCTAAAGCTCTGCTAGCTGCACGGAGCTAAACATTAGCATGATAATATGCTCACAATGACATAGCTAACATGCTAATGTTTAGCAGGTGTAATGTTGACCATGTTGACAAATCTTAGTTTAGTGAGTCAGCATACTAGCGCTAAACATGAAGTACAGCTGAGGGTGATGAGAATGTCATTAATTCTGCCCTAAACTAAAGCATTAGAAAAAAATATACATTTTGACTCAATCATGGCGCAAGATAAAAGCTCAGGGGATCACCAAAGTTGTAAAAATTCATCCTAAGATGAACATAAATGTGTGTACCAAATTTCATGGCAATCCATCCAGTGGTTGTCAAGACATTTCCCCAAATGTCAATTCACATCGGTGCTCGATTAGAAGTCAGAGGATCACAGACATCAAGGATCAAGCCATAAAGAGTCATCATCTGGGCACCATGAATGTCAAAATTGTATTGCAATCCATCAAACAGTTACTGAGATATTTCGGTCTGGACTGAAGTGGTGTACAGATGGACTGACAGACCTACATCACTTTCCCCCGAGCAGAAAAAGGTACTTCAAGATACATGGCATATCTTGAATATGAGACAAGACAAAATGAGCAAGACCTTGGGTCAATGCCCCCGTGGAGTGTGGCGATAATGACCCTGGCTGAGAGGAGAGCAGATCTCTATAGATAAAGGTGGATCTGACGTAATCCCAACAGACGTGGCACACGGAGCAGCATGAGAGACAGAACATGGCACGACATTAAACCCAGATCAAAGGGCCGGCTGTCTCCACTACGCAGCAGGTGCCTTCTGGGTCCCTCTCACCATCAACAGGCGGCAGAAGCGCTGTGTTACCCGCCCTCGACAAAACTCAAAAGCGCCAGCCTCGGCGCTAACATCTCAAAGTCACTGCAAAGTCAAAGTCAAGAGCCTGTGAGAGACAAACGGAGGGAAGAAAACAAATCTTTTCTGAATGTCTTTGTAGTTCAAAAGATAGGAGTTGTCATTTTCTTTGAGCTCGCGCTTTCAAACGTTTGATGCAGCGAATGACCTAAACCTTGAGGAGAGAGTGTCTGCTGAAAAAGTATCTATCATGGCACGATGGGAGGGAGCGGGGGCGTGCTGAGGCTAAGATGAAGGCACCGGTTGATGTGCTGAAAGGGGGGGCTGTGGAAAGTAGTCATGAGTGCACCTGGACTAGATTTCAGAGCTGGGAGAACTGTTAAAAGGAGAGAGAGAGAGGAGAAGTGTAGGTAAGGGCTAATTATAAAAATAAAGTGCCCCCATTATCCCGGTGCTGTACTGCCCTAGTGAACAAAGCTACAACAGATGGGGTGTCATGGGTAACTGTGCCAATGCGAGCCAAAGCCCTGGAGTGGATGGACCCTGGCAGGGTGCTCGTGGAGCAGCTCTGGCAAGGGGGAGGCACAGCTGCATATCTCGCCCTCAGACACATGTTGACAGTGTTTCTCTAGCCCTGCCTCCACTAGTCAAGGTGAGACAGCATGACACGAGGGGAGAGCGAGGGAGAGAGAGCGCTCCACTATGATGGATAGCGTTCTACATCCACCTCTCCTCTCTCTCCCTCTTAGAAGGCTGGTGACTTTCCAGTGAGGCAATTATCATTGCGAAATGCATAATAGCCTAATTAATTACAGGTGTCAGCGCTGCCTTTGTTTCGGCATGGAGGAACATCATGCCAAAGCCGCATCCGCTAAAAAGAGCAGCACTGATGAACGAGCCTTGAACCACGGCTAGAGGAGCGCAGCTGACGGAGGAACGGATCGTTGTGGAGACGGCTTGAAGTATGCCAAACAATCCTGCGTCTGCTGCTAACAGAAGATGGATTGGAAACACATGGTGCAGAAATTAGGCCTATTATTTGCTTGATAAATCTGCTGTTGTCAATTGCATTGCTCGGAGGAAGATCTCAGGTAGGCCCTGCACAGGAAGGCTCCGTGGGTAATTTGGTTGCAAGTTGCGGAGACCGGCACGCCGTTGGTGGCAGCACTATCAACAATGAAACGGCCCCCTTGCCTGGCGTTCCTGACAAACATGGCATATCATTTGTCCTGTCAGATTTGCCGATTTCATTCATTGTAGTGAGAAAGCCGGAAAGCAGACAATTGTTGGAGAGAGTGAAAAAAGACCTAACGGGACCTTGCGAGAGAGAGAAGTGAATGATGGGGTGACTAGGGAGGAGAGACAGCGCCGAGATTCCTGTTATTCTCCTCCTCAGCTAAACACAAGCACACATTGGTGCAGAACTTAATAGAACGTCACATTTGGTGTGTGTGAGTGTGTGTGTGTGCACTGTACAGCGTGTGTGTCTTTCTATGGGGGGTCGTGGCGGTAGGCTGATAATCCCTCCACGCCCCCAGGCAGTGGGGGCTCATTGTAGAGTACATTGAGTCTAATAGGAGCAGGCGCTGCAGTTGTATGCAGCTCTCCCTGCTCCCACTGTGAGAAGACTTTTACATAATTAATGACTGTTGATGTTTCCCAGGTAGTCGCCCGGCAAATTCACTCTAGACTCGGCTGCCACCGTCGTCGCTTCCACAGAGAATGAGCGACACCAGAACAGACAGCTTACATTACAGGCATAAATAAGGCAATTTTGTACAGTGTCTTCAGACATTACTGTGAGGGGGGTTCAGGGCCAATGATTCGACTTGCTTCTGAGAAACACTCAGAAAGAGCTTTTCTATGTCTCAGAGTCTACAGAGAATTTGCACTTGATCCGAGTAAAACTGCTTCCTTTAGTGTTTTTATAATTCTGTATGCTGTTGGAGATGCACAGACAGAAGAGCGCCTTTTCAAGATAACAGTTGACGGCTCCAGACGGATGATCAGTCACGTCTGCATGAATCCGTCTAATCTGAATGTCGATCTTAATACACGTGAGCCTGGTGGTCTGGGTTTGAACGTTCCAGACCACCGACAGTCTGGAGAGGCCCTGGGGCCCTGCACATATTGCTGGGAGGCAGTCCACATTTATACTGGAGCATGTTAAATTAAACATTTAAACACGACACCAAGGGAAGGCTATTTTTTACTGCTCTCGGCCCACTAGTCATTATTAATTTGTAATAACCTTTAAGGCTTTTTGATGTCATACATATTTTACAGAGAGATATCACTCCCAGCCAGACTGGAGAGGGCCTGTTGATGACAGATCACCAGAGTGCCACTGAAATGTGCTTTCATCTGCTATAATTAGGACCAGGTGAAGGTTAAGACTGATCTTTGGACGGGGTGTGCATGCATTTGTCTGTACACCATCTCACACACTAATGCATCAGTGGGATGACATGTCAACACCAAAAGATTAAAAAGTGTGGTGGCCAAAAAAAAAAAAAAGAGGAAAGAAGAGACTGGAGGGGAGTGCAAGGATTTCCCCCAAATTATTTTCCACCAAAAACAGTGCACGGCATCTTTCTGGCAGTGGCCTGACCATCATTTTCAAACCTTTTAGGTATTTATGAATGCCCAGGGTAAAGGAGTTCATTTCAGCTGCATAAATCAGCTGAGTGGTTGAACACTGGGGGGTAAGGGGACACATTAACACCCCACTCTCTGTCTCCTTCGTATTCTGCTGTTGGAGGGCTGGCCGAGGCCCATCTTGCTCCCGCTCTGCTGGGAGGTCCTCCGTGCCCGCTGGATGCCAGCCTAAAGCTCATGTACGCTGGTGCCAGCACGCCACTAAAAGCTGTAAAACAAATGAGCTCTGTTTGGTTAATGTACGCTGATTGACCTCTGCTGCCAGGCATTTGATGTCATGATTGTAATGACCAGCTTTCCTGCCTGATCACTCATACGCAATGTGACAGGCGCGAGGTGGCATTTCAGTTTGAGTGAATGAGGGCTAATCAGATGAGATCCCCACAACAGCAAGAGCTGATCTTGTTTTCAAACCCATATCCTAGCAACTATTGATACAATTAACAAGCATTCAAAATGTATTTGTCACTATTTCTCAAAGGGTAAGTTCACTGAAATAACGAAACAAATTTGGAAACTTTTCATGGTGTGTAGTAACGCAGTTTTGGGTTTATTTTGTCCAGGTTAGAGTGAAGGGAATTCCATCTGTGTCGCAGTATTGAACAAGCGTACGCTAATTACATTTAAAAATTCCGTGGTTGTGCAGTGGTTCCAAACTTTTTCGGCTCATGAACTCCGAATAAAAAGCAGCGTCTACTTGCAAACTTTCGTAACATGGTGCATGTCTATGAGCTGTGAGCAGTTTAATCAAAGAGTGACTTTCCCTTTTAAGACTGTTTCATTTGAATACCTTTCACAGGCCCTGAGAGGTAAAACTATACAGCATTTCAAAAGAAGAAGCAAATATTAGAAAAGTCAGTTTTTTCTTGTCCTACATAAGAAAGCACCTCTCGAACCCTCAGATTCATTTTGCAGCCCCTTGCAGGGACCCTGATCCCGGGTTAGGAGCCACCGATCCACAGAACACATTATTAACGGTTAGTGGTTTTTTTTTAATAGAACATGCATACAACACATGTTGACTGTGAGGTCTGGGGATCATCCTGAGTACCAGGGACAGACATGCCGTCAAAGACATATATCACCACTGCTGTGAGCATCACCTACAAAATCCCTTCACATCCACTGTGGGGGGGTGGAGGCAGAATTCTCAGAGATATAGATCTCAAAACCTGGGTAAATAAAACCAGATCAAAGGCCATGGTTAGATACCACCAGAGGTAACTGTGAGGTATGTCCTTTGTCCTTCGCATGAGCTGGCTCTTTAAATATTTTTTTGTTGTACCATAACCATTCTCTTTGTTACATCATTGTGAAGCAGACATTCAGGAGTGCTAAATCAATCTTAAGCAGCCTCAGAAACAACTCTTCAGCAAGCTTTATATATAGGACCTGACTTTAGTGGTTATCTATTGGATGCTGAGCGTTACATAACCCTCCATATGCTCAGAGTGTAGGACAATTCCATACGGGTTATAAATAAAGAAACCTGACGCACGGCTGCAGCCACTGTGATTTGGGCAAGTTCTCACATGGGATGTCATAGTTCTGCAGTGCTAGCCCCACTGCTATTTCAGGCTCTGCCTCATTAGAACATCCGCCGTGAGTGAACAAAAAATAAAAAAAAACAGACTGTACAAAAGACATTTCATTAGGGAAGACAGAGCAAGTAGAGAACGGTCACCCTCCCAGCCACAGAGCTACTGCGCTAAAACACGCATTTGCTACATTAAGGGTGGATGCACTGTGAAGTGCAGCCAGGTAAGCTGCAGCGCTGAGATCTGTCACATGATCCCACATGGAGGAGGTCTGCAGGCCTCGCTGACAGGGGCACAAACACAGAACCTGCCACAATGACTGCAATTACCCCACATCCATCGCCTCCAGCCGAGGGGGGGGTGTGTGTGTGTACATGTGAAAGAGGGAAAGTGAGGGACGGGACATGTGATTATGCATGTAAGTGAGAGTTCTGGCATGAGAGAGGAGGAGGAGAAAAAAATGCACATTATTGCGTGACTGCCTGTACCTGCCTCTGTGACTGTGTGTGTGTGTGTGTGTGTGTGTGTGTGTGTCAGAGCATGGTTCTGTGAGCCTGTGGAGGCCCTCTCACACCACAGCGGCTGGCTAATTTAGTTAGGGAATAGCTGGCTGTCCTTCAGGTGAATGGACAGAGATTGGTCTCAATATGAGATGTAATAAAACAAGCCCATCACTGGATCTCACCGCACCTTCAGCTGTCCTTCACATGTCTCACCAGAAGAAGACACACGCCCACAAACACACACGCACACATGCTGACACACACTCACATTCACACCTATAAACACACATGCACACATGCCGACACACACACACACACACACACACACACACACACACACACACACGGCCCAAAGCGGCCTCGAAGGTTTGCCAGTTTGAAGAAAACCATGAAAAAATATTTCTAAAGATTTTTAGACAGCCTACCTTCTATGTATTTATATTTTAATTGGCACTGATACAGTGCATCTTCAACATCTTCATGGACACTTTTTACATCTCACTTGTCTGAAAGACATAAAAAAATGTTAATCTTGTTACAGTAACTCCCAGTGAGTCTCTAAATACACCATTGCAAGTAATTATAAGTATAGGCAACAAAAGTAAAAATACTGGTTATGCACCACTATGGGTGTCATATTATTATATTTTACATTATTAAATCCTTAATGCTGATGCATGAATGTGTACGTAGCTGTTCTCTGTTGGAGCTGGCTGAGGTGGAGCTAGTTTCAACTGTTTTATTCACAGCTCGATAGTCAGCCCACTCCAAACGGTCACGAGATTCATCTGAGACGCCGTGAGATGATTAATGGGGCAGAAACGAACACAAATGTATATCAATTATTTAGGACTTTTCTATAATCTTTGCTTTTGTTGTGAAGTGACGGCTAATTTCACCTCTGAATAGTTATTTAAATGAAACCATCTGAGAAATTTAGAGGGCAAGTCTAAATGCTAACAACTCACAGACATCTGCGACAAGGAGCCCAAAGCAGACGCTGCAGTCACAAGACAAAGAGTTTGGAAACCTGATTTAACACTTACTCGTTTATTGTATTTTAAAAGCTTATTATGTGCTTCTTTCTTTTTCCTAAAATCTTCATATGAAATGTAACTAGCAACTATTGCTCTCACATAAAAGTAGTGGAGTAATAAGTATAATATTTCCCTCTGAAATGCAGTGGAGATTAAAAAATCCTGCATGTTCATTTCACCCAGAAGCTGATGGACCTCCATGTCTCCTGTAAACGAACAGTGCCCCTCTGTCAGGACTGAAGCATGGCTGAGTCCACCTGTGCTCCCGATTGGCTGCAGCTGACTCTTGCCTCTTCCTGCCAGCTGCTAGCATCCAAGGTCTGGTGACCAGCAGCTTTTTCCCTTTTGGCCATCCCCTCAGCCCCACTCACTCCACAAGAAGAGCTGGAGCTCTCCCACTAAATCCACCGAGACCCAATTATAGGGACTGCAGGAGAAATCACGAGGAGATGCAAAGTTACTTTGCTTTAATTGAGGATGTGTTTAACACTCTCCTCAGGCCACCGTGGCCACTTTATGTCTCGGATGAAACAGAGAGCCCTGCAGTGGGACTTTAAAACATATATCTGTTTGTGACAAAGGCAAAGAACGCTCTGATCTGTGGGCTTAGATATTTAAGGGTGGCGGCTGTGATTTAAGATGTCGTATTTCCAGTGTAAAATAAGAATAAAACAAGCAGATCTCTTTAAAGTGTAAAAACACATTTGATTTGTGGTGAAGAAGCAACACTTTAATGCGGGCTGTACATTAGAGGAGTTGCTCCCCTCTCCTGGTGAGAGTTACTTCACTTGCAGCTGCTTGTTTTAATAGAGCCACATGTTAATTAGTATTGTAGTTAATCCCATATTAGAGAGACCCAAACTGTCAGGTCATATTATAAACAATCGGTCCTAATGTTCGTGCATGTGACATTTGGAGCTGCTATCTCTTCTAGCAAAATGTTCCCTAGGTACTAATTGGCCTACTTTACGCTGTCTTTCTTTGAATTGCCTGTTTCTTTATCATTTAGGATATTAGCCTTGACAAGCATCATCCCATATACCATAGGCCCACTAAGAGCACAGAGGAGCTGCTTTTTTTTTTTTTTTGCACAGGGACAGCAAAAACGGGAATAAATGATTTACACTAGCATGTAATACCGCAAGATCTACCTTCATGGGATATTAAATACAATTTGAAAGAAGAATAAAAGTTCAAACACTTAGCCAGCAGCAAAGTAAGTGTAACTTTTCTCTGCTTGCATTATTTAAGATAGGCTCCATCATTTTATCAATCTATCGATCTCTCACCAGAAAGATGAAAATGGAAAAATAATGAGGCCGATGAATGCTGTATAAAGAACATCAATGTGCAAAATTTAATTATCTGTGCTGGAAAGAGAAGGAAAATGTGTCGGCTGTTTTCTAAAACAAAAAAAAAAAAGTGAAAAAAGGAGCAGTTAATATTTTTCCCTCTCTGCATATTTTAATTACCAGATCAATCATAACTACGTACTGCAGCACTGCAGAGAAAAGAAAATTGCAAGTCTAAATGAAAAACAATAGATTTGCTTTAAAGTCTTCGGTCTTTTGAAGTCTAAATTAAAATTTCAGGTGCCTTTACAAGAGCCTTCTTCAGAAAGTTATGATATTTAATTAGCGTGTTTAGATTTTGCTGAAATTAAACTTCACAGCCAAGCATCATGTGAAATGAAGACTGGTATTCCCAGGCTTTCAGCGGTGGGGGGGGCGACATCGCAGATGAACAGAGGGAATTAAATCACTCCAACACATGTGGGCTGTGTATCCTCTGACAGAAGCTCATGTTCTTTTGACTTGTGCTGCCACTGGCTTGATCTGAGGCTGGGTCTCGGTGTTCAGTGGAGCAGAGAAAACAACTTTGCTCTCTGACTGTCTGTGCAGCTCCGATTCTGCGCCTGAAATCAGAGAATCGCGCCGTAGAATTGGCGGAGCAGCTTTGCCGTTCCGCCTTTTCCTCCTCGCATGAGCTTTTCCTGGTTGTGCGAGCGCTGATGTTTATTTCTCCTGGCATGTCCTCGCCGGCGCTGAGCCACCGATTTCACACATTTTTATTGGCTAATTTGACTGTGCTCTTGCCAGCAGCTGAGAGTGAGCCAGGAGTCAGAGATCCTCAGAGACGGTGTTACTGCTACTGCTAGTGCTGCTGCTCTTTCTGGCTTAGGGTGCCTGGAGGGAGCAGAGGAGGGGAGGGAGGCTCTCACCTGCCTCATAACAGGTAGTTGACCATGTTGGACTGAAGTGAGCTAGCTCTTCAAAACTGCATCTGAGATTAGCTACTCCCTGCTGCTGGTGAGTGTCTGTGTGGTGAGGGGTCAGCAGGGGAACGTGGATGCCTGTCTCTTAAGGTGACAGGGGTTTAGAGGAGCGGATGTACACCAAGTCAGATGCCCAATAGGTGTGCTGCAGCCAGCTCTATGCGTGCGTCCATCCTCAAACATGGCTAACATTTGCACAGCAGCGGCAGTCAGGCGTGGCGTCTCCGGGCTCTGAGGTTTGTGCTGTCAGGACGGTAGAAATTAAACCTGGCACTGCAGAGCAGAATGTGCTGAAACTCATCAATTCCACATGGCTAGAGAGCCAAGTGCCTATTTATAACACCCCCTCCCCCCCTTCTTTACCTGGTGTGCATCCCTGGCTCTAAACACGCATCCATAATGATGAATACACCCAACTGGGACGCTCCGACAGGGCATCAGTCAGGACAGGAAAACAAACACGCCAACACACACACACACCATCAGATCACAGCACAGCAGAGGAGGGATAAGACTGACACTGGGAAGGCTGATGGAAAGGTTGAGGCGTCTCAGCATAAAAACACCCAGCAGAATCACAACAATCAGTCACCACACAGGAAACAAACAAGGGCAGTCAGATATATTAAACTTCTTCAAAAGGCCCAATCTGGAGCTGAAATGTGGCACACCACCGGTGAAATACTGCCACCCAACTCCAGCTTTTTTTATGGAGTCATTTACTGAATTGATGATATTTCATTTTTAAAGTGACTCTGAACTTCTGAGTAACAGACTGATGGTATTTTGCAGGAATTCTTGAGTTATACATTTGTGTTGGGGGAGAAAAATGGGTTCACTTTTATAATGCTCGCAAACGCCGGAGACAAAAATGAGCTGCTAGTCAAGAGTTGCTGTTGTACTGCTGCTGTATGTAACTGTGAGAAGTGAATAACACATTGTTCCTCTCATGTAAAAGGCTTGATAAAGTAAAGCGCAGCCTCGACGCAATGACGGCTTTTACTGCTGCAGCCTTTATTTGAGCGGCAGCTTGTGGTGGCCAGTGTTAGCTTGTGTTTTCTGACTCTGTCTCTGTTCAGGTGTTTTCAGACTGAACCCAACGCCAATTTTTGCCTTATTTTTAAAATGTGATTACTGGAGTGTTTCTGCAATCTGTTTATTTGTTGAAAAAAGGCAATGTATCTAACTAACACTATGCCGACTGTTTGGCTGTGTCCGAAAAACCACTCCCTGTTTAATATTCCCCTGATTTTGTTCAGTTCTCCCTCTTTTCTTCTTCGAGACATTAAATGGAGTCATACAGCCTCGGAATGAGTGCAAATCTTTGGCTCAGGTTGAAACATTTTTAATACCTGCGGATGCGTCGCTCTCTCCGTTTGCACTGCCTGGACCTAATTTGCATCTGTTCACATGTACTCATCTCTGAATTTATTGGCAATCACAACACTCACTGGGTGTTCAGTCCACATTACCTTTTAGCATTTATCATCATTCTGTAATTGTCGCTGGTAGCCACAGTGGCCACTGTTCAGCAAACGTTCCATGGGCTCATTTTAAAAGGGTTTTTAGAACAGACCGGGTCAATAAACAGTAAAACAACTGACTGAATATAAAAAAGGAGCTATTTGTAAACGGTCTGTTGAATGGCTTTCTGAGGTAAAATGAAATGAGCGTGCCTCTCAAAAAGCAGCGCTGACTTTAAAATAAGACTAAAAAGACTTTGACTGGCCTAGGTGTTAATTTGTCAATGTATGGACTTTGGCATTCAAGCTCCAGAGGTAAGATGGACGGCCATACGATATTTGATCCAACATCCACACATAAGCTTGTTCGTGTTTGACGACTCGTGATCAATAAAAGTTAACTTTAATAAACATTGAAACAGTAAGTGAACAGAAGTGCATTAAGTTTGGGTCAAAGCAGCTTTTCTGCACTGATGTGGAGAACAGGCGAGGACATTCACCCTCTGGAGATGCAGAGGACGTAAAAGACTCAAGGAAGGTATTATCTAATGTCCAATTACACTCCCACGCCCCCCTCCCCCGACAGAGACACACACACATCCTCTGCTCTGTCTCTCTATCCTCTTCCTACCTTCCTGCCTCCCACTTTCCTTCCCTCTCCTTCGTATGAAGAGGACACAAGTGATAAACCAGGAGCAGAGAGCTGGTGGTTTACATGGCCCTGGAGCCCATTATGTTCCCCACAATAGGCTGGAGGCCTGGACGTGCTGTGAATAGGTAATGGCCTGGAGATTCTGGGCCTGGCCTGCTGCTCAATGAGCCTGAGACAGCCGAGCAGGAGACAGGCATTAGAGATACCTCGTCAGCCCAGTACGGAGCAGTCTGGTCATAGCCGGGGGGAGGCAGGGGAGGATGGGAGAGTGGGAGTGAGTGAGAGGAGTAGGAGGGTGTCGTAAATGCCCCTTACATAATGAATAATAACACAAAGGGAATATTCAGAGGTACTGTAACTGTAAGGCAGGGATCTGGTTTATTGGTACAGAAATATGGGCCTATAGTGTACAATATACATAGAAATCAACACTAACTTGATTTTAAAACTGCATGCAGTCTGGAAGCTGCTTTTGCATCACACTGTACCACTCTGCTGCTCACTTGTTTCCAACCCCACCTTCCCAAGCTAGCCATCCATTCAAGCAATCTGTACCTAATAACCGCAAGGTTTAGCCCATGATGAAGATCTGTCTTCATTGGGCTGGAAAAGCTGTATAGTCGCCGAGCATTTTTCCTAACGGCGCAGTCCCTCATCTATGAAAGTGCCATAGAGCCCCTCAGACAATTAGGCAGGGAAAAGCTTTATGACCGTTAGACTCACTCAGTGAGCGGCACTCTCACCGCCAGCACCGCCAGGAGCGCTGGCTCGTGCAGAAAGGTAATTACGGAGCCTCTCATAATGACACGGAGGAAGCTTGCGTCATAACACCCACAGCCTTTTATCATAGCGCTGTAATTAATTATCATCCTTTACTCTTTGATTCATTCCACTATTCATAACATATTCATACATTCAAGAGAAATTATCATTTCCTTCAGGAATTAATCAAAAGGAGGAAGAACTGGTCGTCTCTCGATGGATGATCAAAGACGGTGTTTGTCTACCTCGCTGCACGGTGGGCGAGCTCAGGGCAAGGCACTGAGGGCAAGGTCTCCGAAAACACTGACACGCTATGCTCCCATCCTCCCCGACTCTGGTCAAATCATCTTTCAAGGTGCTTTACGCGACTGCTTGAAAACACAGCAGCAGATGCTTCTGATAGAGGACAGGTAAATGGATACTGCGACTTCTGCTGCACATCGTCCCTGATCATCAGTCATTCAGCAACATACGGTGTGACAAACAAAGCGATCACACCATCAGCTCTGTGCAACAAGGAGACGTATACATCGTCACAGTACAAGCTCGCAAAATGTTGCCTCTTTCTACATTTCCTGAACGTGACGAGTGAGTCGTAGAGGTGAGCAAAGCAGCAGCCATTTTGAGATCTCTTCACTCACTTTCATGGAGTTGAAAAGCTGCTGTATAGCCACAATACCTCCTGTGTTCTCATAGAAAACAAGCAACAACAACAACATACATAAAAACATTGTCTTCCCCCACATCATCACTTCCCAACCTCAGGGGAAGAAATGGCACAGTTAGACTCATAAACAGGTGTCCACCGGCCCCCAGTTCGCAGCGCTTTAATAGCTGTTTGATGTTTTTGATGTCTAGTCAGCTCGATCGTACCTTGCTGCTTGATAATGAGGGCCAATAATGATTCCTGAGCTTGAGGGGTTAATGGTATGTAACCGGCAGAGCTGCTAATTACACGTTACAAACTATTTATCAGAATCTCCATCTGCGCAAGCACCACAACTCTCATTGTGCACGCTAAATTACTCCACGGATTATCATTGTAAAGCAAGTTTCAGTAATTAGGGACCCATACTGCTGTTTTCTTTCACAGAGAGTACCAAACGACATCAAGAAAAGAGGAGAAAAATAGAATGGCTGCTTAATTTGGGCCTGATATTCAGATTGGTACAGGCTGGATGTGAGGAGGAATGTGCCTCTGCCCAAGAAAAAAAAACAAAAGGCTACAAACATTCGAGAAATTCGTCACTGTTTTTCCCCCCTGCCTCACAAAGGTTTATCCTGAGGGGACTTTACACTCTAAAGTGAGAGAGAGGTGTAAATTGCATTGAGAAGCCCAGATAGTCTTGGCGAGAGTTGGCGAGGACGGCTTTCTTTACATTCAGACGGCGGCGAGATCTTGTGTGAAAGTTGTGTGAACAGTGTGGTCCAACGGGCCCGTCTCTCCAGCGGTCGGTTATTTGAGAAATAACTGTCATATCCCTCAGCCCCAAAGGTGTGCCCGAGACCACGGAGACTTGTACCATCTCCTCTGCTTCGCCGTAAATTTTTATTAAAATTACCTTCATTATAAGACAGTGTTCATTATAAAACCAAAAACGCCGGTCTCCCAGGGCCCTGTGGATTAATAAGGACAGCGGTGTATTTTAAGCCGTAAACTCAGCTCCTCACTGTCCTTAATCTCCTTCCTACTTCACAAGGCCAAATTAACACCTCTCCTCAGCTCTGACGGGACCTCATTAGCAAACTTCCAGGGAAAGAAAGAGGAGAGCAGAACGAAAAAGAGGAGAAGAAGGAGGGAAGCGACCAATGACAGCCACCAGCTCTGGGATTAACCCTTTCTCCTCCTCCAGCTCCTCGGAAAAAACTAGGTCGGCAGCGTGTTTCTAATCAGTCGCCTGGTTAGCGATAATTAGAAGGCGAGATTGGACGGGAGAAGAGAGAGAAAGTGGGTGGGGAACATTGAAATGAAAAAGAAAAGAAAGAGAACCTGTCATGTCGCAAACACTTCAAAGGAGCCGACTTCTCCTTTAGAAGTGGCATGATGAGGGTCCAAATACCACGAGGCACTCCTCTGGGCCTCCGAACTGGGAGGAGGAGGAGGGGGGGGGTGGAAGCAAGGACCCAGTTCTTTCTCACATACATGCATCCTCACAAAAACACACACACACACACACACACACACACGGCAGGACTTTTCTATCGCTCACCACCTGTACAGTGCAGCTGCAGGGGAGCTTTAGTCTATCCCAAAGCACACAGCCAAACAAGCACATCCAACTCCACCTTCTCCTCACACTCTCCCCCTGCAGCAGCAGGTCGAGGTCCCACAGCTTACACCGAGGTCGTGAAGACTACCGCTGGGTAAAGTTCACAAGCCTCCGCAAGCTGTTTGACATTACCAATAAGGTCAAAGTGTATCAGAAAACACCAGAGGATTATATTATTATGGTGTGCCGAGTTGCTCGCTGCACCTCAAGATCAAAAAAAATAGCCGAGGCTTTTTTTCTTTCTCTCTCTTTTTTTTTTTTCAACACCGCAAGCTGGCTTACTTATCAATGTGTGGAACATAAGCCGTGGAAGTTACACAAGAGAGACCAAGAGGTACCCAGAGAGGCCTGCAGCTAACAAGAAGAAAAAATCATCGCTCATTATCAGCCATCTATTTTATCTACTATGAAACATCTCTAGACTCCCAGTTGTCTGACATCAATGGTGCTTAAATTAATCCTGTGGGTTCCTGTTTGCACAATAAAGCTATGGAAGGGTGCTTCTGATATTTGTGCGACTTTACAGTAGAGTAATTGAATTAGCGCACAAATCAACCACAGAGTATGGCGGAGTGGAGTATTGAAGAATGTGATAGCTATTGCCAGGGAACACAGATGCTTGGCCATAGTCAATTATAAAGCATTAAAAAGAATCTGCCAATAATCACTTCCAGGAGAACTGAACAATCCATGCTGAGTGTTCTCATGTTTACCAATGATAGGGCTTTCAGGTTAGCGCTGAGCGGGAGTTTAGAGGGGAGGGCGAGACTGAAAACATATTTGTGGTATCATTTCCATAAGCCTCTGCTTTGCGGACCATAACGCAGCTCACAAATGTGATTTATGACCTTGGTTTAATGGCTGGAGCAGAGTCTTGGTAGGTATCAGATGACTTTTTCAATATGGCGACGTCAGAGGGGGCACGGCGAATGCACCATCACAACAGGAAATGAGGGCTTGTCTCAGCCAAGAAAATATGAGAAGCCAGATATCTGATCATCTAATGGCAGATAGATGCTACTTCACTTTGACAGAAAAGGCATCAGTCAATAAGGGCCAGATGAGCAGTAAGACCAAAAGTACGTCATGGATTCCTCGCTCTATCTATCACCTCCTTCATTCCAGAGGCACCGTCATCTGCGCTGGTCAATGTAGACACAATATCCAGCAGGAGTGTCTCTTGTTTCAGTAAATCATAATGTGGAGCAGGAAAAGCTTAGGAAATCATCAATAAAAATCCATGCTACAACTACTTAGCTGCTTCCAGGCGTTCTATGTTTTATTCTGCTGAATCTTGTGAATGTTTCACATATCTGTAAAAAGCAAAGGCGTGACTCACCTGGGCCTGGAAACTCTTGAGAACAGGTGCCACCATCTCCCGGACTTCCTGTGCGCAGACAAGAAAAGTAAACTCAGCCTCAGCATTTTCTATCTCGCAGATGCTCCACCTGTTCAGGAATCAGACCGGCCCCACGAAGGCACAAACGGCTCCATAGGAAAGAGGACTGAAAATCTTTAATGTTAATGGATTCTTTCCATGGCTCCTCTTACACCGTGTGTGTGAGTGAGGTATGTTGTTATGGGGTGTGGGTATTAGTGGTTAAACCAAAAGGGTTTGAGTGGGCATGTTTGAAAAGTGGGGCTTTCCAGTAGCTTGCGTTAGAGCTCAGAGATGCAGACTTGTGCGAGCTCCCACAGCCTCAGGTAAGGGGATTGTGCTGCCAGTGGTGACAGCCTGATCCTGTCTTAAACGCCTGTATTATACTGACAAGATTACAGCACTACACTACATACTCGAGCTGAGATAGGCAGGCAGCATAGCCACAGCAAATAGCCTGAGGGCTCATTTATAAAATATAAAAATATTCTCTTTGACTTCAGCTTAGATGTCAATGGATGATCATTTCAAAGAAGATGATAAAAAAAGGACAAAATCATATCTGTATCATTCATAGATTTAGCTTTTCATGTATTCAGCTGAATCCACCTTAATTGCCATTTTGCCTTACAAAAGTAAGGTGGAATGAGGTCTTGGTGCACTCTAAACGTAAAGTAGAAGAAAATGAAAAATAGCGGTGATGCACAGGCGGCAAACTTGAAATAAAATTCCCAACGAGGTATTAACAATAAAAGTGTGTGTCAGATACCATCAGTGTTACAATATTAACAATAAAAAGTTAGCATGTTAAATGATCAGCTGCTGTTGGCGGGTACATAAAATGCTAACTTGGGTGACAGAAGCAACAACGTTGCTGCTAAGAGATTCTCATTTAAATTCAGTATAAACTTCAGAGCTGAGTCCTGCTCAGGGAGGCGGAGTAACAAAGGGATATTGCCCTAAGTAGCACCGTTTGCATGTGTACTTTTCAGAGAGTAACACATGGAGGGAATTTTGCACTAAAAATGCTGATTCTGGAAGATGTCCACTTCATCTGGCTAATTTAGACTGCTGAAGCCTCATATTAGCTTGGGCTGAACTTTCCAATGCATTTTGGCAAAGGATGAGGACTGTGGATATTGTGCCTAATCTCTTTCATTAGAATCACTTAATAAAGGGATCTTTTCACCATCAATATTGGCAAAAGGCACAACTGCAGCGACCAAGAACACTTTCAATGTACACGTGCTTCTGAGCATCGTTATAACTCTGATTCTAAATAAATTACGCTGTCCTTTAAAATGTCCACTTTTCATCTGTTTGTACTTGCTTTCTACTGTGCATTTGTCTTTAATAAAAAGCAGCACAAAAAGTGTTTTTGCAATAGTCATGCTGGAGGTCTGGTGTTGAGGAAGAGGGGGGCTCATCCTCGTTAACATTCATCAGATTGTGTTTAGTCAGAGTCCTGTTCCTTGTGGGTTTGGAGAGACACCTGTTCCTGTTACATCACAGAAATTTGAAAAAAAAAAAAAAAAAAAAAAGTCAGTATCAGCTGCCAATTCTGCCACCAAGATAACTTTTTCATAAACTGCTGCTCGGGCTTTGCAGTGGAAAGTAAGCAGCAAAGTTGTGCTTACCTTTTGTAAATGAGCCCCCTGGCCTCTCATCACACTCAGCCAGAGGCTAACGTTACTGCAAGGCCTCAGCATTTAAATATTAACTGAGCTACTGGAAGAGGAGGAGTGGAGGGCTCGCCCTGACTCCTCACAAGTGTTGTGCACAGTTAAAATATACCGATGCAGATTTTACAAAAGAAAGAAATAATTCCCCGCACAAAGGCATAGGAGGGGGAGACGCATACCGTCAGTACCTGGTGAAGTGAGGGTGTGTGTGCAGGCTGGTGGGTGGGGTGGGGTGGGGGGGGGGGGTAAACTCACCTCAGGGACATTTCTCTTGAACTCCCTGCTCAGCTCTACCAGATGCTTGTGGGAATGTTCGCTCTCCTCTTGTCGACCAGCCAGCTCAGACGCTACAGAGTTTAGCTCCCTCTACAAACACACAAAGAGAGAGAAACGGTGAGAGGAAGCAAGCGGAGAGAGACGGCACTTTAGGGAGCCTGCCAACGCTCATCCAGTAAAGCTTAGAGTGTACATAAATAAAAATACACTGCTGAATATTAACAATGTAATCCTTCATGATCTCACAGCAGTAATACTTACAGCTAGCCCTGGCCCATAAATAATTAAGCCAAAATAAATCCAATGCCTACAGTAGCAGAAGGCCTTTTAGATAATCAGTATTTGAAATAATCAATACGCTTGCAACGGCTATAGAGAGTCAGTGAGGGAGTGGGGGAGAAGGAGGGGATAGAGGGGGGAGGAGTGAGTCACGTGTAGAGACCCAATAACCTGACAAACACCCTTGCAAACAAATGGAGCTTCTTCCTGAAATGAAAGGCTGTTTTTTTAAGCCCGGCCAAGACCTGATTCAAACACACAAATGCCTCGCTTGCTGTCGTAATTACCACAGGTCAGATCTATTTTCAGCCTCTTTTCAATCTCTCTCCCATCGCCTGCACCAATCTTTATATTGATCCACACAGATTCTCAATACATGACAGCAGCCTCCATAGCTTTAATCAAATTACCCTTTTGCTACAACAACAGGCCTAATCGCTATTCCATTAATGTCTCTGCACATTGCTTCTTTACATGTCTGTGTTATACGAAATGAGAGCTCCACCCCGGCAACACGTCTGATCCACTATTCAAAGCTGTCTGTGTTGCAGGCCCTTCATCAGAACCTTGCATTCATGCTGGACTCAGCTGCACCACATGCCATCCGCAAATCCGATATTATCGATCAGTCATCCAATTCCCGGCTCTTTCAGCAAACAGGGGAAAAAAAAGAAAAACAGATTCAAACTCCACTCTCCTGTGCCGAGCAGCGCTGGAGCAGACAACTGTACATTCACCTCCTCTTCATTTTGACTGTGATTCTCAGTAATTGATGAGGATCTTCTCTTGTAACTGCTGGGTTACAATATAAAAGTGGAGTAGGGGATTCAATTACCACTGTGAATTTATATATGACGCCGGGAAATTAAATTGACTGTGTTTTAATTAATCTGCAGTCTTACTTAAAGGCAATTTAATAAATCATCACACAAAGAAAAAAAAAAGAGACAGTGGAAGGGTGAAACTTCAACAGGCCTCGCGGGATGGTGGCAGCCCGTTGGTCAGAGAAGTAGGCCGTTAATTGAAGGGCTGCTGGTTCAAGTCCCTGGATTGACGGGTCAGAAAGTGGCTAAAGTGGAACTGAATGTACAGTCTGATGCGATGCAATAAGCTGAGATGCTGCACTCTAACACGACAACATGCTAATGCGTCCTCGAGCAAGGCGCCAGGCTTGCATTAGCTTGGAAGCAAAGGTCTGCGGTGACGCTGTGCTGCCTGCGAGCCTCGAGGACATTTAACTGTGACTCTTGAACTGCGTTGGCCAAGTAAAACATTTCTTCTGGCAACTATGGATTAATAAAGTTCAGAGAAAGGCCTCTAAGTGACACAATAAGTAAAACGTTTCCTGATGTGTCATCCCCATCTGCAGGTTGACGTCAAGCTAGCTGGTAAAGGTTAGGGAACGATCGTGGTCATGGTTAAAACAAATCAACACTGAGTCCTGGAAGGAGATGGGATGTAAACACGCTCACCCATCCACAGAAAAAATTTAAAAACAAGTGAATTTAAAGGATAAGGGTGGCATTAGCTTCTATTTTTATTATTGTCAATAAATTCAGTGAAAACACCAAACCAGCCATTGTCTCAGTAATCTCCTGAAACAACTGGACAACATTTCTTTAAACATCTGGTTATCACCACAACTCCTCTCTCTACAACATCACTACACTTCCAAAGCATCCACATGTTTAGGATACGTTTAGTTAGTGGGAAAATGTGCCATTCACTGAAAAAGGCCACGGCTGCACAGGATAAGGCGACGGGACTTTATAAATTCCTGTTAGTCCTTACAGTCCATATGGGATGAGCCTTCCTGGAGATTAGAGAGTGGGCTTTCAGAAGCTGGCCAACCTCCACTAGATTCAAATGGCCCCAGACCGGCTAATCTTGCCAAGAGAAAATTCCTCTAGAAGTGACTTTGAGTGGATTTTATAAGTACTTAAGATATAACAGTGTGGTGATTCTAAGTCCGCCTGTGCTTCAGTGGACTCGGCATTGAGCTGGGTTCACTTTTTATTGCGGCTCGGCTGATGAGAATGGCGAGGACACATGCTGTATGCAAGCCCGAACAGTGCTATCATAATGGCATGGTTATTTTGAAAGCACCCCCACAGTTTCTGGACCATTATGAGGGAGGGGAGCCTGGGCAACAGCCCATCAAATGAAACCTACTGTCTGTCTTTCTGGAAAGAAGTGAAGCAGAACAGACTGTTTGCTACTTTGGTTGTCTCGCTCAGATTGATGATGGGAGGAACTCCACAGTGTAGTGTTTGGAAATGCTATCTCAGGAGACAAAAGATACTGAAGAAGATTTTTCCTCTGCCTGTTAATCAGATGTGATCCATTTCAACCTACATCCAGGGCACCTTTGAGGTCCCTGATAAAATTCACTTATCTCTCTCCATTATGTTGAGCAGTATCTTTCATGAAATCATCTGCATGAACATGCAGATGTGTCTGATGGCTTGGACACTTAAAAAGGAGAAAAGGTGAGCTCAACTCGCCATGCAAAGAGGAGTTTGTCGGTAATCATTTGACAGGTTTTAAAAAAGACGACCGGGGCCAAATTTTCAGTGTGTGGCAGTCAGGTCAATACAGAGCTCCTGTCATTAAGCCTCTGCCAGTCAAACATCCAGCTATAATTGATGAGTTTCCCCTGGGGAGGGCGGAGCTGTCATTGGGACTGGAGAGACAGGAAAGAGGGATTTTCAGCATGGAACCAGTCCTGGCATGCTCAAGTCATTCTGCGAGGGGAAAGCAATCGTGGTTCTGACTCAAAAACAAAGACCAAGAAACAAGCAGCTTATTGGCTTTAACTGCATAGACCTGCATCCTATTGGCAGTCAGTAAATGCACTTGAAGCTCAATGAACTGCTGAACACCAGGAGGAAAAAAGCTGTGAAACCATGACATACATGTCCTTCGGATTACAAAATCAGGCTCTGCCCTTCTGGCACTGACCAACGTTGGACCCTATCAGCATCGAGCCCTCACATGATCTGACAGGCAGCCATACATAAAGCATTAAGATGTCTCAGGTTTATGCAAGTGTGTTGCAGCAAATACTGCAGGGAGTGGTCCCTTCAGACTTTACGGGGTGAGGGATAAACCGGGCAAGAAAAATGGAGGCCGGCAGTGGCAACAAATCTGTAAAAAGACAAAGAACTGAGGATTATGACATAAGCTGGCTGTCAAGTATGTTGTGTTTCATTTAAATGATGGGAAGCAAGTTACGTCTATTGCAGGCAAACAGGGGGCAGAAAGTCTAATAATCAAATCCAGCAAAGACAATGCTCATGACAAAAATCGGGGCAGAGAGAGGCTGTAACAATCTGTGCAAGTGCAAATGTTTTAGGTAAAATGCAGGGCTCATTTATGTATTGTGTTGGAGCAGATCTGACATTGATTCATTAAACCTAGCTTGTCTTGATTACATCTGTAGCGGTAAGCTATTTTCTGGCCTTTCACAAAGACAACCCATGGTGGAAAATGTTGACAACTGGGGAAAGAAAAAAAAAAACTACCTAGGTGCTGCAATGAGGTAGACTGAGTCAAAATCACTATTGTGTGCACTGGGCTTGGACAGCACAAATTAAAGAGGAAAAAATAGGGAGGAGGAGGAGAGAGGGGAAAATGCAGATGGGGTATTATTTTTCTTTTTGTATCCCATCTAATTGCAATCATAGGCAGATGTCTGAAAGTGTGACAGCATCAGCAGAATTGCTGCTGAGAGCACAGAATCTTTGTCTAAAAATAATCAGACATTCTGTGTGCTGCTGTTTGTTATAATGGTAATCGATGCTGGAGGCTTTGAATTCCATCAATTTATAGATCCACTCTGTTCTGCCTGGTGACTGTACTGCCTCACAACCCCCACTGCATATGCACACCAATGCAAAAACACACACACACTTGCACGCAAGGTCTCGCACAAAAGAGCGCACACGCGTGTGCAGAGACACATGTGCGCTGACATCCGCAGACGGGGGCTGCAGCAAGGCAGAGCAGGGACCAGCGTGTGATTAAGATAAGTGTAGTTTCCTTTGGTACATTCCTTGTCGCCTCTCATTGTCTGTGAGGCACAAGATTGTCCATAGCTGCCTCAGATTAGCCCCGCATCTCAGACGCCGCATTTGAGAGGGGGGGACTGATCAATAAATCAAATCACCACAATCAATGGCTTCAATCACTGCAGTCTAGTCTGGCCTCAACATTATTACTGGCAATCCCCCAAGCCATTGGGGGGGGGGGGGGGGGGGGGGGCAGTTTGGTGCGGGAAAGAGCACGCATTGGCGCCTGTCCATATGAAAGATCCAGCATGAACTCTTATCTGGTCTCCTTGGGCTGAATATCAGTTAAGGGCAGAATAGGCAGACAGTGTGTGTTTGTGTATGTGCTGGACCATCCAGACGGAGGAAGCCGGGCGGGTGGAGCCTCTGACCTCCGTGACCCAGCGCTATGAATGTGAGGCGAGCACGCAGCCTCCGACAGGGAAGCAGTGTGGGGCTGCGATCACCTGGCATCTCGCTCCATCTGTTTACCACCGACTGCTGCTCCTTCACTTTCACTGCTCCAATTCACACCACCATCGCACGGCTGTTACACCACCTCAAAGCTGGGCCAAATATCGTTTGCATGTAATTCTAATTAACTACCTAACTTGCCAGGTGGGTGGAATTTAAACTGCCAGGTAGCCACTGGGGTTAAAAAGGACCCTAAGGCAGTGTTTCCCAACCTCCTTGATTCTTAACCCAATAAGGTAGACTTCAAGCAGGCTAGCTCTTTCCCCTTGTTTCCAGCCTAAGCTAATGCTTTATGCTAAGCTAACTGTTTCCAGGAAGGAGATATACTTATTACAATGATTACTTAAGAGTTTACAGATGCTTCTTACTATTGCACATGTCCTTTGCTGCTGCTGGTATTTTTGGTATTTTCCAAAATGTGCAACTATTCCTTTAAAATTAAGCTATGTCTCCTTGTGATCGATGGGCAGTGGCTGTAAATGCATATGGCTTATGTTCCAAATGATTCGATTCAACCGAAAATCATTTTCAGAGGCTTGGGGAGCTGAAATTGTCATGTATTTTCACAACACAAAAAATAAAAATTAAGCAAATGTTCAAAAAATGTCAATAATTTTGAATAGCAAATGTTTTTGCTCTCTCTGACTTTTCTTGCGACCCCTTCTGGGCTCCCGAGCCCCAGGTTAGGAGTCCCTGCGCTGTGGATCACTTGCACATTATGCCACTGTCCACTCTGCAACAGCAAAACTGACTGCACAGAGCAGAAATATGTAGGTAGAGTATAGATCGTGAGGACTTAGCAACCAGGAAAATCACATTTAATTTTGACACCTCTCTAAACTCTGGACTGGTAAGTCTGATAAATCATCCAAAATAATTAATCCCCAGTCAGTCAGGCTGTCTTCAAACGGCATGCTAAATCTTACAAAAGGAAGGAGAAGCGTGTGAGCGTTACAACCATCAGCAAAAGGTGTGACTGGTGTTGTCAGCCATTATTCGTCATACCCTGCTTCATTTAGAGAGTTTTTGGCGCCTGATGCACCAGAGCACAGCCTACTTGTCAACACTTCTCTCTCTTTAATTCCAACATGCACACTTGGACACACATGCGCACACACACATTTCTTATTTCTCACTGATATACTGGTAACATCTTAGACTGATCAGGGAGGCTTTCACACAGCCCTGTATCCACTCTCAATGCAAAGAATAACTTTAAATGTCCTCCTATTAGAAACTTCAAATTACAATCTATGACTGAATGCTCCAAACGGAGGCCAATTACAACACCTTATTTATCATCATTAAGGCCGACCATTGTTCTGCTCCTTTCAAACTCTGTGGTTACAATCAGGGTGTCTATTGTCATTGTGTGGTACATGCAGGCTGACTAATTACACAGTCCTATGATTCATTAGCAGACTAGTGGGTTGAAACCTGAGAGAAGACATGATAACCTCAGTCAGCCAAACGACTGGCTCAAATGGAGATGTGAATATGGGAGAGCGACAGGGAGGGTTCGCGACAAGGCGAGAACATGAAAAATAGCCACTGCTGCAAACACAGAAACCTTCCACATGAAGTTCTTTGAGGCTGATGCATGTGAAATGAGCAGAGACGGTGTCAAACAATCATATTGGGGACAAGGTTTGTTTTCCTGTTCCTTTCAAAGTAGGAGAGCGGAGTGCACTGCAGGGGACTTGTTTCTGTGAAGCTTCACCATTGAGGTCAGTTAGTGGGAGAGGAGGAAGGCTCCAAAGATGCAGCCATCACCACAATGGCCCACTTTCACCTGAAACGACGAGCTGGAGCGATGCAACACAGCTAACCTGCGATTGTTTATTCTCTCTTAAGAAATGTCAATCTGTTCGCTCTCAGGTGTGCTGCTCTTCCTCTTGTTTTTGTTGTTTTCTCCCCCCTACTCTCTCCGTTTTCCCTTGTCGATTGCAGCAAGATCAAAGCGACGCCGCTGGAAGAATCTGAATATTTCAGGTGTGGAGAGAGGGCTGCGTTTCACACCACCTGTGTAGCGCTGAGAGACAGGTCCCTCCTCTCACTCAGACTCAGTTAGCGGGGCCCCTGGGGCCCGGCGACATAAACCAGGGCCACCTGTCTGAGAGAGGGAACACTCCTTTACCCTCCTTCTCTCCATCACACTTTTATTTTACAGCATTTGAACCAAAAATAAATGAATCTAAATAGAGCGGTGAGAGTGGGAATAAAACCAGCGCCGACAACAAGCAGCTGAGAGCTCTGAGCGCCGTCACAAAGGCTCCAAGATCTGGCAGACGAATTCCGCCGCCGCAGAATGGGAGCAGCCACTTGAAAGGGCAGTTTATACATGAATCATTTTATAATTTGCCCTGTTCTGCCGCAGAAGGTAGCTCTCATATATTAAATGACGAGTCTGGTCAAGAGAATTACCGGGATTATTTTCTGCCATAACACAGCCCGCAGTGTGGAGCAGCTCTGTGAGATGATTCTCATCACATCATCAGGGCTGCCATTTCTGACCCAAAGCAAATAAAAAGTATCCCCGATGTCCGCACCAGCCTTAACAAGTTGATGTAGCCGCCCTCCTTGGAGGGCTGTGTGCCTTGACATGTGTGCATGTGTAAGCACTTGTGCAAGTGTGTGTGTACGTGCATACATGTGGACGTGTGTTCATGGGGGCGTGGAGCAGGTTCCACACTACCAGTTCCCAGCCATGTCTCTCAAAAGGGCCGTAAAGTCTTTACAGCAAATTCCTTACATTCATCTGTGTCAGAGCACTCGGCACACATTAGGCGTTTACACGGGAGGAAACACAATCTATTTGATGCTACACTGCCCACACGTCCAGAGCCCTCCTCCCCACGCTGGAGATTCACAGTGTTTAACTTCCATTTCATATTCCGAACAGGCAGGCAGACAGGCAGGCAAGTGCAGGGAATGGACTCCATCTTGCTGTAAATCAGCGTTTAAACACCCGGCTAAATGTAATCTGGAAAGAGTCAACAAGAGGCTCGCGCCTTACGCTGCTCAAGATATTTGTTTTTATTTATTCTGGAATGTGCAATTGATTTTTGTTGTCCCCCCCTAATGATGTATGCAAACGGTGAAGCGAAAAAAGTCACACTTCATTTTTTTCCCCGGCTGCTGCTGCTCCCCATCTTTTAATATCAGCGGTGCTTATGAGAACAAGTGGAGGTTAATCTAGGGAGCGGGTCATAGCCAGTCGGCTCTTTGTAAATGTCAGCTGGGAGATCCAGGCCTTTCTTATTACCACACTAAACCAACAAGGCTGACGGCTCCAAGACGGATGTGTGACTTGGAGGTGTCTTCCCCCACTTCTCACCACCGTCACAGACCAACCCCAGCACAGAAAACCTTATTAATCAATCGATTTATCGCCATAAATCAGGCCGGGCTTTGATTGTATCAGCAAGTCAAGCAATCAATCAATTAGTCAGGACCTAGCGGCCCAATTTGCCTAAAGAAAGATGAATGCACCCCCACATCATCCATTTGGTTGTCCGTTTACCCATCAAACACGGCTGCTGTTGACTCGCAAGCCCAACATGCATCCTTTTATCGATTTCTGCAGATTAAACTTGCAAAGGAATCAAAGGACACTTAACTGAGTGGGAATAATTCTGACTTTCTCGTTTGTAGTGAAGTGTGCTCTGTGCTCTGCTTTGATAGTGCTGCCTCATATCATCAGAACAACAAAAAGTAAATATTAAAATACAGAATACAGAGCTCTTATGAGCGATCCAGCTGAGTGAAGCGACAGCTCCAGAGCATGATGCTGAAATGTGACTGGACTCACTCTGACAAAAATGGGCCACAATGGGACAAATCGTAGATTATTATCAGTCAACTCTACCCAGGTTTATATGGCAAGGCAAGGGGGAGCGGGGGGGGGGGGACTGAGCAAGGAAACAGCTGGATGAACAAACTGTGGAAAACATATGTATAATGACATATTTGTTTCATATTTTATCCCAACTGTGAATTCCAATCCACATTCTGACACCAGCTGCCTCGGTCCAATGCCTCCCATCTGCAACTCGGTGTCAGGATGTCTCAGAGGACGGGATGGGAAACTTTGGGGACGACAAAAACCGACAGGAGCAAGTAGAGCACGACAGAGTGGGCTGCCGGAGCCTCGGCGTGCTTCTCCCCCAGCGGCAGGTTGGAATGTGGCAGACTGCGGAGCTGCTGTGGAGAGGAAAGAACACCGGGGGCTCCCCGGGGAGAACGTCTGTGGTGGGATTAGAGCCCCACCAGACCTGGTTCTGCTTCACACCCTCAGACCCTGCTGCGTTACAGCTAGGGGGGCCGCCGAGCTATCTGCGGGGGCTTTACAGTTCTGCCCAATCTCCCCAAGCCTCACCATGTAATTAGAGATAAAGACAGAGGGCTCAGCTACTCAACCTCAATTCTCCTGGCTTCACACAAGGCTGCCCACCCATAGCCCCCAGAGGAACCCCTCAACACTGCCACTACACCAGCACCTGTGTATGCTAGCTAGCTACAAACCCCATCATCCCCCATTCTACTGCTGCTAAACATGTGAGATACTACAAGGTATGGCACATGACCATGATTGATTGGCAGTTGAATATGGAGCGTCCTGAGGTTGCTACGCCATGATTTGCAAAGGCAGTGTGCTTTTCCTGATGCCATATTCCTATATTATGTGTGTTGAAGTGGCTTCTTATATTGTAGAAAATCCTCAGGTAAACAATAACCACAGAAAGTAAGTAATTTTTCTTCATATCTACCTCCTCTAAAACTTCATCCAGGCAAGGGGGAAAAATTTAGAGGATAAGGCAGAGGAGGAACTCTCGACTATATTCAAGAAACACAAAATTATACTATGGAGGGATCCATTATTCATCTCAGATACATTTTTCATTTAAGAGTGGGCTGGATATGAGCAATGATGAATGCATCGCCCAGGATGCAATTTGTATGTAAAATAACAGAAGATTACAGAATATGTTTTAAGTGCAAATGCAGTTTGTTGCCATCTAAGTAGAAAACGCATTCCTACAAAAAGGAATAAGACCTGAGCCCCATGATGCTGCCTCATAAAATCACTTAGCCTATAGCTAGGCCCCTCGCCAGTATTTATAAAGGGTCACAATGAGAGGCTCAAGTGATGAATGAGCCGACTGGAGTAGATTTTCATTCACATAATATACACTACCTTTTGGCAGGCCATTTGAAAATGTGGGATAAGTAAAGCGAATAACTATGGCTAATTCAACTTACATCCAGCTCAGTGGCACATTTCCTTGAAATCCACCCTTCTGCAGTGAACACACAGAGAGCTCTTGCAGACTGCACACTGTTAGATACATGTCTACGCACAAGTGCACACAAACATACTACAGTGTTTCGCTGCCTGCCAGGCATCCACATGTTCCTCTCAGGACTCGCTCTCTCCTCATCAGCTTCACTCGGTGCACACCGTTTCAATTCAGTGCCTCTCAAAGACACACAAAGAGCCTTCCCCTCCACTCACAGTACAAAGATTGAATACAGCCTCCGAACACAAGACATGCCCACCACAGAGCATGTAATACAACTCATTACTGGGCGCGCAGGGTGCAAAGGGCTGCGATGGGAGAGACAAGCACAACAGGGAGAGAACAGGGGGCCCTTACAGCAACATCTCCATCTTTCCTCGCAACTAACACAGCTCTAAAACCAGCCTTAATAACTAAAGCAATCCGATTGATTTTTGGAGGTTCTCTGAAATAAGTCTTATAACAGTGGTGGAATTGAGGGGAAAACCAGAAATACTTTTAACACTTTAGGTGAAAGTGCCACAGAACCTGCAGGCCTACGGACATCACTCGTAACATGATGGATAGCATTCAGAGGTTAATTCAGGTCGGAAGCGCAGCATCCCCTCCTGCCTCTACTAAACTGTGGTTGACCCACAAGCAAACTGCGTCCAATCACAAAGAGGCAGGGGGACAGTGTATGTGGGTCAGCCACATTGATCTCAGCCCTCTGCTGCATGGCTCTGGGGTCAGCTTTTTATGTGCTGACAAGAGGACACTAGGTTTGGTTTGGTGCACATGTAGGCAGAGAGGGGAAGCTGTGTCTGGAAAACAGGGAGAAGAAGAAGGATGGCGAACGGGCTAATCCACCACCACACACGGCCTCGTGAACCTTCCTTAACCTCGGGGCAATTGCATGACCTGAGGCAAAGCATTACACACATTAAAAAGACATGAACTTCAGAGCATTGGAGTTTCAAGCACACAATCAATGAGGCCACAGGTGCAAACATTTTCTGCACTGCCAGTGGAATGCCCTTTTTTTTCATCCCTCCCAGGATTACAGTGGAACCTGTTTTTGCACTGCGCTCATGTTAATGTCAGCAATAATAAAGACCTGCAGCACAAGAAACAATAAAAAATGAGCTCGAGCTGGAGACAGGGTTTGGAGGTGGGCTGGAAACAGCGCGGGGAGTCGGGAGAGAGGGCAGGATGTGAGGAGTCTGTCAACTTCTCCCTGTCTGCTCCTGTGTTCGCTCGCTTCAGACTGAGGGGAGCAAATGGGCCTAATTCACACTGGCTGTGTGTGAGTGTCTCTGCTGTCTAGCAGCGTGAGCGGGAATTAGATCTATGGTTTGTAGCCTTCATCCCTTCCCAGACAGACTTGTTCCGGCTCAGAGGCGCTGCCTAATCCGCACCTCTCTCCCGCTTGCACTCCCGGAAAATGACTTCACACAGCTGCCTCAAACGCCCAACGCAGCAATTCTCGTTTGACTGAACCCCCGCCCGCCCCCCCAACTAAAAAAAAAAAAAAAGCCTCAGCAGACCTCCCATAGCTCATTTAACATACCAATTCCTCCCCAAAGCCCACCCTACCCCCTCCTAAGAGATGAAAACAACAAGGAAAACAACTACAGCCCCTCTTGATAATTTAAGGGCCCTTTTCTCCGGAGAGTTGTCAAAATCAGCAGTACAGTGGGAGGAATTCAAAGAGAGCCGAGCTACCCTGGGTGTGCAGCAGTGGGTAGTTGGCTTAAGATATATGTGTCCAACTATTACAAACTAGGTAGGACATTCATGAAGCTGCTCAGGTTTTCATATCACCTGAGGGTGGCCAGCTCCTCTCTGCCCTCGCTGCATCCATCTAGCCATGCCGCCAAGAGGATGAGAAATGAATTACAGTGAATGTCAATTCACAGCGAGGACTCGGCTGGGAACACAAAGCCAAGTGTGTTCTCACATTAAAACCCAGATTTTGGCCAGGTGGTTTCCTCTAGTTGCTGTCAAGGACACAATCACAGCAGATAGACCGGGCTGCGAGAGGGCCGCTCCCAGGCACGCTGGCTTATTTGGGTCACACAGGGTAACTCTGGATAATGGCAGCGCCACTCAGACAAACACTCCAGCCTTGAGGACAGGAAACCGAGAGAGGTCCTTCTTATAAACCAAAGCCCACCTAATGGCTTTCATCTGTTTCATGAATACCCCACCTACCAAGACTGCGCCACGAAGCCTTGCACTTCTTCACTTTTGTCCTTTCTCAGAGCTATTATGAAAGTGATTTCCAGATCTTCAAGTGCCATTTTGGATCTCTGGGGGAAGTTAAATTAAGTGTAAAGTATTTCACGACGGAAAAAGTAAAACGGGCAAACAGTGTGCCCCGTGTGCTCAAATTGAAGCATTTATAAGCAGTCAACTGATGCTGCGAGAAATGCAGTGTAGTTCTCAAGAACTCCTTAGGCAGCAGTGAGAAACAAGTGATATTACAAGAAAAGGAGAATGATTAAAGCTTAATATGGCATAGTAGAGAGGGGAGAGAGAGGTGATTTATCCCTTCACGGCCTTTTGACACTAAATTAAACTGTTGAGTCCATTCCCCCGTGCCAGCTAGTTATCTTTCCAGGCTAATTTAACACTATAATTTACATTCCATATAAAATACATCCTGATGTGGTGCTGTCAAGGCCGTACATCATTTGCAGAGAGTGCTCCAGTTTCAGTGAAAAGGACAGAATTAGATCATATTCATGATGCAATTAAACACTTCAGTGGGAATCGATGTAAAACCGATGAGCCCTGAAAACAATGCATATGGCTGAGAACATTAGAACACATTACCTACCCTTGGATCCCTCGCTCCACAGACGCAATTTAAAATCCTCCACCACTTCACTCTCCGTCTCTCCAGATTCATAACGCACAGCGATAATAAATGAATTTTTCACAAAATTATTCAACTACTAAATTGCCCATGGTAACTGAGTATCAGATGAAAGTGATGTGAATTATTAAGTAGGGAAACTGTTTGTTCTCACCATGGGTGTAATAATCGGCCAAATGAGGAAGAGAAGGGGCACAAGAGGGGCAGGTTACAGTAAAGGGAGATCTCATAATAAACATCAGTGTTGATGTAAAAATGGGAAAACTCTGTCTGCCGCCTGGGCCTCCAGCTGGGTTGATGATATCGACCAATTTCCCCAGGGCGATAGTGTGGGTTTTCTTATGGATACAGAGAGGAGAACATTACGAGGCATTGCTGCACATTCTCATGTAAAACTGGCAACAGGCCCTCTGGAGCTGGCAAACCACTGCAACAGCCAACCAGTGTTACACCACCTCACCACATTTTACATAATCAGACAGACAGCGCAGCAGACCACACACTCACACCGCTCCACTCCAGATCACATCAACTACCTGTCACACTCCTCTCCACAGCCATCAGACTCACGCTGATGGACTCAGAGCCCCATATTAACAAAAACGCAAGCGCTTGTTGCAAAGCAAACTTTTTCGCAGCCCCGTTTGAAGCCTTATTTTCATTAATCACCATTTTCCTTTCTGATTCTTCTCACTGAACACGTTTCCATTGTTGAAGCCCAAATGTGTTGATGCTAAGAAAGTAGACAAATGTAATGAAATTCAGAATTTAAGAGCCATACGGGGGGCAGAGGTGCAGCAATTTGTAACCATTTCTGACAGGATGAGTTGGCCTCTCCAACTGAAACAGTAATTATGCTTAATGGTCCTTTAATCTGTCCATCAGGCAGGAGGTGAGCAGCCAGGTCAGCCTAAAGTGCTCCAGGCGTCACAGTGTGTCAGGGTACAGTCAGAGGGGTGAAGTGCTCCACGAGGAGTGCCGGGGACGCTCGCTTCAGCACACAGCATCAGCAGGCCTCCCTCCAACACACACATTAGTCAACACATCACACACCTACTGACTGGCTCCTGCATAAAAATACTCACAACTGGGTAAGTATGAGGTGAGCGAGTGAGGGAGGAGCCGCGTGGGCACCTGACAAGTTTGATACGCGAAATCCTGATCGTCCTGGATTGGATGACGGATGTCAAACTCTGTACTGTGGTGAGAATTCTGAACCGCCGTGTCCAGCTGGTGCCCTGGCACTCCGCCATCACCATTAATCTGTAACTCCGAAAGTGGCTTTCACAGAATAACAACTGACGACAGTGGGGTTGGAGTTTAGCTAATTCCAGTTCACATTAAAAATCCCAGGTCATGTCCCGTACATACCTCGACAGTCACGCATGTCTCGTTGGCCCTATACACACACAAAGCCGGGGCGAAGGGAGCGTTTCGGAGCAGAGAGGTGGCATTCGGTCTACCCCAATAGTAACAGCACAGACACAGGGTCCATACCAAAACAAGGGTGAACAAATAGTACCTTTGTACCCAGAGTCATTTGCACCCAGCTCAGGCTCTCTGGCTATCACAGAGCCCGGCAGATAGAGCTCCTAGTCCCAGCTATGCATCTGCACTTGTGCTGTATTTGTTATCTTGGACAAGCATTCTCCCTCACCGTTTCAGTGGCCAAATAGAGAGGGGGGAGAAAACGAATCACTCCTCGACCTACTCCTGTTGTTCCCTCAGCTGTCAACACTTCTCACAGACTTCACCCCCGCCTAGCCACATCGATACAGAGAAGTGACTGCCGTTTGCTTTATGATTGCCTTGTTTTATTCTCTCGGCCTGGCTTTTTCTCAGCCCTCACGGCTCTAATCAGACCGCCCTGCCTGGACAACAGAGCCATTGTCTCTTTAAGTGAAAGAGGCAGTGGATCAGTGAATCCCTTTCCATTTTCCCGCTTTATTAGCCCAGCGGCACACTACTGTTTATACTAGTGGGTATTCTGTGTTTGCTGAGAACAATTACAGTGTGACAAATGATCCGTCAATGCCATCTATCAGGCCAGAACTGACAGGAATCCTATAGACAGGGCAGCCATTCGTCCCCCGCTCCCCATCTCTGGGGTCCCATGCTTTAGTATCCATGACAACGTGCAAGCCACTTGCCACGCTTGCCACTTCACAGTGAGAGATGAGCGCCCGTGAGTGGCTTTGAAAATTAGCCTTTGACACCCCATGTTCCACTGCGCTCCCACCCTCCTAGCCTACAGTCCAGCCCCTTTGGGGTGCCTCTGCACAGCCCCAACCCTTTTTCACATCCAGGCTCCCACAAACACAAAGGCAGGCACATAGCTAAGGCGCTGCCATAAACACACCTCTCCAGGTCGCTATTTTATTGTGCGTGAGCAATATGTTTCTCAACATTAACGTCACAGCTACATTACCTATCCAGCAATGGAAAAGATGGAGAAGGAACAACATGGCCAACATCCATAAAATGGGTTGAAAAATAAAATAGGTGAAATAGAAAAGGTTGAGAAGTGCCTGAATGCACATGAGCTGGCAGCACATTATCAGACAGAGCCAACCGTCTGACCCCTCCTTCTCACATTTCATGAATTATTTCCTGAAACATTATGTCTCTCTCTCAAAAACAACTTTGTCAAATGCTGGAAAGTATTAGTTTTTTAGCCAAGCAGCAGCAGTTCACCATGCCTCACCTTTTGGCTTCACAGTACAGGGAAGTTGGGTGTAGTGGGAAGGGATTTAAATGTATGTGCAGTACAGGTCAGACCAGAAAATCTTACTGCAATATATATTCAAGAACATCAGGAGGTCAACATTGGAAACATGCAGAAATTGCTCAAATATAACTGCAAAAACACTTGCAGACTTACCAAATCACAAGTGAAGTATGAGAGATGATGTGGGCCAAGCTACGATTCCCATTTGACTCGCAGACACACCTCTTTGGGGCTGTGTTTATGCCATAAACTACACTTGGCAGCTGAGGATCATATTACTACCGTGAAAAGAAACAAACAAAGCTGTGCAAACGTGGTGCACTGTCAGAAGCAACGGTTTTACGGCTTGTGATTAATCATATTTGGAGAAACATTAAAGGGAAAGGAGGAAACTGGCTCCAGCACTAGGAGGTAAGGGTGTCAACTGATATAACCCACCACTGACATCAAGCAGAGCCAGCTAGCTCATTGATGTGGCAGCGTCTCATTTTCACCAGTTTGGAAGCAGACAGTTTTGCAGCGCCTTGCGGTTCTTAATTATCTTCCGACTTTGTCTAATTCAATCAACACAACTCAGATCTGGCTGCGAAATGGCACTCACATCCCCTCAAGCTCAGCAAGTCAAAAAACACTGAATAAGTGGAACAGTCAAACTGACAAAATGGCATAGCACATGAGAAATAACTGCTATTTTATCTCCCGGGCTGAGACCTCATCCACAGCGGAGGGGATGAGGGGAGGCTGAGAGAGCAGCCTATCAGCTTTTTGTTTTAAGTTACAAGGCTGCGTTCAGGGGGGACACAGGAGTTGACTGCTTTGATGACGCTGCAGATGTTGCCTTGCTGAGCAGTGTGAGGTCACTCTGTTAGCCGACAGGCTTTAGGCCCCTTGCTCAGATGCCTCCCGGTGAACTTAATATCCTGTTAACACAACAGCATCGAAATACAATGTCAGGATGGTACACTATGTCACAACGGCTTCCTCACAACTATACATTTTTAATGGAGAACAAGACCAAACATGCCAAACAGCGACTTTGTGGGCATGCACACACACACACATAAAATTTAAAGGTCATTAGGGATTAAATTGTTTGCCAATTTGCAAGTCTAACAAGTGAGTGACATAATGAGGGGAGGTGGGATGGCTGAGCCCATCCCACCCGAACTCTTTTCCACACCACCATTCCCACCCATTCACCTCCCGTCTAATTCCGAGGGCCACAGCATTATTAGGTTTTGACATTATTAGCTGAAATAGCAGAGAGGCCCTGCTGTCATTATAAAGCCTTTACTTTCGTGCTGACTGCCAAATCTGTTTTGCACTAGCTACAGACTGCCAAACCCAACAATGGCAGATTAGTGAAGCCCTTCTCCTGTTGCAGCAGAGGTTAATATAAAGTGACAGGGCTAAGTCCGCTCCGATTAAGTATGCTGAGAGATATTACGGCAGTTTGTTACATCAGATCGTTATTGGATTAAACAGCATGCACAACAATGAAAGTTTAATTTTAATTTTCAGCAGGAATATAAAACAGGCCCTGAGAGCGCTCCTGTCAGAACAAAGGCAGTATTACAATACCTTCTTGTTTTTGCTTCCCCTTTTGCCATTACTGGAGTGGCAGACATGAGAAAAAATGATGGTAAGTGAGGATGTCAACCTTTAGATTTTTTTCCTCCCTTAGGTTAATACATTATTTATAAGCCAACAAAATCCAACTGCACTTTACAAACTAAGATTTGGTAATCTAAAACATAGGGGGATACAGCAGGTATCAAGGACTGAGTGGTTTAATTTCCCTGCCCCCCCACTGTATATTGGTCCGGTCATCTACTGCTGTGCTGCATGCAGCGGGAGCCCACTCGGCCGGAGCATTGTTAGCTCTGCAAGAGGTCACTGCACCTGACCAATAAGCTGATATTAATCCTCCCAGAGTCATCCATTAGCCCGTCCAATTTTTATGACCCTCTTCTTTATTAGATGAGCCATCAGCTGTCCATATTTGGCAGAAATATGGACTTCCTCATCTGGGCTCCAACACTCCCATCTTCCCAGAAGGTGTTGGTGTGCTGGGCCAGGTACAGTGAACCTGAAGCCCAGCCAGGGGAGCGGGGTGGGGGGAGCTGAATCTGCCAGTCTCTTGGGGTATTCCCCACTGTCCCGTTACCTCCGATAAATCTCAGTGCTTTACGATTAGGTACATAAAATGAGTCATAGATCTGGACGGTAAATAAGAGCTTGTCAGTGGGGCTGACGCCAGGCCCAGCTCCTCCTCCACCTCCTCCTCTGCCAGATAGTCCCTCTGTACCCCGGCCATCAGACTGCTGCTATTGAGCTGGGGCTAAAAAGGCTCCAATAAATAAGCCTGATATTTCCCTCAGGACGTCTACGGTGCCACCCTGAAGCACGCTTGCATACACTGAACAAACAAAAACGGCCAGCATCAGAAACAGGACTGTCTGGATGCTAACAATGTTTTATTTCTTGTTTTTCAAAACGGTATTGCGCTCTGTGTTTGTAATTACTTCTCCCAGATAGAAAAGCCAGGAAGTCAATGGATCAATCCATTTCAAGTATATTCAAACTATATGCTGGACTCCTAGACACTGATGTCTTTTAATGGACCTCCAATCCATACTTGCAATTAAGCATGCAAAATCTCCCATTAAGTAACTCCACTTACAGTGTATTTACTCTGGTGCTGTTTGGGTGTTTTCAGAGTCCGTCTTCTGCGAGGCTGAGAGAACGGCGCTGAGATGACCTGAGGGAGGAGTGATGGTCTCCAAATGCACTAACACAATGATGGACACTTCCTCTGCAGCGCCAGCTAATCATTGTTGCAGATTCGTTTACACTGGTCCAAAATGACTCCCTGAATGACCGCCTTTGCATATTAAACAGACAAACAGACAATAGGGACACACTGCTGGAGGACATGAGAGCAGCTAAACACCAACAGTGTCGTGATAGTCTGGGGAACAGTAGACTCATAATACTGTATGTACAAATGGGAATCCAGCGGCTGATTGATAGCATATTAAACAGGACTGTGGTATTGCGTATCCACTGCACATTTTGACAAGGCACCTGCAAAACTGTTTTCAACATACATCAGCACCTATTCAGCATAACTGCATGTAAAGTGCACTGCATCTCACTGTAACCAGAAAAAGAGGGCGATGAGGAGAGAGTCTTAAGAGGAAAGTAGAGAAAGTGCATGGCTACGGGCATGCAATCAGCAAAGAATTCAAAATCTCGCCCAGTTTATACAGTTCTATAATCAGAGAGAAAAGAAGGAAAACAACGCCATTGGCACAGCAGAAGAGGAATTCAAAACATTTTCATTAGTGAGCAGAAAAATAAAGTTCTCCTGAGTGAAAGCGTTGCTTCTTTTTGCACAAGTCTGACGCTTAAGAATGAAGATTAGATGGAGGACAGGGGTTTTTCTGTCAGGTCTGAACTCTGCAAAAGCCTTTCTTACAAATTAGTTACACCATCTGATTTATATTGTTGTTCGAGTGTTTCATCCATTGTCAGTCAGAAAGTGGAGCACCAAAAATATCATGCAAGCAAAAAGT
This sequence comes from Chaetodon trifascialis, assembly GCF_039877785.1. Taxonomy (NCBI): domain Eukaryota; kingdom Metazoa; phylum Chordata; class Actinopteri; order Chaetodontiformes; family Chaetodontidae; genus Chaetodon; species Chaetodon trifascialis. The sequence continues at coordinate 24,843,471 of NC_092061.1, read as the reverse complement.
TACGATAAATAATTGGAATTTATTTTTCCTGATTTGCTTCCTGACTGAAAATATGGTCACTGTCATTCATGAGTTTCTGATTTTATCAGAGACTTATACTCAATACTCTGCCTGTAGGCCATGACGCCAACATGCCATCGTGCCACAAACTGCAGTCAATATGGGAAATTACCTACGGTCCTACATGAAAACAGGATAATATTCACCTCTTTAAAATGTTGCTGTGATTTTATTATTTTGGCTGACACTGTGACCCCTGGCATTCCTTTAAGCATATCTACCTGTTTATATACAGCATGTACTGCACCTATAGGACAAAATATCATGACAAACCAATTCCAAACCTCGATGCCAGCCCTTTAGGAATGATATTATAGGATGTTGTAAGACTCTTTTGGTGTTTTGGTGTTTTGTTCTTTTGCTTTTTCCCCCCACCACCTAAGATCTGCGTTCATGCACTGTAAATGGGATGTGATCTTTCTGGCTACAGTCTATTGTTTTAATATCCTTGTAGCTGGAACCTTCTGTTTACTTTATTTCAGCTTTTCCATCACTGCCTCAGAGTCCTTCTCTTGTATTGATCTATATGTCATCTGCTCAGTCTTTCATCTTTCATGAAGCGATCTGTTTTGAAGAAAAAAAAAAGCTATACACGTACAATGTTATAGTATTACTACAGTTATTATTAGGGATCCATGCAACTGTTGTTTTGCTTCATTGTCTTTGTACTCCTTTGTCTGTCTTCTCAGAGTGTCTGGATCTTGAACACCATGGGACCAACAGCCTCCAATCTTTCTAGAGAGCTTCACATTTTTTATATTTTGGTGGGTTAGACAATTGATAAAGAATGGATACAACTGTCTCCAACTTTGCATCTATCAGTCAAGGACAGAGCTGAAGTCAATAAGATTGCTTAACATTGTAAGAACAAAACACTATTAATTCAGCCTCTGTTTGGGTCATAAAGCCTCATGAGGTGATCTACAGTATGACACTGTCACAGACACACAGCACGAGGATGTGGGGCATTTTAAACCGTGAACATTGTCCCTTTTACTGTTCTGTTTCCACTCTGACGTTTTCCATATGATTTTAGGGTGGTGGGTGACATTAAAATATCTTTTAAGCAGCATGGGGTGAGTAATATTTTCTATTTGCAATTTTAATTATGTTCGTGTTGTCATATTATTGATTCATCTTTCTGATTTGGATATATTGATTTAACCCCATCAGGACAGAACATCATTGATTTTATACCACATCGCAGCATCTGACCTTGTTTACTGAAACATTTCACTGTTTGAAAAGGACACTGTGGAGGCAAGTCTATCTTTTTATACATATTCTAGTTTTTACTTTTTCCATACAGTTGTACCCATAAAGTGTCAGAGTGGTCCTCCATACGAATTTATATTTAAAAAAAAAAAAAAAATCTTGAATCTGATCTTTATGATCTTTACAAACTGAAGGATCCTGGAAGTGATCACACAATGAATATTTGGGTTTAGGGTGTTTAAGAACCAGATGTGCATAAATGAGGAATACTCTGAAGAAGGATTATCTCCTCATAATTCTACCTACGTATCAAGTCATAACTAGACATCGTCAGCAGTTGCAGAGAGGTTCTGAACATTAAGTTTATGGGATGCTCATTATTTAACATGTTAGGGTCTCCCCACAGCCCAATGAAATTTTGATGGCAGTATTACAGCTAGTTTGTTGGCTCCTCACTCCTACTCACTACTTATGCAGATGCAAATGGGTAAGAGAAGTCTCTTTGGACAGACCCACACTCGCACAGGAAAAGACATTAGACTAATCCACCTTTCTGCTCTGATGTGAATAAATATTCAAGACTGATCTTCCAAAGGGCACGATCAGAGAGCGCTGGATGTGCTGCAGCCTTGGTGGTGGTGGTGGTGGTGTTGTTGATGCAGACATGCATGATGAGGCCAGACCCCTGCCTGGACGGGCCAGGGACTGCAGTGGTGCAGTGGTCTGAGCGAACCATTTCCTGCCTCTACATCTGCATACAGTAAAAAACAAACATTCCTGTAAATAAAGATGGCTGTCCAGCAACTGTCTTCCCAGCGACAATGGTATTGACTGTAGTCAGATGCTCCGCTGATTAAAAATTGATCCATTTTGAAAAATCTAATCAACTGAATAGGATTCTTTCATACGTGGGGTGGGGTTGGGTGCGTTAGCTGGGGACGGAGGGGGTTGAGTTGCTGCTGACACAGAGAGGCAGACCTGTTATTAACCCCTGCACCTCCATGCAGCCCCTTGCACCCTGCTCCCCAGTTCACATCCCCCCCTGTACCCCGGGACTAGACACGGCCCAGACGGTCTGAATTATTCAGCAGTCTGGGAGAGGCTCCGGCCACTTGGCCTATTAATGCCTGCCAGTAGATGCTAGTGGCTCTAATGGCCAGTCCAGAGGAGCCCCTGTTCCCAGTGGACGGGAGGAGGGCTGCTAACGCTAGGCTGCAGGGGATGCGAGAGCGAATTCACCGGGGGCTGAGGTCACAGCAGGTTAATGATGCCGCACGTCTAGACGGACGCTGGACTCACACCCTGCCCAAAAGGCAGTGGGGGACGGCGTTGGGATGCAATCATACTTCTATCTTTGAAGGAGAACGAGCCCTGCAATATTAAGTCTTCGGGCTTATTTATGAAAGAGCAGCATTGTTGACTTTGACCATGATCCGAAATTGACCTGATGTTCCCCCCTTAAAAATAACACAAAACAATGAATATCTCCAAAGCCGCCGATATGACCAGACCTCATGTTATATCCTGGCAGCACAGCTAAGGCTAAATGAAAAGGAAGTGCGGTAAGTAACATTTATCACAAATGGATAAAGTGCTCTGACATAGCTGAACAAGGTTCATAATAGAGAGATTAAAAGATTGTCTACACAACCCAACTCTGATTACTCACAACCCCTTATCTTCACTGCACAAACAATCCCAACAGCTGGAGAGGGCCCTCAACTCCAGCACAAAGTCACTCAGTAATCAGGGCATCTCCCCCAGAGAGAAAGGGGATGAAGCTCAGGGTGCGACTCTCATTTGGGAGTGGCTCGGGTTGCCATGCAGTCTATCACCTTGGTGATCGTGTGCATTCGCAATAGTGAAAACAGGCGTAAGGAAAGAAATGAGCCCCTGGGCTCAGCACAGATGATCCAGTCAACAACAGCAGCATACATGCTCTGTGTGGCATCTACCTGGAGGATTCCTAATAGAGAAAGCTCTCAGACAAAAAGTAATCATTGTCGCACCAGAACACTCAGTCATCATTCATTGTGAGGACACATACATTATAAAGTGCAGGCAGAGGAAGGTATTCTTATTATCATCTACTGGAGATTTATGCACTTGAAGGTTGAGTTCTTTGAGTGAGTGGGCTCGATAAGTCTGATGAAGCGGAATGAGTTCAGCCTTCAATGGGTACTATCTGTGCTGGACTGCACAGGCACAACACACGCTCCTCCCTTATCCGGGATCTAATGCCAAGCACATTTACTGTTGAGGTCAACATCGCTGCCATGATTGAACCGAACCAAGGGCATCCCATGGAAGGCTACAGAGGGGACGCAGACACACCCTGCACCCATTTACACAAATGTAATTTCCCCCGCTCTCCTCACTCAAGGTGACCAAGCACATCATTCAGAGACAGACGCGAAATGATCCTGATGGCCTCATCAGCAGCAGAGACTCTCCTACATTCAAAACAAGTCAGTGAAAGCATGCAGCGAGAGGAGCTCCTCCAAAACTACAAGACGTCCATTCATACATCCAAGGAAAATTTCTGAAAATGTGTGGGCCAAGCAGAGAACTACTTGCATAACAAATTATTTTGCTTGGCTGGACCTTAAAACCATATGCTTGCTTATCATAAAGAAACACTGTATCACAGTATAAATATTGGTACTGCATTAATAGTCAATAGGATCATTTCCATATAGCATCAAGCTGCGATGAAATGTTGTAAGGATGAACATTCCTGTGAGGTCTCCTGCAGTCAAGAACTCAGGACTGTCCACTTCACATGACTGTCCCCTGGTTTGTCACACAAATTGACCCCCCCACCCCCGCCACCTCAACCGAATTTCAGGTCCTTAGGCGTACTCTTCCTCCTGCTGCATACAGCAGAAGCCTGGAGCAATGTTTAGCTAAACCTGCTGGCCTACGTAGGCAGGGAGAGTCCCCAGAGGGCTGAACAATCAGACAATTTCAAGATCATGAAGCATTAAACCAATCCCGGCAGGGTACACTAATTAAACAGCCGAGCCCGGCACAGCCAACCAATCCCCACAGAGCAATTAAATCCATCCCCTCTAAAACACTGTGGAACCTGTCTGGGGAAAACTGCCGAGGAGTGAGAGAGAGGAGAGAAACAGGGAGAGGAGGGGAGGAGAGGGGAGGGGAAATATCATAAAATTCATCTGGAAAAAAAACCAGAAAAAACTATAGGGGGAATGCAGCAGGAGGCTAACAAGGGAAATTGAAAAAGGAGCGACTCAATTCGGGTCTTTGTTCTTTTCTCCTTTTTTTGCATTAAGATTCAAAATGTCTGCCTTTTCTCTCATCTGAATGGGTGGGTGGGGGTCTGTGACCACATTTAAATGCAAAAATAGTGACCCTGTTGCGATCAAAAGTTGCATATTTAATTAAGATTACAAGGTCTGGAAAGCACTCGTGAGACTGAATGGAAAGACAGAATAGCCTCGAGGCCTATATTACACACCGGCAGAGCTGCTAACACAGTTGCAATCCCTAATCAATACCCCGATGCCCTCCACTACGAAAGTAAATGAACAGGTGACAATGGAGGCATGACATCACTGGGCTTTTCAGGGAACAACAAAACCAGATACAGTGAGAGGCAGGAGGCAGCGGAGAGATGCAGACTGATTTTGGTGTTATACTGCACCTCCTACACCCCGGTGATAACTAATTAGGCCACATGTATTAACATATATAATTGCTGATATTAATAATGGATAATAAATCAATGGGGTGATTTTTCCCCCCCCCCAAAAGAAAGCTTATGGTTTGAATTCTCGTGTTATGTTATTTCCCTGGAGACGCCCCGACAAAGTGCAAGTGTATTTTGGTGGTGTTGAAGAGGAGCTGAGAATACCAAAGGGATATGACGACTCGTGCGGGAGCGACTGCAAACCAGAGGTGTGGACAGGGAGACAGACCTGCTCTTTTCCCCCCCGACTGAGGCGGTGTATAAATCACAGAGCCCAGCTTCATGTCTCCACTTCCTGTTCCTCTCCATTAAAAATGATAAACTGTACCTCTTGAAGCCACTCGCTCGCTTTAGGGTCCCAGTCTGCACCTTCCTGGTGAAGAAGCGAGAGTGCGCGGCTCAGATTTATTCCATCCCCTCCCATTGTTGGGGATGAATAAGAGAGTAATTAACTGTGTGGGGGTAGCAGCTGCACAAAGACAAGACCGGCTACCACGACAAGCCTTATCCATCTGCTTTTGCTATAACACACCTTTTGTATTATTTTGACAAATAAGAGCACATCTGCTTAGTAATAACAAATTCTGGTTGAATACTCAAAAGACCACTGAGAGGCCGTCTTTCCCAGGTCTTCTCTCTTCCCACTTAAATGAGGACAAATGGGCCTTACAAAAGGGTGGCAAGCACAAGACTACTATTCCTCTAGTCTGGTAAACACACTCTGAACAGTGGCACATAATGAGAGCGGCTGGGATCCCCAAAGACAACCTGGAGAAGGTTAGTGAAGCATTGATCTCATGAGTGTGCCGGGCCCAGGAGCTGCTTTCACACCATGCTAACTCACGCTACATGACAACCAACGTCAGAACACACAACGTACAAAAGCTTGGCACTTGCACGTTTGGGAAATAAAGGCATGCTTTTTTTTTCCTTTGAAGTCATTAAAGACGAAATGGACAATGAAGGAATGAAACACAGCGAGTGAAACCCTGGCAAATACAGCTGAGGCATGCTAGGTAGAGAGAGAGAGAGAGATGGAGAGACAGAGAGAGACACTGAGAGAGGGAGGGCAGTGGGATTCATTGTAAGCCCAGTAAAATGAACAAGAAAGGACGGGTGCTCAATACGTCTGCAGTGGCGTCAGACAGTCAAAACAAATAAAGCCAAGGCCGCGGTGGAGAAACGCAGCTCAATATGGACTTGCTGGGCATGGGACTGGCTGTCAGCAGGGAGAGAGGACACAGCTTTATACCCATGCCGATGAGCCATTACCTCTCTCCTCCTGATGCTTCCGCCTGCCTCACTGTGAGGGAAGAAGAGGCTGCCCTACCGCCATGAAGCCGTCCTCCAGCAGACTAATGTGTCCCTGAAGTTTTGTTAAAGCTGGTTATTTACTCCTGCAAAGCAATTGCTCCAGCCTAGGGGCAGGAGAACGGAGAACGCACTGCTATGAAAAATCTGGCATCTCTTGCTATGAAGCACTGTCAACTACCAAGGGGACGTTCCTGCTTAAATATTAGGGGTACTGCTTTTTTTGGCACAAGGATTCATAAGAAAACAGCGAGCACTCCAAAAACAGAAATATGCAGGGAGCATTTTGGACGAGAAGATCAAAATATGACAGAGGATAACGACAAAATTCTCAGCACTCATTAGCCACAACAATTAGTGATCGATACTATGAAATCATACGTCCTCGTGATGTCAATACTCAGCTGATCTGGTTCAAAAGCCACTTTAAAGGGTCAGTTCACCCAAATTACGAATATACATTTTACCACTTACCTCTAGTGGTGTCTGGTCAAGATTTTGTTTGCTCAGGTTTTGAGACATCAGTCTCAACATGTCCAATCCACAGAACATGCTGTCGACATTTTTTGCTTCGACTATTTCTTTGGGAGAAACTAGTTCCAATGAAAACCGTTCACACACTGATCCGGAAACATCCAAAAAAAGTCATCACAAAAGTCCTTGTGGTCAGAGATCGTCAGGAAATACATCAGGCAGGTGTTAAGTACAACCCTGATTCCAAAAAAGTTGGGACACTGTGTACAACAGAAGTAAAACAGAAGAAGTCATTGGTAATCTTTTCTGGCATGTACTCTATGGAAAACAGTACAAAGCAAATATATTTAATGCTTTACCTCGTCAACTTGCTTATTCTGAATTTGATGCAGCGACACGTTGCAACAGGAGCAGCTAAAGACTGGGAAAGATGTGGAATGCTGCAGAAACACCTGTTTGGAACATTCCACAGGTGAACAGGTTCATTGGTAACAGCTGATAGGATCATGATTGGGTATGAAAGGAGCATCCTGGAAAGGCTCAGTCGTTCACAAGCAAGGATGGAGAGAGGTTCACCACTTTGTGAACACACGATTGGATGAAAGATGTCACTACATGGACTCAGGGACAGTTCGTCAAACCGTCGTTGGAAAATACAGCTTGTTTGCAAATGACTGCATTCTGTTCTTCTTCCCATTTTCTTTCTGTCTCAACTTTTTTGGAATCTGAGTTGTGCCATAATAGAAAACACAATTTACTCGAACTGACAAAGGTCTCCATCGCAGTCAATCCAAACCATGTAAAATCAAAGTTGGCGTAGGATTTTGTATTTCACTTACCTACTGAAGAGCAGTCAGGGGCAGTGTGCTCAGTGCTGCCCTCAGCAGCCACAAGCTTTATTACTGCAGTACGACTAAAGATGGCATTCTATTTTTTTATGTACAGAAACCTCCATCTCTTATTTTACATGGTTTGTATTTGATAGTAACGGAAGAGATCTTGGTCAGAATAATTAAAAATAAACCATTTCACCCATATTATCGGTCGCTAAAGAAGATTGCCTAATTTTAGGTCTTTCTGTAACGAATTTCACGAGTCAATCAGGGATGCAAATGTCTGATTTCAGTGATACATATTATGATAGTTCTGGGTTGGAGCTATGGATCGTTTCTTGAAAGACACTTGCTGCGGCAAACACAGAAAAGAAACTGCACTCACTGCACTGGAGGCAAAGATCTCCGAGACGCACATATCAAAACCTGGGAAAATGAAACCAGTGCTAAATGCATGGCGACATAGCACTGAAGTATTTTTTTTTTTATATCTTAAGCACGAACCAATCCTTTAATATTACAGCTTTCGGGACATTTCAAGTATACAATCACTGATACAGACAGTAACATCATCTCACCAGGCCTTATCAAACAGCAGCACATACAGCAGTCTGCAAACAGGAGCACAAGCAAGGCAAAATGATTGGATAGGTATGGAAATCTACTTGAAGGAAGGTCAAAGTGATTAAGCTGACATTAATGACAGGCCTAGTCTTCCTGTGAGAATGCTCACCGTAGCTGTCTCTAAACCCATTTGTCATTCTGCTTCCAACGCTGAAGCATCTGCTTTGAAGTCTCTACCACTAATGCTACACAGAGAGGTTAAACAGCTTAATGCTGAAGTCTGTTTCACTCCTCTCGCTCTCTAATGTTCCCTGCGTTTTATGTACCGGGGTTATGGCTCCTGGATTTCACATCTCAATTTGCCCCAGATAGTCCTGTAAAAGCTCCCCTCTTTCTTATTTGCTTTGTTGTCGCTGTCAAAGGAAGAGAGGGGCAACCCGAAGGATATGGGACCGTGACAGACATGCCCCACCCATCGATTCACAGCAATGGTAATAATGAAGCCATGTTAAGAAATGTTTACATGGGAGGCATGTGCAACTCAAACCGGGGCTGCTGATGATGACGATGGGGCAGCTTTTACATTTAAACACAGCACTTAATCTGCTGGAGATTTGAAAGGCCTGACAACAAAAGACAAGTATTGAAAATGGGATAATGAGCACATATAGCAGCACTGTGGAGGTCAACTTTAAAGCCTTTTATATCCATCACAGCATATGAATAAAATGATACAGTCATTATGATAAATAATACAAGATCTGAGACGCTCTGGACTTACTTACTCTCCACTACAATGAGATTATGCTGATGCATTTGACATTAACAATATCAGCAAACAAATATATGAAAGCATGAATGAAAGGGAGACAGAGACCGATTTTCACAGCCAATTTGAGATTGCAGGGTTTGTGTGTGTGTGTGTGTGTGTGTGTGTGTGTGTGTGTGTGTGTGTGTGTGTGTGTGTGTGTGTGTGTGTGTGTGTGTGTGTGTGTGTGTGTGTGTGTGTGGGAGCTACTGGCAAACAGCACACAGAGCAGGCTGGCAGCGGAGGCAGCCAGGCTCACAGGCTGCAAAGCAATTTCACTGTTTGGCAATACTGTTGTCTCTGTGTGCGGATTAGAGCTGACACCAGAGCAACTGAGTCATGCTAAATGTAGTACAATCACAAGCTTTTGTTCCTGATCTAAAACCCCACTGCCTCTTAGATTCATGGAAGAGAGAGTGGAAACAAGGCTAAAAAACGGTAACAAATAAGCGGAGCATTATTTCGCCGTATGAGCGCAGCATTGCGCCATCGCTAAAAACAACAGAGGGATAAAAGTAACTGGTAGTGCAGGCATGGAGCCCAAGTTCTGTAAAGTAAAATCAAATTAAAGTCTTTTTGGTCTGCTCTGATGAGATCCTTGCAAATGCTTTTTTTCTGAGTGCTTAAAGGGCAATTAAAAAGGCATAAGACCAAGACTGCAATCAAACTACTTTTCCACCTGGTTTGAACACATCCTCATCACCTGCCTCTGCAAAGTCTTTCCACAGACCCACTGCTCTCTCTCCAGGTACAGTATTGGCCCAGAGTTGTTTTTGGGCCTGGCAGGACCTGGCAGGACAGACCCTGACCCGTCCTTTTCATGCTCGCCCACGGAAATGCCATCTGGCTGGTGTGAATGATTACCACAGCAACGGCCGGGTGACCTGCAGCCAGCAGGAACCAAGGTCACTCCACCTCAGCGCTTCGCACTTTCCCTGCCCTCTTTTCATCAGCCTGCAGGTGAATTATTCATCCTGTACAACTCGGAGGCACAAATCTACTGCACAAACACTAAAAAACTGCACACTCAGTTTACTGATATAATAACTTGTAATGAGAAAATAAATGTTCGGGTATGAACTGCCAAAATAAACAGCGCGTAGATGTCCTCAGATATAGCAAGAACACTGTTCTATACGGGCTTCGGTGGTGAAACAGCTGTAATGATTTTACACAGCCGGAAACTGGCTCCAACCATGACTGAATGAGAAATAAGTGAATTAATTGATTTCTGACACATGTAGCAGACGATGTCACATTTAAGCTACAGGCATGCTTGCAACCAGAGGCATGTAAGAATATTTACCAGAGCTGCCGCTGAAAGATAATGTGATCAAATCCTGTGAAATATTCAAAGCCTTAACGCAACAGAATTTCAGTGGAACATGAAAAAAATGCAAACTGTCAAATGATCATTACCAACACCCTGGCCAACTGTATGTGATTTGACATGCCAGGTGAGAAGCATTAACAGAAAGGACACTTTTCCACAGAGAGGACAAAGTCAAGGTGCGCTATTCAGAGTTGCTATAATTCAAGCCAATTTACATCTATATGTGCATTTTAGCATATGTAATGCATAATGTGACTGTGTGGACTAATTATGTCATGTCTTCCTGCAAGAGTTTTACAAAATGACCTGTATGCAAAATGATCCAGGTGATTTACAGCGTTTCACTTATGATGACAGCATCACCTGGACTACAATGAAGCATTCAAAAACCAGCCTAAAACCAGGGATGCTGCGGAGGTGAACAACTACATTCATTTCATCCACCTTCAACCTATTGGTGGAATTATTTATTCACCTTTATAAACCGTCTGCAGTACATTTAGGCACTACTACTACTACTACTACACCTCACAGCATGCAGTATGAAAGAGATTCATTTTACATGAGGATAAGGTCATTCAAGGGAACACAAGCATGAACTAACACTTTTCTGCAGGTATCGTGATTTTTTTCTTTCGTATTAGTGGCCGCATGCCTTAAGATGATCACTGACTGGAGGCTAACCTTTTTATTATATACCACTACATCACTGCTCATGACACTAGGTAATGGCTTGGGCATCCTTAAGGGGCACTTCAGATTTAGCTCCCAGGCTACTCGGTCACATTTAATGAAAAACCTTGAATGTCCACATCTATCACAAATGTTCCACGGTCCTCTGGAGCCGGGGTGAATCAGTACCAGAGCCTGCAGAGAGGACGCTACATGAAGCCCGCAACAACAATAGCTCCTCGCCCCTGTGGATCCCAGCCTGGATGAGAGAGAGGTCCAGCGGCTGGGAGCTGGAATAACACTCGACCAGCGCAACACAACCGAGAGCCACCAGATCTGCTTTCTGCTCCTCGGTAGGCTTTTCCGAGAGGACCCGGGCTGCCATGCTCCTGTCATTTCTCATGTTACAGAACATCAGTCAAACGGCAGAGACGCTGCCCTTGCGCCGGCCGAGGCTGATTTACAAACATTAGCGGGGAATACAATTACACAGCCCCCCCGGCCGAGCAGCCCTATGCGGCTTCAGGAGAGAGGAGAGGAGGGGTAATGGTGGGGGGGAGTGGACACTGAAAACAGCGTTTAGCTTTCCCAACCTTATTTCAGCGTTTGCTTTCAGGAATACAGGCGCAAAGCCTGTCAGCACTGCGGTTTAGAGATGTAACTTTGGGCTAAAGGCTACGGAGCTGACATGCTAGTTAACGGCACGGTGTAGGTTCATGTTATGGCTGCTCACCTGCCACATTCTCCACCATATCAACTACATTTTGTCCCGGCGACATTAACACACCAGCGTTTACTCCACGGTTCACTTCAAAAGCTCCTCTTTTTCTTATGTTTCTTTCTCTTTTTAAACTACCTGGCTGGAGGTTGAACTAACGCGTCGAAACGTCCAGTCTACACAAATGGCAGATATCGCTTTCATAAAAGGGTCCGACACAATGTCAAGCGTCCACAAAATAAACTTTCCCAATCACAAATAAAAACTTCCCAACATGCAAATTCTTCACGATACAGAAAAAAAGGAGAGAAAAACGTTAAATTACAAGAATTGTACTATAGCCTACTGAAAGGTGCAGCAGCAACGCAACGGCCGTCGACACGAACCGCATAAAACATTAAGGAGGCTGAAAAAGTTACAGTCTACGTCCAAGAAGAGACATTCAGGGCGCATTAAAAGTTTCCTACATGTCAGTGCGGCGGGGCTGGTCGCGGACAATAACCACAACCAAAAAGCAGAAAGGCGAATGCATGTAAACATCAGTGCTGTCCGCGGTGCTGATCCCAGATCGGTGTGGCTAACGCGGAGGCTGTGCTGCTCTACGGTCGCTCCACCGCTGATCAATGATTGAACTGAACAAAGGCAGAAGAGGGATCAATTTCTAATAACTATCAATGCGAACGCCGCTAGCTTTCGCCTTACATTCACCCGAAACAAGGTAACACACGCCAGAGTACAGTCACAAGACATACCGCTGGAAAAATAAGCCGAGAAAGGTGAGAATAGCACTAACCTGAAGCCGCCGTAGATCAAATTTCTTCCAATATTGAAACATCGATCCTACATCGGCGGCCATCTTGGGGGATATTGAGGAGATTTTTTTCAGCGGCTGCAATAAATATGTGGGCTGGATTCCCCCTCGTTAAACAACGTTTACGATCACCGGTCCCACTTTAAAAAAAACACAACGAGCAGACTCAACACGACACTCCGCCGATGTGTTTGACAAGTCCACCGACATGTTTTTGTGGAAGTAAGACGGAGAAAAGTAGACGGTATATTTTTGGCGAAGTGCCCAAGTCTTTGTAAAGTGAGGAGCGAGCGCGTCCGAGCCTCCGTCCACGACATTAACTGCACAATTGCACTTGATTTTGCTTTGGCAAAGTTATCAATACTGACGTAAAGCCCCGGGTTGATCGATACCGTCTGGAAAAGGGAAGGAGATGATGTGTAGATTAGTGGAGTTCAGGGAATTTAGCCAAGCCTACTTTTTTTCTTTTTTTCTTATTACTGGAGCACACGGGACAGTGAAATCAGAGGCAGTGCTGGAAAACAGAAATAAGCTTCATTATCGACTATTCTTCAAATGTCACTTAGGGCACGTGTCGTTTTCCCGTTTGTGCGAATGAGATGAACATATGCGCCTTTTAGATCGTCCATATTTTACATTTCTGCTCTAAATGAACTGTACTCTTACAGTAATGCACTGCAAAGTTCATTCTTTGGACACTGTCTTTGAAAGTGCTGTGCATACATTGAAACCATTAAAGTAGCCTTTACATTTATTACCTTTATTTCAAAAGCTCAGCATTATTACTTATACAGATATCGCAAGTTTAAGCCTCCACTTAATAATATTTAACATTTCATATGTTGCCACCATGTTTTTTCACTATATTTGGATTTTATTTACCCATTTATATACACATGGTCGAAGCGTGTGTGACTGTATTGATCACTTTGACTAACTGTGCATTCATATTCAGAAAAAGAATAAGAATGGGGAAAAAATATGAATGCATGAAATGTAAGACCATACAAATCAGAACAAACCAAAATCCAACATTTAAGATAAGTTAAGATTGTAGGCAGATATTAAGTGCCACACATTTTTACTTTGCCGTGCTTAATAAAGCATGAAGCTGCTGTTCACCTTAAAATAAGTCATTCCTCTGGTCAGGGAGCCAGGTGCCAGGAGCGCCCCCTGCTGACACACACGCTCACAGGCGAGGTGATGTGCACATGAGCTTTGTGCGATTTCCTCCATTAATTACACCATTATTACCGAGTGAAGGTATCCATCAAAAGCAATGGTTTAATCCATGTTCCACCTCCTGATCACCAGCCTCGCAGTGTACAGTAGCTCCTAGCTGATATCTCTTATGAAAACCAGCCCAGGTAGCAAATAATATCCTTATAGGTCATATTTTTAGCACCTTGGGGGACAAAGACATATTCCTCTGCCAAAGACAAACACCTCAGGGGAGAAGTCTAGGAAGATTATTAAAAGTTTTGCCTATTGCATTTTATTTGTGGCTCGAGGGCGAGGCTAAAATGCAGGATTCAAATGCAATAAAGAAGATAGCGATGTATCACAAAACCAGAATTCACAATTCAGCAAAAGAAGGCAGTTTTTAATATTGACAACTCATGACGGCATGTAAGAAAAAATCTGTCTCCTTTGTGGTGATGTCTTGTTATTTCCTGACTGAGTTTTCATCCAAAATGAAGCATTTAAGCTAATGGCCATTTGAGTGGAGGGTCTGATCGGGATGCAATACACTTTGTAATAAACACAATGTTCCTTACACACGATAACTCTGTGAGGCCACACTTCTGCAGAGCGAGGAAGGGCAGGGTGAGCTAGCAGTGGAGAGTGATGGCAGAACAGGCTGAACCCTGGACCAGGACACTTCAGCAAGAAAGGACACACAGGACAGACTGTTTTCTCAGTTGAATCTTTGACCTCACACACCAGAAAAAAAACCCTCTTTTGCCAGCAGATCTAGCAAAGTGTTTGTAATCACAGTCATTTGCAGATGCCAGAGAGGAACACTGTGTTCTGGCTCAACAGTAATGTAGAGCACCCTGTCTCTGTGGGGACCCAGGTGGGACCTAAAGCCACAATCTCCTCTTCCAGATGCTGATGCTTTGTCTGTAGGGCCTTTGAATCCACTTTTTTTTTTTAAACGAAATTTGCTGAATCACATGGACTCAATTAGTTTAGTTCTCAATTAGTCTTTCTGAATATAATCTTGACCTTACATTCACCACTGTCATGTGCAAAGCACTGTGGGCCTCTATCGGCACCCTTGTCACCCCATTCAAATTAATACATTATTATGGATAAAAAAAAAAGAAGTAATCCATGATTACTTAAAATGAGCACTGTGCACACAGAAGGGAAATCATCCAAATGTGAAGAAATGATGGTTGTGATACGGTCACTGAATGAAGGATTTCAAATGACGGTGATTGTTTGAAAATGCTGACAGTATATTTAATGAAATGACATATCGCTGCTGAGTGATAGCAGCTTCTTTGAGCTTCTTTGGTGATTTTATGGCGCTGAAAAGCAGCACCAGTTGTACAAACAAATTGTCCGATGTCTTGCACATTTTCTACGGCAAGTTTCTACCACTGTGAGACTGCTTATCTCTTGTTATCCTGGAGTGTGTATGTATCGTGCTCTCTGGGACCCACTCAGTCATCAGTGAGACAGAGATTCATTTAAAACAACATGGACACTATCACAAAGACCGTAGCACCCTGACTCTGGTGTAATTTTAATCCCTCTATTTTGACTGTGTGTAAATGTTTTATCATTTTTAGTTACTTTATAGCAGCTCTTACCATGGTTAACATTTCAGCCTTTATGTAACCAAACTGGTACTTAAAGCAAAATAGAAAGACAGGTCTCTGCTTTGACTGAGCAGGTTCACATGCGCAACAGCATGACATTATAGCTCTGAACATGAGCAAGGTTAAGTCCTGAAGCCATAATTATATGCATTCCAGGAGTCTTTTCCGTCACCTAGTAAATGTGTTATTCAAAATGAGAGCCTGCACCTCTGCCTCTTTACGTTCGCATGAACAGCAGAGCTAATACTCCGAGTGTCATGCAAAGAATCATATCACACTTTATGATGTATCTTCACAAATACAGGTATGTCCTGTGTAGCTGATTTGAAACAATACAAGGACCTGCCTGTTTTAATGAAGATAACTATGCATCTGCACGTTGTATTAAAATGAATATTTTGCAGGTTGGGTGATTAGTCGACCATATTAAGGTTTATTAAAATATTCATAAGAAAATGTGATAATGTCTTGCAATTTTTATGAATAGAAATTATATCAACATAATTAAATACCTCATTTGGTGCATGATGCAGTTCAATTCCAAAGTTATTTTACTGGAGCTAAATGCTGCAATACGTTAAGAAGAATATGAATACAGCTTAGAGTTTGTTTAAAATCAGATGGGACGACAAATGTGGAAACAACAGTGAGTGGATTCAGTGCGTTGCTGAGGATGAGTCGAGTTCAGGTTTCCGCGGTAGAGCTGTGGATTGCTAGCACTACCCACTGGACAAGAGAGGTAAATGAATGGTCAGAGAAACGCAGGAAAGGAGCCTGCAGAGTAGGCTCCACTGCACATTATACATGCAGTCAAACAGTGTCCACTAGTTGTTGCCGTAGTTTGGTACAGACTTAAAATCTGTCACTGTTCAGCAGTTGTTTTTTTGCTGGGCAGCTTGTAGACTTTGGTCACAGCAGAGTTAAAGCAGGTATAATATTAACAATGTAGGTGTTTCACTAAGTCATGCCTGTGACTCATTATGCACAGTAGCACCATCCTGTAAATGGAACGTTTAATTGCAATGCAGCTT
This sequence comes from Chaetodon trifascialis, assembly GCF_039877785.1. Classification (NCBI taxonomy): domain Eukaryota; kingdom Metazoa; phylum Chordata; class Actinopteri; order Chaetodontiformes; family Chaetodontidae; genus Chaetodon; species Chaetodon trifascialis. Next base: position 24,827,098 of record NC_092061.1, on the reverse strand, counting down.
TAATTAAGGTTATTAACTAGACCTGTGCTTTTCATGCTGAGACATGTCAAAATATCTGCTGCCAAAAAGGTGCTTTTCATTCACAAAATGTAAATGAACACTTCAATGTGGTAATCTGCAGTCATCCTCCGAAAAGGGTTCTTAAAAAATCAACTAGAAAGTAAACAGCTGTTAAAAACAACAACAACAACAACAACAACAACACACAATTCAAATGATCACCATAAAAGCTCTAACTATTCCTCCAGCCTGGTGAAAAAAAAAGAAAGATATTAATTCAAAACTTTGATCAAATTCTATAAACCTCCAATGAAACCGTCAACCAAGTATTTTCAGATCTAAAATCCATCCATGTGAAATGTCAGTCTGCAGCCCTCTGAGTTTACAGTCAGACATTAAGGAATCCAAACACATGATGTTTTGCGTTGAGAGAAGATCTACTCCAGACATGTTCGAAGACACACAAAATACTACTTTGTGTGGATGGTCAAACATAGCTTGTTAAAAAAAATGCAAAATTCTCTGTGATTAAAAAATCCAGGATCTATTTTTATGCAAATATTGTTCATTTCAAAAGTTGAACTACAAGACAAAAGACGGCTCCTGATCCGCTGTAGAATCCATTCTCGGTCTAAGTGCTCTGGAAGTTTCTAGTTTCCATATGACACCCCAGTGAAGTTCATACTGGAGCAGGACTGGCGTCAGAGTATTTGTGATGCTGCAGGATCCTGCTTGCTCATATACACTTCACAAATCCATTATTCTTATATTTTAAACATTCTTATGTTTGAGGACATAGACTGTCATGTTGTATTTAATTTCATGTGAGGTTAACTTTAATACTTTAACCATGAAGTAAACAACAAATAAATCTGGTTCATATCTGGAGCGGGGATTTCACATGTACCTTCTTTGATTTTTGACTTTTAAAATCCACTTCCTTTGCCTGTCATGTATCATGTAAGTCAGTAATACAAGTGTGAAACTCTAGTTGAATTTCACAAACTGAAAGAAAAACTATGATGATGTGTTTCATGAATTGTTCATGAAACACATCATCATACGAACAATGTTTCCCCCTGACGTTTTCCACAGCACGGCATGCTGGTAAGGATCTGGTCTTACTGGAGCTCAGAACGCTTTAGCTAACAGTTCCGTTTATCGCGCTACCAAGAAACAGCTCCAATCATGACATAGTTTTGGCCCCTGTGGACCACTAACTGGCCAGCTGGGTGATGGATCCCATCAAATGCAACTGTCAGTCACGAAACAACTGTGCCCCCTGAGCCAAAGCTATGTCCTATTGTTATTCTTGGCTCTCAGTAATGGGGTATGTGTGTTTGGCTATTATCCCTAAATCTCATGAAGTCAACAATGGGGGCGGATGGTGGCAAGGGAATAGTCTCTTTTACCTGGGTCTCTGCCTAAAGAGGGCATGGAATATTTATAGCCCATAAGCATGCGCCATTATGGAAAGGAGTCAGTATATGTACCCCTTGTTTTGTGTGCCGCTCCATCATAAAGCTGCAGGGATATTCTTTGGTCTTCATCCAGCTACCACTGAAACATGGTGAGTGGACACACATTTCATTATCACTGTATTTAATCGTGTTTTAAGTAATGCCAGCCTGTGAGGAGACTTCTGCTGCTGCATGGCTAATGTGTTTATAGTGTGTTATATATTTATATAATATACTGTCATGGCATGTTTTGAATTATACATCTTGCTGCTCACACCGATGATAATGAATCAATATTCTCCATGTCAATATGCTTATGGATACTGAATACAGATCAACAGCAAAAAAAAAAAAAACATCAATAGGACAGCACTCCAGTCCTATGGATGACTTATTATTTTTGTCTACTCACAGTGCTGAACTTTAAATGGAAAACTATATGAATTGGTAATTGTAGCATGCAGAGGAGTGTAGAGGAAAGAGGAGATATGGGGAAAGGAAGCAAGAAGGGGACAGGACAGGACTGAAGGTAGAGAAGGAGAGGAGAAGACAGGAAAAGGAGGAGAGGAGTCAAGAGAAGACAGGGAAGGAGAGGAAACAAGGAGAGGACAGGTGAAGAGAGGAAAGACAGGAGGGAGAGGAGAGGAGCAACAGGTGCGGAATAATTAACTGTATTATTTCGACGATGGAGGTTTCTGCTGGTCCTCTCAGAATGATCTGCAATAGGCAGCATCAAGAAACAGCAAATTCTGCCTCACATCCCATGATTGCATGAATCCTCTTTAAACAACATAAAGAAATAAATAAAGCTGAGTGCCAGAGGTCCCGTCCCAGAGATATACAACTGCTCGAGAGCTAATCCACAACAAGGGTTAGACAGCAGCTGTCGAGAGGCCCGTGAATCCAAGCGATATGATGTCATCGCGCTGCATCCCCTTACACTGTTTTTCACAGTTCCTTGGCAGTCATGTAAATAGCTCGACATAATCCTTGTCTCCGAGGGATTTCTGATCAAACAGGGCTCAGTGTACCATCCTGTCATCACCCAGGCCCTATAGAATAATCCCTCGTGATCCTGGGACTGCGGGAGTGCGGGCAGCGGACCACACCCTCCCCAGGCTTAGTCTGCATTCTCACAAAATTGGAGGCTTGAGTAAATATTTCCATAACAAACTGACAGTGTTTGTAATCCCTACTAATGAAATGCATGCCCCGGCGTAAACCTCGCCTGTTGTGCAATTAATGCGCACACACTCCGCAAGTTTGCTGATCATTGTCTCGTTCATTGTAAGCACATGTGTCACAGTAAAAGCGATAATGAGTGAAGCTGAAGCAGAGAGCCAGGTGATGAGTACTGGATCTAACAGCAGTGTCACTGTCAAACCCTGCAGGCCCCCAAGAAAGCCAAAAAGAGAGCCGAGGGAGCCAGCTCCAATGTGTTCTCCATGTTTGAACAGGCCCAGATCCAGGAGTTCAAAGAAGTCAGTGCTCTGCCAAGTGTTTTCTTTCACATTGAATTTCAGCAGCGCTCTGCGGTGAATGCTCACTGTGCCTCCTGGAGACACAGCGTGTAACAATTCAGCTCCTGTCTGCAGGCTTTTACTATCATGGACCAAAACAGAGACGGTTTCATTGACAAGAATGACCTGAGAGACACCTTTGCAGCTTTAGGTAAGACCACCAGTGTCTGTTTGTGTGGAAATGTCTCTGTGTTGTGAGGGTTTCAGCAGTTGGTCGACTGACAGAAAACTATTTGGATAATAATAATAATAATAATAATCCAAAGGGAAGTGGAAAACATTCTGTGGTTCTAGTTTCTCAAACATGAGCTTTTGCTGCTTCTCTTTGTCTTATGTGATGTCAACTGAATATCTCTGGTTGTGGACAGTTACTCAGACACAACAAGCAATCTGAGGATGTCACCTTAGGTCTCTAGGACATTGTCATTTTTTTCTAACATCTTATTGACCAAACGATTCCTCAATTAATCAAGAAAATAATGTTCAGGTTAATCAATAATGAAAATAATCATTAGTTACAGCTCTAAACCCTATTCCACCTTATCGTCCATCCTTGTCCAGGCCGTTTAAATGTCAAGCAAGAAGAGATTGATGAGATGTTGAAGGAGGCACCAGGACCGATTAATTTCACAGTCTTTCTCACCATGTTCGGAGAGAAACTAAAAGGTGAGGGGCTGGTTCTGTAGAGTCCTGAGCCTGATTACAATATAATAATTCAAAAACTGTCAGGCAATTCTTGGAAAAAGATAATACCTTTGTTTTAATTCTTCATCAACTCAGCGCTGCCACTATTCATCTTTAGGTGCTGACCCCGAAGAGACCATCCTGAACGCGTTCAAAGTCTTTGATCCTGAGGGAAAGGGGACGTTAAAGAAAGACTTGTGAGTAGCAGTCTGCATCTCTGTTACTGGATAAGGCGACAGTCCAGTCTGCTCATCAGCCCGTGGTACTGCAGCGGATGCTTGTACTCGTGTTCTGAGCCGTAGTTTGCTTGCACTCTGCTTCTGTCTGAGTGAACAGGCTGTTGCTGGGATGGGCATTGCCTTTTAGTGTGCTTTGGTGAGGTGCCTGCGCAGAGCCCAAAGGCTACTAAAAGACACTATTGACCCCAGCCACAGCCTGTTCACTCTGCTGCTGTCTGCCAAGCCATACGGAAATATCTGCTGCTGTACCACCAGACTGCAGAGCAGCTTCTTTCCTCAGGCTGTGAGACTCCTCAACTCATCCTCCACAATCACCACAAATACTTTACAGTGACTCTGGACAGACTGTACACACTTCGTGGGAGTATACGTGGATAGGTATAGACAGACAGGTGACACATTCAAGGAAAACGCAGTTGCCTCCACATAGGTGTAATGCAAAGTACAATTAAGCAGTTAGTAACCAGTCATGCTCTGTGGCATGAATAAAAATGCTGAGCAGGTCCATGTGCATGTGATTTGTATCAAGGTGGAAAGAGGAAAAGATCTGAAAGTTATTTTAAAGAGGGTTTATAGTTGGGGAACTGTTGACAGGAGCTTCAGTCAGAACTGCTCAACTGGCTGGTGTTTCAGTAGGAACAGTGGCTAAAGTGACATCTGCATTCAGATCTATGGCATTTTGTCCCTCCAGCAGAGTCCCACAAATGTGTAGAATCATTGCAAAGGTGAATTGAGGCTATTCCACCTTACTAAGACACATTATGTCGTCATTATCCTGTAATATTCACCCATCTTTATAAGTATATGTATATAGGTAACTGTATATTTGTTTCATCTTTATTTTCATTTTATTCTACCCTGATTTAAATACTTCTATGTTTTTTGTGTGTGAACAACTTGCATTTCTTTGTGGCACCCTGTGTTGTAAAATGACAGATAAGTGATCCTGGATACCTTGATCACTACTTATCTTTACAGTGTGACGGAGATGCTGACGACCCAGGCAGACAGATTCACCCCTGAAGAGGTCAGAGCTCCACCTCAGACCATGTTGGAGCATGACATTGTTGAGTTTTTCTAAAAGATATTCCTCACTCAAAACATCATCTTTTTTTACTTCGCGCCCATAGATGGAGCAGATGTTTGCGGCATTCCCACCAGATGTGGCCGGAAACCTTGACTACAAGAACCTGGTCTACGTGATCACACATGGTGAAGAGAAAGACCAAGAGTAGATTTATTATTCTGGAGACTGTCCTCTGAGACATTTAAACCACTGGGTTATGATCATGCTGAGATGTGTGCATGAGTATGCAGACTCTAGCAGAGATATAGAACTAAAAATAACTATTTCACATATCAGTTTCAACTTTTTGAATGACATAATTGTGTATTTTTGCATTAATTATGCACTAAGTTCATTATTATAATATGTATAGGTATGCCTGTTACTATACTTTGCACATGTAATCTTAATATATAATCAGTGAAATGAAAAATGTATGTGCACAGAAAAGGAAGTGTTTAAAGTGTTTTGATATTGTATGCTATGGGATATTTTTGCTGTATGAATAAAGCAAGGGAGGGTTGATATCGCTGGCAATTCTACTGACTTTATTTGCACAGCCGTAAAGATTTGATGATGTGGGAGATTTCCAGTGGTCAAGAGGTTAAATGCGCAGGTTTGTGAGGATGTTAGCTAATCCCAGTGTGAGAAACAACAATTACTCTTTTCCATTTAGCCCCAGGGATGTAGATCTGTGTGCGGCTTTACTTTCCATAGTTGGAGCAGAAAAAGCTTCAGTGGGGATATTTAATTAGCTGAATATAGTAATTTGTGTTTTAGTGCAGTGCTGACTGTGCAGATGAAGGATATGTAGAGACAAGAAATATGAAAGATATCTGTATGCCCAATCAAAAAGGGTCTATGAAAAGGTCCATCAGCCAAAAGAAGTAGTTTCCCTCAACCCGCAGCTGCACTAAGCTAATGTCTTTCATTTATTTCAGAGATAGTACAATGGTATCTATTAAGGGATAAACCTTTTGCTTCTGCAGGTGTTCCAATTTTCCTAACCTTGGAAGATTTAAATACATGCAATATGTATTAAACTTAAATGAAACTGAAATGTCCTCCAACAGCTCACTTTCACTAAAATGAGTCTAGTTCACCACATTGTTCATTTTTTGTTAATGCCAAACCTAATCTGAAATACAAGTGAAGGGAAATGTAATTCTTTTGTTTGCCAGACTCCATCTGAGCTTGGCTGAACTACGTTACATTGAAAACTGTGAAAACTTAATTTAGCAAATGAAACAAAGTAAGTAATATTAGATTAATTTCAAAGATGTTACCAGTACAGTTGAGATAATTACTGTACATAGTTAAAATTAAATAAATAAATAAATAGCGGCCATAAATTAACCTCTGGAAAAATGTCCTTTTCTTGGTTGTCTTGACTATCTTTGATTTATCATATATGGGGGAGAATTTCTGTCTAGAAAGTGGCCTCTGGAGTTTCATCTACCTAATAATAATCTTCATCATCATAATCCTAATCTCAACAACAACATTATTATTATTATTATTATTATTATTATTATTATTATTATTATTTACACTCCTGAACGAAGTCAGCTTTATGTGAATGGTGAGAGAGTCTTTCTCCATCCAGGCCAGCAGGGGGCAGCAGCGGAGCAGCTACCAGCAGCCTCCTTGAAGCAGCTGGCTAGCTGTACAAGGTGCGGCAGAGGAAAAACACAGACGGGGCACCATCGCTAGCGATCTGCTAGTGCGGCTGTCGTTTGTTTTTTTGTTGTCCCTGATTCTCAGCAAAAGCCAGCATTGGATGTAGATTTTTGTAAAAACTGTGATGTCCGCGTAGTTTATTAGATTATCATTAGTGTCAGCGAGCCGCTGAATCCAAACAGGGTCACATCAACATCTTTACCCTCAGCCGGAAAATCAACGAAGCTAACGCTAGGTAGCGAATGCCAGGATAGCTAGCGGGCTAGCTTTCGCTCGTGTGTTAACGCCAAGACCTAGATTTGACTGAATCGATTTTAATAACGCCAGCGTTGCAATGGCTGATGTTGACAAGCTCAACATAGACAGTATCATCCAACGTCTTTTAGAAGGTAAGGGAATGCTGGCTAGCAAAGAAAACACTCGTTATTATTGAAATGTTTTGACAGACGCTAACAGTAACGCTGCATAGCCGGCTAGCTTTAGCGTAACGTTACGTTTATCAACATTTTGTCAAAAAGACAGTTATATTGTCTAACGTTAGCCGACGTTATATTTTCTCTTTAGAGCTTTCGTCAGTTTTCACCGAATATGTGTCTGGGTTGAGAACATTAGTTACCTGAAGGGCACGGAACGACATCTACTTGGTCCAACACACACACTGTATTTCGCTCACACTAACATTGCGCATTCCGGCGCGGCGTACATGTTCACCTCCTGTCCCCCGCAGCCTCAGCGTAGACACACTGCACCAGGCACTGCCAACTTAGCTCGAACAGTGTGTAACTATTGTTCCTACTGAGTTTTGGTTTGTGTTTTGTTTTCGCAGTCAGAGGAGCAAAGCCTGGCAAGAATGTGCAGCTGCAGGAAAATGAGATTCGTGGATTATGCCTCAAGTCCAGGGAGATCTTTCTCAGTCAGCCCATTCTCCTGGAGCTGGAGGCCCCCCTCAAGATTTGTGGTTAGTAAGATTTGTGTATCTGTCAGAAAGAGGATATATGTAGTCTTATGAGAAGCCTATGAGAAGCAGTGTGGTGCTTTAGGTACATTGATTTATCCTTGTCCTGCAGGTGACATCCACGGGCAATACTATGACCTACTGAGGCTGTTTGAGTATGGGGGCTTCCCTCCAGAAAGCAACTACCTGTTTCTGGGTGACTATGTGGACAGAGGGAAGCAGTCTCTGGAAACCATTTGTCTCCTGCTGGCCTACAAAATTAAATATCCAGAGAACTTCTTCCTGCTGAGGGGAAACCACGAATGTGCTTCGATCAACAGAATATATGGTTTCTATGATGAGTGTGGGTATTGTCCCACCGTGGACGGTGAACTTATTTCCAGCTTGATAACGATGACATCTCACATCTGTTTCTATTTGTATTGTCGCGGTGATGATTTGAGTACAGTTCTGCTTTTAATTCTTATTCCTATGAAATAGTGCTAAATTGAGATATTTTCTTTTTTCTGAACGTTTTAGGTAAAAGAAGGTACAATATCAAACTCTGGAAGACCTTCACAGATTGTTTTAACTGCCTCCCCATTGCCGCCATTGTCGATGAGAAGATCTTTTGCTGCCATGGAGGTGGGTTTTTGCTTTTGAATTTGAAGTAAAAACCACCATGAGGCTAAAAATGGATTTGCTTTAGCACATTAACACATTTGCCTTAGTTCCACACATCACTGTGGTGGCCATGGTTTTATGGAGAATGTCCAGAGTAGCCTCCCTTTGTCGTGTCATCCAGTCTGATTTGGCCTTGAGTCATGCTGTCTTTGCAGTTTGTCCACTGACGTTGGTCTCATGTATAACTGGTATTGACCTCAGTATCAGTGTTTATTTGTTTTTGTACTGCTTTTCTGTTTAGGACTGTCACCTGACCTTCAGTCCATGGAGCAGATCAGACGCATCATGCGTCCCACTGATGTGCCCGACCAGGGTCTGCTGTGTGATTTGCTATGGTCTGATCCAGACAAGGATGTCTTGGGCTGGGGGGAGAACGACAGGGGTGTATCGTTTACCTTTGGCTCGGAGGTGGTGGCCAAGTTCCTGCACAAGCATGACCTGGATCTGATCTGTCGTGCCCATCAGGTAATCACAATAACCTCTGTCGTTGTAAACAGAAATGTGGCCCTGTGACGTGTCTATATGTTGGCAGAACATTGGACATGCAGATACACTTGCTGGACATGCTGGACATCACATACTGTGTACAAAACTGGCAGAAATGTGTACACAGGAAAGCTTTTTGGCTTGTGATCCCTCATAATATCACTGGTTGTAAATATCTAGTGGTTGTGACCAGTGCAACTGAAGATTTTTTTTTTATTATTTGAAGAGAAGAGGAAAAAAATAGAGAATTGAAGAGGTCAAATTATCCAGTGAGTCTCAAGAAAAAGGATCAGGGGAAAATTTGGAAACAATACACATGATTTTTTGTGGCAGAAACATGTTTTTTCACGTTCTCCTCAGGTTGGGAACCACTGTGCTAGACTATATCTGACAGTCTTCGAGTTCAGCATCATGTAGTAAATCCTTTCAGTGAGTTTTTAAGGGTGTAAACCAGCCTTTTCTAATGTTATTATCTCACTTGCAGGTGGTTGAGGATGGCTATGAATTTTTTGCAAAGAGGCAGCTTGTCACCCTGTTCTCAGCGCCTAACTATTGTGGGGAGTTTGACAATGCTGGTGCCATGATGAGTGTGGATGAGACCCTCATGTGCTCTTTTCAGGTAGGGTGTCTTCACCTGTCCATTGAAATCTTTCAGATAATTTGAATTTCATTTTAATTTGGCAGACTGGGCAACTGTAAAATACTGCTCAGGTGAAAAACAGTTTCCTTGTAGTCTGTACCTCCACTAATCTTTGATCTATTTCATATGCACAAAACATTTGAGATGTTTACTGCATGTAACATTATGTTATGGTAAAAATAAATAAATGCTTTTTTGCCCCAATAGGCTAGTTAGAAATAATAAAGTACACTACAAGGTACACTCGTATCTAATAATGTGTTAATACCTAGTCTTTACTGTGTAATTGCTTAATCTATTATTTATTGATTTTAATGAATGGCGAATGGAGAAAAAATGAAAAACGGCTAACTAGATGTCCATAATGCTTAGACTCTCGAATTGAGCTGGGTCAACGTTTGCTCACCTGCAAGAGGAAGGCCTGTTCATTCGATGAGTTTGACTGTATTACAACTCTCTATTCCTTTTGTAGATTTTGAAACCAGCTGAGAAGAAGAAGCCCAACGGCAGCCGTCCCGTGACTCCACCTCGCAACATGGTCACCAAGCAAGCCAAGAAATGAGTCGAGGGGGAGACAACTGTCCAGAGTCTCACTCCTCTGTTCTGCTTTCGTCTTCTGCATTTGAAGGATTGGTTGTCCTTCATGCTGCCAATACTGAAAAGATATTCACTCCTACACGATGAAAGCAAAATATTTTGTTGTTTTGTCCACAGGGGTAAATTGATATGTCACCATGAAAACCTCAGGTGTTTTGCACTCATTTTGCAGCTAGTCTTTGCCACATATGACTGTTCAATCAGGAAAAATGTAACAATATGGCTACTTATGCACAGGAATGCCTTGTTTGAAGCTGTGCACAATTTTTCCAGTTTCTTTAATGTCTTATTCATTTGTCATCTTTTTCTCACTGTCAATAATGGGTATTAATGGCTATAAAACCAATGGGGGGGAAGTCACAAACACCTGTTTACTTCTGTAAAATTTTATTTACAATTTATTTACTGTCAGTGTCGTAGGATATTGACTCCACACTGCATCATCACATTTTTAAACAAGTCTTGTGCTAAATGAAATGAATAAAGAAGCACTCTTGTTATGTCTAAATCTTTCTAATAAACTTTGAGTGTATTTTAGGGGGAAATTGGTATCTGATTGTCATTTGTTGCTCAAACTTTTTCCTTTTTCAAACATCACAATGCAAACTGAAATACAAAATTGGAAATTGCAACGCTTGTTGTCCAAGGACACCCCGTGAACAAAGAGGAGCCCATCCGTCAACACCCACAAGGGGGAGACAAAATACAGTGATATATAGCAAAGTCCAGCACAGGGAAATGGAGGAAAGCGGTGCGAAATGTTTTGTTTTTAAACAGCACTGCCAGAAAAATGTTATCTGTATTTTTACTTTTGGTTTTTGATTGTTTTTTTTGTTTTGTTTTTTTTTAGAAATTGGCGGCTTCCTCTGAATATTTTTCCTCACATCGATATTGTGTATTCTTATGTTTCAAATAGCCATTTTTAGTGCCCATGAAAACATTTACGTACCTATACAACTTTCTACGCATATTCTTATTACCTGTAGATAAGATAAAACTGGCTGAAAGTGACATTTCCCTATTAGGAAACGTATATTGCGTAATGATGGCTGACGTCAGAGCAGTCACAAGACCTTGCTAGCAGAGCGGAGTCCGCGAGGCCACAGAGCAGCTTGTTCACATTTAGTGTTATGTAGCGTCTCTCAGGCAGAGCTGGCATCATGGCCACGGAGAAGCAGCACCTACGAGCCTTTTGGAGCGGCAGAGGCGACTGTTTTCTGTGAATTTCCTTCACTCTTCACGGCGCAGGAATAACGCCCCCCGAGGCTGCAACTACATACTAGCGGAAGGCATTGTGTATGTTGTTGTCGGCAGCGGTGTCTGGCTCGCTCAGACGCACATCTCCAGCCTCGTTAGCAAGTTAGCAAGTCAGCACTGTGTGTTCGCATCGACGCTAAGCTAGCAGAGCTGCTAGCTTGGCCGCTCTGTTTGGTAGGAGCTGGTGTGTAGGTGATGTTGTCCGTGCTGTCGTACGGTAGACTGGTTGCCAGAGCTGTCATCGGCGGACTTTCTCAGACAGACAGCCGCGACTACAGCCTGGTGACAGCGAGCTGCGGCTTCGGCAAGGATTTCCGCAAAGGTATCCTGAAGAAGGGGATGTGCTATGGGGACGACGCGTGCTTCATCGCCCGACACAGATCCGCTGATGTTTTGGGTGAGTGTCTGCTTTGTTTGCTGTAGAAACATTAACCAAACCATGCGACGTCTGCCTGAGTAACACCGGCTATGACGCGAATGGGAAGTCAAAGGTTACGCACTTTATCTTAAGCTTAAATACCTCATACGAAGGTTGGATTACATGTGCGACTGCATTTTGTTTCATTTTTGCGCCATATCTTTTTTCTTATTGGAAACAGGTGTTATACAGATGTCGGTACAGAGCACAGATTTGTGTTCCAAAATAGTTTTTCCTCGTTTTGATGTAAATAACGCTTTCCTCAAAACCTGCACCATTCACAAATTCCCCGAAAGAGATAGAAGAAAATGCACACAAACTACAAACGAAATACAACACACACACAAACACAAAAGTAAATTAAACGGGGAGGAAAGCACATGAAGAAGGATGCTTACTCCTAAGAATGAATGCATTGAGAGTCATCTGGGGTCCAGACGGAAGAGGACGTACAAATAAGATAAAAGGCTGCCACCTCCCCCCCCAAAAAGGGTTAAGATTAAGACCCTGAGAAGTGCCTCCTCCCACCATTTGTCTGTCACATCAAGCTCGTTTCTCCAGTTACCGCTAACCCCGACATTTGTCTCTCGTTCTACAGTTCAGGACGCTCATGAAGCGCACACTTAGTGATAGTGAGTGCTGTCAGATGGGCTCATCCACTGCTTACATCATATCATTGTGCTTCAGTATTTGTTTTTTTGTTCAGCATTGATTCCCTGTAACACCCAGCTGCATCCTCTTCATACTAAGTAGTCTTGAACCTGACCTTCCCCTGGGTTCATATTGTGTGGAGGAATCATTCCACTCACCATCAAAGTCTTAAGTAAACAAAAACAATGCGGGCTGGAAAATCTGCTCTAGTGAGAGCTGGTTAAAAAGACTCTTCAGCAAAGAGGCCTTGAATCCTATATAAACATTGTGTTATCAGTACCTCTGCAGGATCATGCAGCTCTACTGAATGTCTGTGCGCCACTGCACACTGAGTCAATCAAGACACAGGGAAACGTAGAAATCAAGACATTCACCAAGTCGGGTTATTTTTGGAAGGTTTGATTAGTTGCAAAGTTGTGTGTCTGCTCTGCGCAGGCCTGTTTCTCTGTTCTGGCAGTGGCTGAGGAGATGCAGAGGGACATCCTTGTATGGTCAGTCCTGGGAGTAACAACACTAAAGTTTCCTTTCTAGGAAAGGAAACCAAAAACCTGACCAAATGCTCCTATGGGAACAAGGGCTCTTATTAACCAGCAAAACATTGCATGTTTCTATAGAAAGATTAATAAAGGCTTGCAATGAGGAGATTTTTGTCCATTTGAGGAATTGTAGGTTTTATGTTTTGAAGCAAAGAGCTAAGATGTTTTATCATTAGGCCTAAAATCCACTGAACTAAAGGAGGCTGTTTTATGCATTTCCTTGATTTCTTGAAGACTGTCTTTTTCTGTACTGGATGTCCTTTTTGCATCTTGGTGAAAGTGGCCATTGTTTTTCTTTACTGTGCAGCTGCATGGCATTGTTCTTGTTTCCTGCAAGATCCTCACTTGTGGAACAAGTGTGAGGAATATCAATAAAGATAATTATTCTGAGCTTGATTTCACTTGACCCATTGGGAAAAAATGTTTCCTGTCGGGATTTAAAAAGCAGCATTATGCACAATACAGGATACACGTTTAATTAGTGAAGGAAGAGGGTGTTGTTGAACTGTAATTAAGGGGGAATTGTTAATCCTAATCATTACATGAATATCGGTCTGTTTTTAGGTGTAGCAGATGGAGTAGGCGGCTGGCGGGACTATGGAGTGGACCCATCGCAGTTTTCAGGTACACTGATGAAGACATGTGAGAGACTGGTGAAGGAAGGACGCTTCGTCCCCAGCAACCCTGTGGGCGTCCTCACAACCAGCTACTATGAGCTACTGCAGAACAAAGTGCCACTACTGGGTGAGTAAAGCCTCTGCGAACACAGCATCTCATGGCCACCTCCACTCGTTCTGAAGCAGTGTAGAATCTGTCATTGTGTGAATGAATATTCCTGTTCATAATCAGTGATTATACAGGATGTCTGCTGCTGCTTCCTCCTGGTTATCGCCCCATTCATTTCTCTACAGTTGATTTGATTATCATAACCAGTTCAGTGATTACATGACTTTCAAGTTCTACTTCTTTTCTGAACCATTTGTATCAAACATGTTATTGCAGCTGTGCAGAGTGTGGTACTCCTAGTTTTCCTGCTCAGTGCCTCTCATCTTGCTTAAGAACTCAGTAAACAGATTAAGATCTGTGCCATGCTCTCTGCATGGCAGTGTAGTAACCTATGCTGTGTAGAGGCATACTGTGTTTGCCAATGAAGCGGAACATTTTCGGTATGGTTTGGATCTGAATGCACTATTTGGGGTTAGGTTGTTTTTCTATTCAGTTTCATAGTGGTTGGATGGAGATGTTTGCATCATGAGTCAGAGAACAGCCAGATCCCATTAAGAAGTCCTGGGAATGTCCCAAGTCCTGACCTGCCCCATGCAGTTCACTTCCAGAATCCCTTTCCTCCTTCGCTACGCTTTCCGATAACGAAGCGTGCACAAACATGTAACATCAGCTCACAAATGTTTTGGGAACAGATCTTGTGCTATGCAAGTGTCAGTACTTTTCCAGCCCTCTATCACATGTGCAGCAAGGGAAACAACACTGCATTGTGCTGCTCCTTAATGGCAGACAGAATGTTCTTGAGGCCGGCAGTATGTGTAATTGTACTGCCGGAGAGAAAACAGAGAAAAAAGGGAGTGAGTCACAGTGCGTGAGGGGTTTTGAAGGTTGATCCCAGAGAGCATATTTTGGCTTGCCTGATGAATCACCAGCAGGGTGTGGCTGCACGCTGTCCGCCTGCTCCACCAGCTCATGTTCCCTCCTCACCATCTCCCAGATGGTGGAACTCCAAAAATGTTTTGTTGATTGTTGTACATCAAGTTTGTGTATTCAGGCTAACCCCATCACTCAGTCCCCAAACACACTTCAGAAGGGTATCTCTGTATATGGTTTGTATAGCCGTGTATCTGTAAAGCTTTGCTTCCATCCAGGCATGAAACAGTGAAAATAGTACATTAAAATAGAAAACCCAAATGGCTAATAGATGAGGTTGAGGTTGAAGATGTTTCTTCATCAGGCCTTCTTTCACAGGAGATATTTTGGCATGTCACACTAAGAAAAGCACAGGTTTAAGTAATTAAATGAATGATGTATCCATTCAGCCTCAGGGTCCTTGTATTGTCTATGCTGGCTCACTGTCACACTGTCATGGCTTACTGGGACACCTGAATAGAAGGCAGCCATTGATATGGTCATTAGCAACACCTGTGCTTTTCCTACAAGGCAGAATGTCTGCTCTGAAAAAGGACTCTCACTGAAACGTTTTCACACTCATGAAACTTTTCTTTGGATTAATTTACTGATAGACCTTTTTGAAAATGATGAGCATTGTTTCCAGGCAGACAAAGTTTTATTTACCCTCCATGGCCTGTTCCTGAAATTATATTTGCTGTTTCCTGATGGTGGCCTGCAGGGAGTACATGAGAATATTGCTTAACACATTCTAATTTTAAAGCAACAGAAAATGTGCCTCAGCAGTTTGAGTTCTCACAGTACTTTTTAGTTTAGCCATGAATGATCTGTGGTTGACTTTGACTTTGTAGTTGTTACATTCACCCAACTGATGCAGACCATATTAGCATTTTCTTTTTACGATAGTGCAAGCCTTTGCTTAACATTTGAATTGAAAAGGAAAAATAAATGTGTCTGTGTGTGTGTGTATCTGCAGGTAGCAGCACGGCGTGCATTGTGGTTTTGGACCGGCAGAGTCACCGGCTGCACACAGCCAACCTAGGAGACTCAGGCTTTCTGGTGGTCCGTGGAGGGGAGGTGGTCCACCGCTCAGACGAGCAGCAGCACTACTTCAACACGCCCTTCCAGCTGTCCATCGCTCCCCCGGGGGCTGAAGGGGCTGTCCTGAGTGACAGGTGAGACGGCCAACTGGCTCCTACAGCTGCTGCAGGGGTGTTTATACTGAGCAGGCAATGGAGCAGTTGATAGAGAGGAGATCATACACGTGTTCTGCACAGTAGATGCGATAAAGCCATACACATCCTACCAATGCAGATCACAGGCAGACATAGCAAAGGCGCTCAGCTGTAGCGCACTGCACTGCAGAACATTTTGTCATGCTTGTGTCCCTCACACGCAGCAGTGTTTTGTGAATGTAGAGACTGTCCTGTGTTGAGCTGCTACAGCGTGTCAGGGGCCACGTGCTGCCGTGTCTCGTTGCCGCGGTGTGCCAAGCAGCAGCACAGTAGACGTCAGTCGAGTGTGAGACGGGCGTTGGATATTTGCCAAGCTTTCCCTCTTACCCGGGTCAAAGTCTGTGTGGGCTGATGGGCAAACGGAAGAGTCCGCAGCCAATCCTGCACCAGCAGGCTCAGCCACCTTTTCACTCGTTCGGTCTTCGACCGGACAGATTATTTTGAGCCTCTTAAAAGCGTTTCGGAAAAACCAAGGGAAGATGAACCACGGGTGAACCTGGACTGCATGTCACCAGTGCTACGAGATCAGAGTGTTTCATTTTTTATTTCTTCTAAATGACCTGAATTCAGTCTCAAATATCATCATCATCTTCAGTGGCTGTGGATTTAATGTGGTGCTTGAAATGACACTTTCTCTGTAATTTGTGCATTTTAGTCATTTAGTTGAAGGATTTACTCAGAGTGATTTACACTGAGTGCAAGAGCAGATTAAGTTTCCAATCCCACATCACTAACGGAGCAGCCAATAGAAAAGAGTGCAAGGGTCAAAACTGAAGTACACTAACAACATTCCTTTTCACCGCAGAGGACGAGAAAAAAGGTTCTCTGAACAATTAAATGTGGTTAGGGAGATGAGAGATGTGCTTTCAACATGCAGCTGAATATGTTTAATTTATTATTATTAATTAATTTTAGCCCTCTCTTATTTATTTTTTTGCCATAACTGATTTTATTGAGATTAGATTTTATTGCTTTCATTAGTTGTCCTGCAGCATGGTGATCGGACATGAGGGAAACTCGTGTTAAACAGTGGATGATGAATCCAAACACAGCAGACAGTTCATTTCCTTGACAGCTGCAATGCACAATGCACACACTGAAGTTTCTCATACTTCCATATCTGACTGTGGGTGCCCGTAATACATGAGCAGTATCATTTCTCTATGGAAAAGTGGCACGTGGACGTGGAGCTTCAGCGACGTTAAAATCGCAGTACAGGACAGGCTGTTCAGGGAGCTTTGGCTCAGTGTCACGATGCAGTCCAGACAGTTAGTAATGAATAATGTTTATGACTGGCTCGGGGGGGGGGGGGGGCGCAGGGTGAAGGCATCCTCTAAGAAGTGAACTTGACACTCGCAGACTAACTTGGTTCCTGCCTTCCATGTATCTGTAGCACCCAGCGGCATAATGGTGGCATCTTTCGATTGGACCTGAGTGTCCTTTCCAAAACCCCCATGTGGTGATTTATCCTCATCCTGCTCTGAGATTACGTTTCTGTAGTCAGGTGAAATATCAGTAGCAACTGGCAGTCTAGCTTTCACAGCTTTGTCCAGACATTTTTACACTGGTTAGAATGATGTGCTGTTGTCAGTGAGTGTTCCTCTAGTGGAGGAGAAGCTGCTATTTTAGGGTGTAAAAGACAGAGAAATCTAACACAAGATGAGTTAAGGCAGTCATAACCTCGCTGATAAGTTTGCATTGTGAGTTTTCACCACAGGAGTAAACAGGTTTTAACTCACTTAAATGTCCAGAATCATTGCATGTAGTGAACTCTGCCTGACTTCACTGTGTGTGTCCCTGCAGCCCTGACGCAGCAGACAGCTCCTCCTTCGACGTCCAGCTGGGTGACATCATCCTCACCGCCACCGACGGGCTCTTCGACAACATGCCTGACTACATGATCCTGCAAGAGCTGAAGAAACTCAAGGCAAGTGTCACTGAGGCCAAAGCAGATTTGCTGGTGGAAGTGGAATCATGAATGTGTTTGTAATACAAACTTCATGTCTGTTTCATTGTTGCTCCTCAGAATACAAACTATGAGAGCATCCAGCAGACTGCCCGGAGCATCGCAGAGCAGGCCCACGTACTGGCGTATGACCCCAACTACATGTCGCCTTTCGCACAGTTTGCCTGTGACAACGGACTGAATGTAAGAGGTAAGTGTCTCAGTTCTGCTTAAACCAAAGAGAAAGCGAAGCTTACGATCTGTTGCTCTTCAAAGCTGTGTGGCACATCATTCAGTATTTTCAGGGTGAAAAACATTTTTGCTTGGCACTGTTGTAACTGGACACTGTTCTTTTCTGTGCAGGAGGAAAGCCAGATGACATCACAGTGCTGCTGTCCATAGTGGCAGAATACACCGACTAGTGTCTGTGTGGAGCTGTTACAGGGGGGCATCTGCCTGTGCAGGTGCTGGACTGCTTTGATTCCTGCAGGCCAGGATGAAGGACTGATGTCAGATGCTTCCCCCACATGTGCTGGCTCTATTCTGCCTCAGCCCCCCAGCTGACCATCAACCCCTTCTTCCTCCCACTGAAAATCTCCTACATGCCCACTTGTCTGTGATCGTGTACATCAGAGAGGGGTGGAATAAAGAGGACTAGAGGCCTGAAACACCCTCTTGGCCAGGCTGCAGTGTTGGCATCTTTGCAGTGTTCCAGTGCTCACTGGATAATCCCATTGGCCGGGATAAGCAGTCATTGGGCACGTTGGAGATGAGGATCCTGTCTGACGAGGATAAGTCGTCTTTCTCTGATGGGTGGTTTGGGCAGGGAGGAAGTTGAGATTCCGAGATGGAGGCAGACGTAGCCAGATGGTAGGTGTTAGACTGTTAAAGCGGCCCCACGCTGGGCTGCTGGAAGGGAAACATGCAGTCCATCAGTAGTGTCAAGAAGGGAACTGCACAGGAAATTGTGGCATTAGGGCTCAATAAATGGGCCACCTTGTGCAAGCCGATGTCCCTAATGACACAGTGGTAGTTAGAAAACCTTCATCAAAGGGCCTGGAAACCTTGTATGTGGGTGCAGGGAGCATATGTTTGATAGTAGGATATGACTGGCGTGCTGTTATGGGATGTTTTGTTAAATATTTGAGGGGAAAAAAACGAGTATGTGACATTAGTACATCTGTGGCTAGTTTCTTGGCAGGGTGATCCAATAAGATTTAATGAAGAAGAGCGGCAGCTGCCTTTTCCATACCAGTGTAATTCAAGTCTTGCACACATTTTGTTACTTCATGGCTGTTGGGACGACCATTTTAATGGCTCAAAAGCCTCACCAGAATCTATATTGTGTCAAACTGATGCCCTCCCTTTAATCTCACAGCTGCTGCTGAAGTCTTGATTGTGATACATGTGATATGTGTGTGCGTGAGATGAATGCACTCGTGCTTCTCGGTGTGTCTGTTGCTGTGTGTAATTAGTGTCTGTGAAATGGGTGTGAAGGCTACAGACTTCTGCATATCCTCTGGGCTGAATTGGTCTCGCAGCCTTAAACGCACAAAGCTTAAGAAGCATATCTGAAAAAGCTCAATGCATTGGAAGTTGGTCACGTGATGTGCCTTGTATCAGGTGTCGTTGATACTGGCAGACGTCCGTAATTCCTTAAACCCCTGACTGTGTGCCAGGTACTGAGCACAAAGCCTGAAACTGTTAGGTAGCCATAAGTCAAAACAGCTTTCCCATCATGCCCTGCTGTCTTAAAAAGTAGGTCCTTTCACCTATAGTATGTTCAACCTTTTTTCTCCTGAACCTGCTTCTCTGCACTCAGGAGCTTAGGAATAGTGACAAAGCCATCACACACGTAGAAAATCCTCCCTGTGGATCTTCAGGTCACTGTTTACAATCTGCACTATCTAACAGACTGTTTCCCTTCTTAATCTGACCAGTCCACACTGGAAGACTGCAGTGTCGGGTGTCATTTGAAATGGGGCTCATGGGCATGGAAGAGGAGCAGATTCAGGCAGAGCAGTTAATGGTCAAATGAGTCTGAACTGTTCTGATAATGAGGACAATCTAAGCCGCCTTAACAATATTACGAAGCAGTTCTCCCTGTCAGATGGCACTGCCACTGTTCGCTTTTTGGGTCCTGGCTAATACCTGCCCTGACACTCTTCCCCGTCACCTCTCATCTTCCTCTTCTGCACACTTTGTTACAACCAGAGCATGTGTCTATATATATATATTTTGGGTGTACAGTTCAATGCAGATCTAAGCTCTGTAAAAAACATTTTCAAATCTGTACAATATTTAAATAAAGAGTATAGTATTTATTATCCTGTTGTGTTTGATGGCTGTGATGTGTGCATAAACTTCTCTTACAAGCTTGAGTATTGAACACTGCAGAGGCGTTGTCTTCACTGGTGCTTCCAGCCCTGCATTCTGCCATCAAGGCACTATCACATTTAGCATCCAGTGTTTACCTCACTGAACCCAGGCTGAGGTGCAGGCAAGGAAACCATAATGCCCAAGAACACCGTGTACAAGTTGTGTCTCCCACATTCCTCAGACGTCAGCCATAGAGTTCCACCAGCAGACAGGTGTGGCATCTTCAAGCTGAGGGAATGTTTTCACAGACAAGTCTGTTTTCCTGACATGCTATGACAACCACATTTCACACACTGAAAGAGGTGGAGCAAATTAATTGATGCATTTTGATAAATAATCATTATAAATACATTCTCTTGAATTTCCAACTGAACATTGAGGGAAAACTTATTAAAACATTTTCAACAAGCAAAGCAACAACTATTTAAAATACAAAATATATTACAGTAAGTATTAATTCATTTAGATCTTATCATTATGGCTACAGTTATGAAAGATGTGATGGCAGCTTCACAAAAAGTCAAAATGTATGTAACAGCTCTGTTTTCAGAGTGAAGGGCTTCCTGTCTTGTCTTCCTTCAGACTCTCCTCTTCATCGCTGTAACATGCCAGAACAGGCATTGTGGTGGCACAACCATCACTGTCCTGCTCTGAGGACAAGGCCCTGAACAAGAGGGAACAGATCTACGGGGAAAAGAACACATGGTCATGTCATGGTGTTATTAAAACAAGAGTTTGGTGCTTCAGAAACGAGTTGCTCTTATATTTAGACTTTTTTTTTCATCATTTTTTGTGAAGAAAATGGGTCATGGGTTTAAAATTAAATTCTCAGTCCAATAAAAGAAACTGAGTGCTGTGCTAAGTTTCTAAAAACTGGTCTGACAAGATGATATTCACCTTGAGGGAGCAAAAAAATTAAAAGACTAGACTGTACTCAGACTAAACATTCAACACGGAGGAACACAATCAGGTGGCAGCCAGAAAAGCTGTAAAACAGGAAACAAGTCTGATCTGAGTGAT